>NW_024070187.1:37306431-37369751 GCF_014754425.2 Oryx dammah
TGGTTGCCTGATGTCCTCTGCCTGCATTCAGAGGTTGTTTTGTGGAGTTTGCTCCGCGTTGAAATGATCTTTTGAGGAATTTGTGAGGGAGAAAGTGGTCTTCCCTTCCTATTCCTCCGCCATCTTAGGACCGCCCCACCTGGGAACTCTTTCTTAAACAGAGTCTTCACCTTGAAGTTCTTCAGTTGAAATTTTCTGTTAATATTAGTAGTACCCAAGAACTCTGTTGATGTGTGGTAAGCTGGGAGAAGAGAAGGGAAAGCATTCTGTACTCCATGACTCACTCTTAGTCTTTTCAAGAGAATCACTGGGCTGTGACCTTCATAAGTGCATCTCAACTTTTAATTTTTATTATTTATGTGAGACAGGAAGGTTGGGACAGAGGCTGAAGTTGGGTATTTTCTTTCTCCCACGTGAGTTAGGCTGTATAAAGTGGTTTCCCTTAAGGGCGAAGAAGGGAAACCTCTGTGTGTTCTCTGTTGTGGTTCTCTGTTTGCCTATTTGTCTTTCCAGTTTCTAGGATGTTGGTTTGCCCTATGACCTCAATTCTGAAATGAACCTAAGCAAAGTTGTTTATTTTCCTCTTGTTCAGATTTTCTTTTGTTGTGAGGGAGGTAGTATGACTTTCAAGTTCTTTATGTATCCAAGCAGAAGCTGGCTGTAAAAGTTTCTCATTAAAGTACTATCATCTGGTGAATGTGGTCCTTATGCCTGGAGGTCATGTGTCCAGTTTAATAATTGGAATTCTACCACTACATAATAAGCAGGGGGAATGCCAGTCTCTGACACACCCGCAATAATGGAACTGTAGATGAGAACACTACAGGGCTTAGGTGTGTCTGAAGAAACCACAAAACACCCTTAGAGAACAAATCAGCATTGGAATCTGTTAAGCACAAAGAATTCCAGTGCTAGATTTGTAACTGTGCCAGTGAAGTTGGAACTTTCTGTCCTCCATTTGTCTTCTTCTCCAGCTGGGACACTGGAGAGCCACTGGTGGTCTAATGAAAGGACAAGGGGAATGGAGGCGGGGCAGTACAGAAGCTAACCTTGTCCTACTCTCTAGTACATGTGGGGAAATTTTTCATTGGATGTTTGGAGTTTTAATATTATAATGGACAAAGCCTTTTATTCCCCGATTGTGACCAGAGGACAGCGGAATTACTGAAAGAGCTAAGGAAGCTGTGGTGGAGACTCCCAGTTGCCTGTCCCTTCTCTCCTCCTTACTTTATAATAAACCTGGATTTTCAACGAGGCAGGTTGTGCCCTATCTAAAAAACTACCTTAAACAGCCTTCTGTACAGTGAACTGGAAACATAAGTGTTGTGTCGTACCTATATTAAGTTTCACTAAGCATTTCTATCCTTTCTTTTTCCTTCGAATGTGGATCCCACTCCTTGGAATGTGGATCTCCAGCAGCATTTTGGACCATGAAGATGGAGGTGGAGTTTCACCCTTTAGGTTTAGAGGAACAGTGAGCTAGGAGGAACCCGATTTCCTGAGGAACATGAACTACACCACCAGTCCGGCACATTTCAACCCCAAACTAAGTTTATATGAGATATTTATAAATATGTTTCTATCTTATTATCTCCATTTTCAGGGTTCTATTTCTCCTAATAAAACCTATTTCTGACTGATATAAAACCTAACCCAGATTTTATGAATGGGGAGAAAAATGAGACCATGGGGCAAGTATGCAGGGCTACAGTGGTGAGAAAAATAAACTGATTTCTCTAGCATCTAGCTCATTCAATAAACCAGTTAGAAAATAAGAAATTCACAGCTCAGCTCCTTCAGCAAGCAGACATTAACACGGATTAAATACACAAGAATTTTATTAGGAAAAACAGCTGAATGAGAGAAAGATGAGGGAGCTGGGTAAGGTTGGGAGAGCCATCAGAGTACTATGCAAGTATGACTCTGTGTGAAGAGAGAGAGGGAGAATGTAGCATGGAAGCGTGGCAGACTGTCATGCAATTGAAGGAGAGTTGTGCAAAATGATCAGGAAGATGAGCCCAAGCTCACCCTTGGAGGAAAACTATCTCCTAGAGCTGGATCTGTCTTAATATGCCTGCCATACCCTGTCTGTGGCTGGTGGCAATCCACGTGAGAGATGGCCTCATACAAACCTCGCTGAGACTTTCAGAGCTCAGTAGCTAGAACCCTTATCATTTACACTCCCCAAGCTGGGAGATCTGCAAAGGGCATTCTCAAGGCTATGACACACTGAGTAGGCAGCTCCAGACAGTGGGTACCTGTGTGTCCTCAGTGACCTCTGTGCAAGAGGAATAGACTCATGGCCGAAGCACAGGATCACCGGCATCCAGCAGGGTCAGGTGCCACACCAGGGTTACCTGTGAAAGATGAGAAGAACTTCAGTAATGTCAACTCAATGCCCCTTTGACGTAAGTCTAAAAAGACCTTGATGTTGATGGCCCTGGTCAGGTGTCAGACTGCACTCACTGTCAGCTGCAGTACCAGGCTCACTGCAAATACAGTTGCACATAAGACATCCAAACCATCACTGCATTTGCCATGAAGTTAAAACTGCAGGGGAGAGTTCCACCATCATAAAGGTGAAAGTGTTAGTCACTCAGTCGTGTCTGACTCTTTGTGACCCCACAGACTGTAGCCCCCTAGGCTCCTCTGTTCATGGAATTCTCCAGGCAAGAATGCTGGAGTGGGTTGCCATTTCCCTCTCCGAGGGATTTCCCGACCCAGGGATTAAACCTGGGTCTCCCACATTGCGGTCGGACTCTTTACTGATTGAGCCACCAGGGAAGATACCATCATAAAGGTGAGATGATTTTAAAAGTCATCTGAGAGGTTTCTGAAAGTGTTGTGTGTGTGTCACGGTGGTGATATATAATAATTAAGAGATTCATAGATAAAATTTATTTGATAGTTGAAACTTTACTTTTAGATAATTACTTATGAATAGTGATACATTTCCAATTACATGGTGATTTAAACTTTTTAATTTAAACTTATTAACCTTTAACTTTATTTAAATTTTAAAGAAAAATGTGAAATATAGTCAAATGACTTATGGATATGGCAAAAAATTATCGAGTAAGGAGTTTATCTGCTAGGCTGACACAGCTGGCAAATGATGGGGCTACGGCAAGAAGCAAGACCTTTCAATACTTTCTAAGACATTTTGTTTTCTCTCCAAGAGTGACTGGCTTTTAGAAAAGGAAAGCTAGCTAATCATGATCTGGGTGACATGGCTTTTAAAGAGACAGGCCCCACTATGGAGTGAAATCAAAGGTTTATTGAGTGTCCCAACTGCCAGTTCTTTGAGCATATTCAGGAAAATCAAATGTGAGGAGGGAAAATGTTATTCAAACAATATCCAAGAGAAAGTTGAGACTGAAGTGTACACAGGTTGTGAAAAGAAGTGGAAAGCACTCTCTACAAAGCAGGAAGGAGTCTGGAGACATTGGGACAGAGCTAAGTGGACCTGAGAAGACAGTAGGAGAGGACCCGTGTTGGCTGGAATCCTGTCATGACTGCCTTCTGTGGGACATCTTTAACTGGCCAGTGGCTAGGAGAGGGAGCTATTTAGGGGAACAGGCCATTTCTGATAGGGACAATCACACTGAAGGTAGGTTTTAAAGGTTTATTTTCTGCTTCTACTTTGAACTTTGACGAAGTTCATTGAAAAATTTAAGCTATATTTTAAGCATGATCCTTACTAGTGGATAGGGGTTGTGTCTTCTTGAACTTGCTGTGTACATAGTAGGTGTAGAACAAATTTTTAAGAAATGATGGAATGTTTGGTATTATTCCTCATCAGAAAGCAGAAATAAATACTCTGGGAAAATCCTTTGTCATAGCATCTCTTCCCTCATTTTGTTTTTAAAGCTCTCCTATGATGGCGGCATGAACTAGAAGGACCTACCTGTCTAGAGAGATGCCTGGACTGAATGTCATGAGAATCAGCAGAGAGTGCCTGATTCAGAGGAGAACAAGAAGGTAAGCAGGTCTAGCATTGTCAGATTTACTTTTTATTTAGGATTGTCCAATACTGTAGAACCTTGTCCTATTACTGAGCACATGCTGCCTGATGGCCTTGCCCTATAAAGGAATGTAAGGAATGGCATATCTATGACTTGTATAGTGTCTTTATGTTTTGGCTGTGCCAGGACAAGAGGTTTGATGGGCTTGCTTTCAGGGAGTTTGTTGGGCCACTGCTGTGCATATAGCACCAGTTCTCAGACTCCCATGCCACGTCCCTCTCAGTCAACATATGTTGTCTGTCTTCTCCAAATATTATGACAACTGCATTGTATCAACTATCATTAAACAATGGAAAATTCTATCACAAAAATTCTGTTTTGTCTTTATGATAGCTACTAAACAATATTTGGCTCATTGTAATATCTAATAAGTATCTGTTAATTAAATGAATAAGAGAATGTTTCTTATTCTAATTATTATAAACTGATTTATATATATATTTTTAATTGTGATACTCATTCAATATCCTCCTATAGTTCATTAATATTTTTGAAGGAAAGGGCTGGGCACAATTAGTACAATAAATTCAAAGAAGTACTATACTCCAAGGGTTAAGAAAAAAGCAGTAGATGCGACGTTATGAATTTTGAGTTTCTTGGCTCTAGCAAGAGTAGTTATTATAACTAGCATTTATTGAATACTTATAATATGCTAGGCACTTTACACATCCTATCTTATTTAATTGTCATGATCAGTTCAGTTCAGTTGCTCAGTTGTGTCCGACTCTTTGCGACCCCATGAATCACAGCACGCCAGGCCTCTCTGTCCATCACCAACTACCGGACTTCACTCAGACTCACATCCATCGAGTCAGTGATGCCATCCAGCCATCTCATCCTCTGTTGTCCCCTTCTCCTCCTGCCCCCAATCCCTCCCAGCATCAGAGTCTTTTCCAATGAGTCAACTCTTCACATGAGGTGGCCAAAGTACTGGAGTTTCAGCTTTAGCATCATTCCTTCCAAAGAAATCCAGGGCTGATCTCCTTCAGAATGGACTGGTTGGATCTCCTTGCAGTCCAAGGGCCTCTCAAGAGTCTTCTCCAACACCACAGTTCAAAAGCATCAATTCTTTGGAGCTCAGCCTTCTTCACAGTCCAACTCTCACATCCATACATGACCACAGGAAAAACCATAGCCTTGACTAGACGGACCTTAGTCGGCAAAGTAATGTCTCTGCTTTTGAATATGCTATCTAGGTTGGTCATAACTTTTCTTCCAAGGAGTAAGTGTCTTTTAATTTCATGGCTGCAGTCACCATCTGCAGTGATTTTAGAGCCCCCCCAAAATAAAGTCTGACACTGTTTCCATTGTTTCCCCATCTATTTCCCATGAAGTGATGGGACCGGATGCCATGATCTTCTTTTTCTGAATGTTGAGCTTTAAGCCAACTTTTTCACTCTCCTCTTTCACTTTCATCAAGAGACTTTTTAGCTCCTCTTCACTTTCTGCCATAAGGGTGGTGTCATCTGCATATCTGAGGTTATTGATATTTCTCCTGGCAATCTTGATTCCAGCTTGTGTTTCTTCCAGCTCAGCGTTTCTCATGATGTACTCTGCATAGAAGTTAAATAAGCAGGGTGACAATATACAGCCTTGACATACTTCTTTTCCCATTTGGAACCAGTCTGTTGTTCCATGTCCAGTTCTAACTGTTGCTTCCTGACCTGCATACAGATTTCTCAAGAGGCATGTCAGGTGGTCTGGTATTCCCATCTCTTTCTGAATTTTCCACAGTTTATTGTGATCCACACAGTCAAAGCCTTTGGCATAGTCAATAAAAAGCTCTGTAAAAGCTACAGTAGGGTTGCCTTGTTTTGCATCAGGATTCACTATTGTGTTTTCTCCTTCTTTGGCACACCTCTAGACCACATTTCCCAGCTCTCTTGCTTGTGGGAGTGGGTGACTGATGTGAGTCACCTCTGCTGAGGTGAAAAGAGCTCATGTGTTTTCTCCACACATACTCTTCCACTTCTACTGTTCGAAGCAGAGTTGGAGTCCTCAATAGTAGCAGAGCCATATGATGAAAGTTCTCATTTTTAACTCCATTTCACAAAAGAGGATATCAAGGCTAGAGAGATCAAGTAACTTACACATAGTAGGCAAGTGATCAAGTGTGGATTTCATTAAGTAGTTTAACTCAATATGTCTTCATCACCACTGAGTGTACAGTGTACACTGAGTGTACAGTGTAGTCTTGTAAACTCAAGCCACGGCATCTCTTCCAGGTGTCGATTTCTTTAGCTATAAATGGAATTATTAAGAATGTCTTATAGACATTTTATTGGGATTAATGAGTTAACACATTAAAAAGCTAATAAGAACATATACAATATAACTAAAAACAGGATTCTGTGTGTGTGTGTGTGTGTGTACATGTACATATGTGAACATGCTTGGAACTTTGTCACATCAAGGTTGTCGTGTAATAAATAGCCCAAGGTTGAAGCCTGAGAATCTCTTTATCACTTGAGGATTTATGTTCAGTGACATTTGTTGGATAGGATTTGACCTGTTATAAGAATTATGCTTTCCATCTAAGGAGACTGTTTGGATACTAATTTGCTTTCTTGCTTCTAAGCAACCATGGACAGGAAGAGGGTCAGGCAGCTCCTCAAGCTGTTTCAGGGCAGCACCTGTCACTGGGTCCTGTGTTCATGCTTCCTGAGAAGGAAAGGCAGCCAGGTTTATGATGACAACACAAATGTAGAGCAGTGCGGGCTCTCCTGAGCTTCAGGAAAATGAAGTCAGGGTCAAATTCAGAGGTTAAGATTGTTTTGATTTTTATATTGAAAAATAAAAACCATTTTGAGGCAACAGAGTGAGAGGACTGAGTCAGAAAAATACGACTTGAGCCTTTAACTGATTTTTCAACTGGAATGTGCTTAATAATTTCTTGAAGTCTCAATTTTTATCAGTGGAATGAGGATGACATTGACTACCTTCCTAGAATTGTTCTGAAGACAGAATGTAGTTTTGCCTAAGAAGGTGATATGTAAATGCTAAACAATTTTTGCTGTGACATTTTTATGATTCAGTTGTATTTGTAGTTTATAGCATCTGAAAGAAAAAAAACAAACAACTTGTTTTCAATATGGAAAAAATGATGTGTCTGTTTACCAGTCCTGCCTAATTCTTTGATCACTGCATGTCTTTGTTTTAGCTCTCTTCATTGTTAATGGTTCTGCTACTAGGGTAGACCCATTCAAGGTACAGGTGTTACCATGTGAATTTAACTAAAAAGATTCAGGAAAGGATCCATGGGTTAATTAATTAATTAACTTGCTTGTTTGTTAATTTAACATTTTTAAAGAACCTGCCAAAAGTGTTGTGTATTGGGGATACAAAAGTGGAATGAGACAGTCTTGATCCTGCTTCCAAGTTACAGCACAACAAATCCCCCCTCACAAAACCAACATACACCTCAATGGATATCACACAGTGATGCAGCAGGCTCACTAAGGCAATTAAATACAGGGTACGAGGGAAGAACAGAGAGCTGTACTTAATGTATCCTGTGAGTTGGATGTGGAGATCAGGGAAGGCTTCCTACAAGGTGGCTTCTCCTGTCTTGGAGTATGAATAGAAAATAATTAAGCAGAGTGATCTGGTGAAGGTGGAAAAAGAAGGCATATGGGAAGAGAGATTATCATGGTCAAAGTTATTATAGAAACAAGAAATAACACAGTATAGTATAAGCACTTTAGTGTTCCTGTGTGTTTGTATGTGTAAGGATGAGAGAAACATGTTAAAATTTTATCCTGAATGGAAATATCAAAGGGTTTCAGTGTTGGTTGAGGATGGGATGAGATTTTTGGTAGCTATATCAGGAGAAATACCATTATATATAGTAATTTATGTGATAGGTGATGAGAATCTGAATTATGGCTGTGGTAGTTGAGATGGAAGTAAAAACAAAAAATTGAGATAATAAGCTGGGTGGAAAACTCAGCAGCCCTGCAAGAGGGAAGAGTTTTGTTTGAATTCCAGGTTTCTAGCTTGCGTTATGAGTTGATGGTTTTCCATCAACTGAAATGGAGAATGCAGGAAAAAGTTCAGATTTAGAAGATAGCAAATTCAATATTGCACTTGTTGAGTGTGAAAGGATTTCAGGCCAGCCAGGTGGAATGATAGCAGGCATTTGGAAGACTGACAGTGCCCAGTCAGAGGGAGCTTGTGATTTCCTGGACATGCCTGGGGTAGATTAGACTCATTTAGGGACAGGTTAGTGGTAACTAAATGAGAGAATTTCATTCTTTGAAGAAGACACTGCTCCTTGCTCCCCATGGCAGCTGTAATAGAAATGTCTTCTCTTGAAGGCTCCACTCTTAATTTCAAGCAGTGGCCCTTGGGCTCCACTGACTAAGAAGTGACAAAACAAATGCATCTCATGGTGGCCAAGAGCTCTGGGAAGGGAGTTGGGAGTTTTGGAGTTTTGAGTTTGAGTTCCTATTTTGTCTGTAGGTAAGTCAGTTCACTTCTGGAGACTCTCTCCTTCCTCATCATTTAAGGGATGAAAAATGGAGTTGTTGGCTTCCATATTTCAGTCAAATCTTGAGGCTCTGTGAACTACCTTTACTGTTTTTCTGTTTTATAACACTGACTTTTAATTCTGAAAGTAGTAAAATATTAAGCAATAGACTACATTAAAAAAAGTAGATGTGCAAAATTTCTAAATTACTGAGTTCCTGGAAATGGGTCATAAATCTGTACACAGTACCTCTCTGCTACCTGGATTCCCATTAATCCAGAGCTCTATTAACCAGTTCTGCACACGCAGTGTAATCTCAAAGTGGGTCTCTAAGTTTATGCCCTCGGTATGCTGATGATTGATATTCATTGTGGTTGCCTTGAGGCAATGTGAAAATCCAGAGTCATCAAAGACAGAGGAAATTATGTCCAGCCTAGTTTCAAAGGTGAACTATATTGCTTTCGCATGATTTGAAAGTCATTAATCTATGTGTGGTGTATATCAAGGCTCTCTGACCTTTTTGTGGGGAGAATTTTTTTAATTTCCGTGAGATAGATTCTTTGATTAACCAGAATTTCCTCTTTCCCTGAATACATTAGATAAGAGGGTTTCATATTTACTTATGAGATCCATTGCTATATTCACCTTAATTTTATGCTCATTTGATGTTAAACAAAAGTGAAGATGAATCTAATCTTTGAGGTAGAGTGGAAAGACCTCTGGATTAAAAGTCAGGAGCCCCAAGTTGAAGTCCTAGCTGTGTCACTGATGAGCTGTGTGACTTTAGACAAATCACTGCATTCTCTGGGCTTCAGTTTCACCATCTGTAAAATTAGTAAGTGGTAGTAGATAATCTTTAAGGTCCTCAATGTTCTAAATTGGCATGCATATCTATCTTCCAAATGCTTCATTAATGCAACATTAATTGACTATATGACGGTACTTTTCTAGTCAAGATAATGTTAGCTTAATTTTATGACTAAGGAAACTGGGATATAGAAAGAATAAATACCTTGATAAGGGCAGAACCAGAGTATGAGTTGCATTATTTGGTTTTTAAGCCCAGTGTTCTATCCTACACACACTGCTGTGGCTCTCCTGAGAGGAGAGTCAGGTGGTAGCTGTGAAAACAAACTGGAGACTTCGAGGGCAAGAAGCTTTGCCTGTCATTGTCTCTAGAGAGGATGATGTATATTTCACTGTCTTTCTCAGTTTAAGAAATGCTCTGCATTGCTTTTTGTGGCTTCTGATTGTTGCTTTCAATCTTTCTTGGATCAAATCATGTCTCTTGGCAGCTGCAATACTGTAATATGAGGATCAGATCTGCCTGCCCGTCTCAATAGCTGTCAGCTTATCTCTGGATATTTTTAGGTGCCTCAGATAAAGGTAATATAGATATAATGAAAGAATGAATTTCTTTCTGACACTTTGTGCTATTTGAATAAAAGAAAGGAAGTCTCCTTTAAAAATACTGTTTTTCTCAAAATGTGTTATTTGCATGTAACTTGGTGTTACAAAACCATAAGAACATTTTAGTGGGCATATGGATTTAGGAAACCTTTTTTTTTAAATTTATTTTTTACTGAAGGATAATTCCTTTATAGAATTTTGCTGCTTTCTGTCAAACCTCAACATGAATCAGCCATAGGTATATATATATTCCTTCCCTTTTGAAATTCCCTCCCATCTTCCTCCCCATCCCACCCCTCTAGATTGATACAGAGCCCCGGTTTGAGTTTCCTGAGACATACAGCAAATTCCCGTTGGCTATCTATTTTACATATGGTAATGTAAGTTTCCATGTTACTCTTTCCATACATCTCACCCTCTCCTCCCCTCTCCCCATGTTCATGAATCTATTTTCTATGTCTGTTTCTCCATTGATGCCCTGTAAATAAATTCTTCAGTACCATTTTTCTAGATTCCATGTATATGTGTTAGAATATGGTATTTATCTTTCTCTGACTCACTATACTCTGTATAATAGATTCGAGGTTCATCCATCTCATCAGAACTGACTCAAATGCATTCCTTTTTATGGCTGAGTAATATTTCATTGTGTATATGTACCACAACTTCTTTATCCATTCATCTGTTGATGGACATCTAAGTTGCTTCCATCTTCTAGCTATTGTAAATAGTGCTGCAATAAACAATGGGATACATGTGTCTCTTTCAGTTTTGATTTCTTCAGGATATATGCCTAGAAGTGGCATTGCTGGGTCATATGGTTGTTTTATTCCCAGTTTTTTAAAGGAATCTCCATACTGTCTTCCATAGTGGCTGTATCAATTTACATTCCCACCAACAGTGCGAGAGCATTCCCTTTTGTTCATACCCTCTCCAGCTTTTATTGTTTGTAGACTTTTTGATGATGGCCATTCTGACTGGTGTGAGGTGATATCTCATTGTAGTTTTGATTTGCATTTCTCTAATAATGAGCGATGTTGAGCATCTTTTCATGTGTTTGTTAGCCATCTGTATGTCTTCTTTGGAGAAATGTCTGTTTAGGTCTTTTTCCCACTTTCTGATTGGGTTGTTTGTTTTTCTGGTATTGAGTTGTATGAGCTGCTTATATATTTTAGAAATTAATCCTTTGCCTGTTGTTTCATTTGCTATTATTTTCTTCCATTTTGAGGGTTGTCTTTTCACCTTGCTTATAGTTTCCTTTGCTGTGCAAAAGCTTTTAAGTTTAATCAGGTCCTACTTGTTTACTTTTGTTTTTATTTCTGTTACTGTAGGAGGTGGGTCATAGATGATCTTGCTTTGCTTTATGTCATCAAGTGTTCTGCTTATGTTTTCCACTAAGAGTTTTATAGTTTCTGGTCTTACATTTAGATCTTTAATCCATTTTGAGTTTATCTTTGTGTATGGTGTTAGGAAGTGTTCTAATTTCATTCTTTCACATGTAGCTGTCCAGTTTTCCCAGCACCATTTCTTGAAGAGGCTGTCTTTGCCCCATTGTATATTCTTGCCTCCTTTGTCAAAAATAAGGTACCCATTGGTGCATAAGTTTATTTCTGTGCTTTCTGTCTTGTTCCATTGGTCTATATTTTTGTTTTTGTGCCAGTACCATACTGTCTTGATGAATGTAGCTTTTCAGGAAGCTTGATTTTTCCTGCTCCATTTTTCTTTCTCAAGACTGCTTTGGCTATTTGGGGTCTTTTGTGTTTCCATATGAATTGTGAAATTTTTGTTCTAGTTCTGTTAAAAATGCCATTTGTAATTTGGTAGGGATAGCATTAAATCTGTAGATTACATTTGGTAGTATAGTCATTTTTACAATATTGAATCTTCCTACCCAGGAACATGAAATATCTCTCCATCTCTTTATGTCGTCTTTGATTTCTTTCATTAGTGTCTTATAATTTTCTGTGTACAGTTCTTTTGTCTCCTTAGGTAGGTTTATTCCTAGATATTTAATTCTTTTTGTTGCAATGGTGAATGGGATTGATTCCTTAATTTCCCTTTCTGATTTTTCGTTATTAATACATAGAAATGCAAATGATTTTTGTGTATTGATTTTGTATCCTGCAACTTTGCTAAATTCACTGATTAGTTCTAGTAATTTTCTGATACTATCTTCTGGGTTTTCTATGTACAGTATCATGTCATCTGCAAACAGTGATTTGGATTCTTCTTTTCTGACCTGGGTTTCTTTTATTTCTTTTTCTTTTCTGATTGCTGTAGCTAGGACTTCCAGAACTATGTTGAATAATAGAGGCAAAAGAAAGTGGACACCCTTGTCTTGTTCCTAATCTTAAGGGTGTGCTTTCAATTTTTCACCATTGAGAATGGTTGCTGTAGGCTTATCATATATGGCCTTTTCTATGTTGAGGTAGTTTCCTTCTATGTCCATTTTTTGAAGAGTTTTAATCATAAATGAGTCCAAAACATTACTTAATATGATGGGAATTCTATGAGCCTTTAAAACAGTAATGCTCATAGTGGATATAAAGGAGGGAGAAAGCATATATTCTTCCCCAACCACAGTTAACTACTAATTTTCCTCCACCCTCTCTCCCCATTCCAACAGCAGGATGTTTCAGGGCACATTTTCTGGAACTGACTTTGTGTAGGGAGTTGTACACATTCCCTGTGCACCAAAAGGGAAGGTAACTATTCATTTATTAAACACCTCCTATGTGCCCTTGGACTGTAAGGAGATCCAACCAGTCCATTCTGAAGGAGATCAGCCCTGGCATTTCCTTGGAAGGAATGATGCTAAAGCTGAAACTCCAATACTTTGGCCACCTCATGCGAAGAGTTGACTCATTGGAAAAGACTCTGATGCTGGGAGGGATTGGGGGCAGGAGGAGAAGTGGACGACAGAGGATGAGATGGCTGGATGGCATCACTGGCTCAATGGACGTGAATCTGAGTGAACTCCGGGAGTTGGTGATGGACAGGGAGGCCTGGCGTGCTGCGATTCATGGGGTTGCAAAGAGTTGGACACGACTGAGCGACTGAACTGAACTGATGTGTCAAGTATTTTCATGAAAGTTATTTTATTTCCTTTTTTCAACTCTATTTGATGGTCTTTGGATCCATATTCATACAGTGAAGAACCTGAGGCTCAGATAGGTTAAAGAACAGTTTGTAAGAACAGAGCCTGGGTTCAAAGCTACACCTCACCGTCAAGTCCTGGTTCTTTATAGCACTTCACCACATGTCTTAGGGTGAGGGAGCTCCTGTCCAAACCCCTCAGCTGAGGGAGCAATGCTTTCATGGAGAGATCACTCTTGCTGCACTCAGACCTGTGAAAAGCCAGCTGGAGGCAACATGAGGCTTATCTCCGGTGAGAGCTTTGCCTTTTCCCTCCCTCTGAGTAAGGGGTAATCTTCTGGGTAAAGGGTTATTTCTGGGTATATTAACAGACTTTATGGAGTTACTATTTTGGGGGAGGCTTGATTCAGAACACTATATCTTCCAACATTTGGTGCCACTTTTGGAATGGGAAATTTCCCAGCAGAGAGAAGAAACCTAACTGTATGGCAGGTTTGACAGGAAGTTGCTATTATCCACATCATGGATGCATTTCAATGACATCTGATTGATGTGGAGTGTTTTGTTTATGCTGTTCATTTTGTGCCAGAGTCAATGGGGTCATCTGGAAAGAACTGAGGACACTGGAATCTGGCAGTCCTCGGGGTGGATTTCAGCTCAAGCACCTATTTTCTGCAGGCCTTGGATATATGATTTTATGTTCCTAACCCTCATATATCTTGCAGGGTGCTTGGAGGATTCAGTTAGGCAATGGGTGCATGATTAATGGCACATGGTAGAGGTTTAATGGATGGTAACAATTACCACTACTACTTTTGATGTAATTTGTGTACTTGAGTCCTTTCTTTATACCTCAGAGTAGCTGTTCTTTGCTGCCCTTGGTAAAATGGAGATCAAAAGAATATTTCTCATGATTACTTATAGAAGGGAGAGTTGGCAGGTAGTCTGTAATCTCTGGACCATATCTCTCAACAGAGAAGGTCAGGTTCTTAACCAGTTGATACAGAGCAGGAGAAACTCCTGACCCTATTCTTCCATGCTTTAGCGTAACCGAAGTATGGTGTAGGTTTAAGCTCTTTTTCTACTAAAGGATGCATATGAGTAAATATCAGTCAATTTCAGGAACCAGGAATTATGGCTTTACCTAGCTAATCTGTTTCTTCTATCTTAGTAGAAGAGGGGAATATCATCAGGTATTAAGAAAAGATCTCACAGATTAGGATATCCCATGGGGACCATTATCTTTTACCAACAACACCCCACACCCAGCCAAAGCAACAATAAAACTCCCATGATTTCCTTTGTAAACAGTTCTTTAGAAGAATTGAAGAGGGAGATTATTACTGTTGAGACAATATTTATAAGTGCAAGGATTATTTCAAAGCACAAAATTAAAATATAATAAGCAGGACAGGGGAATAAGGACATGGGACTTAAGAATAATGGATTTTCCTTTGTTTAGTCATCTGTTTTCTCCAGAGTGGTGATAGCATAACTGTAGTCCTGGTGGGAGGCAGCAAGAACAGAGTGTTTTAGCTCAGGTTTCACTGTTTTTCAGCAAAGGCAGCTATATCTACATTTGCCCAAATTACTCCAAGATGAAAATAAAATGAACTTCTCTGGAGAGAGGCATTCTAAGAATCCAGCATTCACAAGAAAAAGACCATTGAGATATGCAAACAGAACATGTGTTTGAAAAAAATCTGGATGATAATATAAATTTAAAAATAATAATATAATAAATGAGATTCAAATGTAGTACATAGACATTTTTTGTCATGGAATAACACCATCACCACCAATAACACCCCACCCCAACCAAAGCAACAGTAAAACTCCCATGATTTCCTATGTAAACAATTCTTTAAAGAATTGAAGGAGGAGAGTGTTACCATTGAGACAATATTTATAAGTGCAAGAATTATTTCAAAGCACAAAATAAAAATATAAAAAGCAAAACAAGAGAGAAAGGATAAGGGACTTAAGAATAATCTATGAAACTTGGATAGACATTTCAGAAGAGAAGCAGTGAAACAAATCTACGCCTAAAAGGGATCACTGGGTTTTAGGATGAGTTGATGAGAAAATAACCAATACCTAAAGGAAAGTGATGTTAAAGAGAGGAGCAAGGGTGCAGAGTCAATTTGTTTCTCATTCTCTCTAAAAATTAGGTTGAAGAGGATAAAAACAGATTGGGAATATGTGATGTAAGTGCTAAATTAAAGAGTCTTAGAAGAAACATACTGATTTACTGTAAGGAAAAATCAAATAATAATATAGAACTAAAAGCAATAATCTATTTTAGCAAAACTAGGATCCTGGGATGGAGGATGGAGAAGAAATAGCTTTTCTTATTGGAGTAGAGCAAAGGGAGGAAACAAATCATCTTGGTGGAAGAAATAGTTGGTATCTTATTTTATTATAAGAGTAGAGGATTCTATGATTAGGAGAATAGGAACAAAGAAGGTAGTCACTATGAAATGCAAAATATTAGAACTTCCAAATTAACAAGGGGAAAAATAGAATAGAACTATTTTTGACCGAAAATATATTTGACCAAATCATCAAACACAAAGGAAAATGAGGAAATAATAATGTAAAGTAAACATAAAACTAAATTTATCATGAAAAGAAGAGATTAGATCATACAGAGTATGAGCATACTGACTTTTCCCCTTTAAAGGACAAACATTTTCAGTTGGGTTAAATCACAAAACTGTTGTTGTTTTTCAGTCACTCAGTCATGTCCAAGTCTTTGCAACCCTGTGGACTACAGCATACCAGGCTTCCCTGTCCTTCACTGTCTCTTGGAATTTGTTCAAACTCACATCCATTGATTTGGTGATGCCATCCAACCATTTCATCCTCTGTTGCCTTCTTCTCCCCTCTGCCCTCAATCTTTCCCAGCATCAGGGTCTTTTCCAATGAGTCTGATCTTTGTATCAGGTGGCCAAATCTTGGAACTTCAGCTTCAGCAGCGGTCCTTCCAATGAATATTCAGGGTTTATTTCCTTTAGGATTAACTGGTTTGATCTCCTTGCTCTCAAGAGTCCACAAAACTGACCTATATGCTTTATCAAAAATCTATGTCTCTAACTATGTATTTATCTATACTTAAAAAATGATAAAGAAAGAAAATTAAGATGGATCAGAGAGATACAAAAAAAAAAAAAAAAAAACCAACAACAACAAACCCAGCAACCTAGATGGCCTGGCATGCTGCAGTCCATGGGGTTGCAAAGAGTCGGCTATGACTGAGCGAATGAACTGAACTGAGATGTCCATCAGCAGATGAATGGATAAAGAAGCTGTGGTATGTACAATGGATTATTACTTAGCCATAAAAAAGAATGCATTTAAGTCAGTTCTAGTGAGATGGATGACCCTACAGCCTGTTATACAGAGTGAAGTAAGTCAGAAAGAGAAACACAAATATCATATATGAATGTGTGTATATGGAGTCTAGAAAAATGGTACTGATGAATCTATTTACAGGGCAGGAATAGAGATACAGACATAGAGAATAGACTTTGGACACAGTGGGGGAAATAGAGGGTGGGGCAAATTGAGAGACTAGCATGGAAACATATACATTAACGTGTAAAATAGATAGCTAATGGGAAGTTGCTGCCTAACACAGGGAGCTCAAGGTGGTACTCTGTGACAACCTAGAGCGGCGGGATGGGGTGGTGGTGAGGCTCAAGAAGGAGGGGACATGTATGCTTGTGGCTGATTCCCATTGCTGTATGGCAGTGGCCAACACTATATTGTAAGGCGCTTATCCTCCTATGAAAAATATAACAGGCATGGCAGCATTACTTTATGATATAGGGAAATTCAAGGTTAAATGCACTGAAGAAAATAACAAGAGACATTATATAAAAACAATAATTTTGAGGGTGATATATTTATAGTCTACCAAATATTAACAAATATCAATCATTTACTTGACATGAATTAAACCTTCAAAATAAAAGATAGATTTTGTGAGGTAAATTCAATGATCATAATTCAGTGAAAATTGAAATCAATTATAAAAAGGTGACCAAATCTTATCTTTTTGGAAATTATGAAAACTCTTAATAGGTAAACTTGGGATAAAAATATTTTAAAAAAGAAATTATAAATTACAAAAAAAGAGAACAACTTAGTAGTAAAACCTATAGGACATAGAGCTGTATGCTGAGAACATTTTAGACTTTTAATACCTCTATTGTGAAGTGAAGTTGCTCAGTTGTGTCCGACTCTTTGCAACCCCATGGACTGCAGCCTACCAGGCTCCTCTGTCCATGAGGTTTTCTATGGAAGAGTTCTGGAGTGGGTTGCCATTTCCTTCTCCAGGGGATCTTCCTGACCCAGGGATCGAACCCAGGTCTCCCACATTGCAGGCAGATGCTTTACCGTCTGAGCCATCAGGGAATACCTCTATTATGTCTTCATAATTAAAGAAGAAACAAAAATATGAATATTTATTTTAAGAAATTACTGGAATAACAGAATAAACAAGAAGAAGCTAGGAAGAAGGAATCAAAATTTAAAAAAAGCAAATTAAATGAAATAAGAATAAACATAGTAGAAATAAGAAATCAATCTAAGAACTGATTCCTGAGAAGTCCACTAAAAATAAATAAACCCATTGCAAATCTGATTAATGGAAAGGACAGATCAAACATTAAAGAGAAAATCAGTTCAATTCAGTCGCTCAGTCGTGTCTGAGTCTTTGCGACCCCATGAACTGAAGCATGCCAGGCCTCCCTGTTCATCACCAACTCCCAGAGTTTACTCAAACTCATGTCCTTTAATCAGTGATGCCATCCAACCATCTCATCCTCTGTCATCCCCTTCTCCTCCAGCCTTCAATCTTTCCCAACATCAGGGCCTTTTCAAAGAGAAAGTAGGTGTAAGCGAAGATGCAAGAGAGATGTAAAGAACAGTGGTGGAGAACACCACACAAAACCTCTAGTGGGCACTGTGGTGTGCTACCAAGGTTATCTCCTTTAGGACCAGAAGACCCATTTCCTTGCTGTGGGGAGTGTTGGTAACTGACAACTCATAGCTGTGCCTTCCTGCAGGACTTGTTTTGGTCAACAGGGTTATCTTGCCCAAGTTACCGTCCAATGGAAATGGTCCAATATGTAGTGGGGACTGCTTAATTCTCCAAACTGGTTGATACAGAAATATAAAATCTCTACCCTCTTGTCTCCTTTTGGAGTAGCTTTGAAGGACCTTAGCTTCTTATAGCCACTGTCTCTGTTGCTTCACAGTTCAGCTGGTTCATCTGCTCAGTCCAACGTTCCATGCTTTTTTATAAATCTTTTTCCCATGTGCATCTCCCTAGAAACCTCCTTTACACAAATCTCCATTCCAAAGTCTGTCTTAGAGAAACCTAATTTAAGATATAGTCCCATGACAAGAAAATGAAAATTTAGAGAAAATGGACAATTTCCTAAGAAAAAAATAAATTATTATAAAGGGCTGATTATGTTTACCACTGTTATGTTTCCAAATAAACTTTACTGATGTATGATTTACATTAAAAATTGTATCCATTTCAAGCCCACAGATTGGATGAGTTTTGACAAATGTGTATGTTTCTGTAACCATCACCAAAATAAAAACATAGAATATTCCATCACCCCCCAAAGTTCCCTGTGTTCCTTTCCAGCCAACTCCTATCTTCCCACCTATGGCCTCAAATAACCACTAATATGCTCTCTATCATTATAGACAAGGTTTCTAGAGTATGTATGGTATATAAAGTTTACTTTATTTGCTGACATTTAGTTTTTTTATCTAAAAAAACTCTAGGGACCTTCTAATAATATTATGCATAATAAGAGAATATGGTAATTTGCCTGAATACAGGATAAAAACATAACATTAATTTGTTTTCATTGGCTTAGTAATAAGCAACTAGACAAGGAAATGGGGTAAATATATATTTTAGTAGTGATAGTATTTATTAAAATTTAAGAATAAATCTTATAGGTAAGACCAGGATTTATGTGAAAAAAAAAACAAAAACAAAAAACAAAATATTATTGGTAGATTAAAAAAAAGCGCTACACACTTTAGTTTCATCACTATTCTAAATACTTTATATCTGTTACCTATTTTAACCTTCCCAGAAACCCTTTAAGGTTAGTATTATTCTTCTTATTTCATGGATGAGATAACTGAGATACAGATATATTAAGTAACTTGCCCATCATCCAGCTTACAATTGATAGAACCAATATTTGAAATCAGGGCTACACAGATTGAAAGAAATACCCTATTATTCCATGAGGTTACTTCAGAATACCTTTTTAAAATGAAAATATCATTGTGCCACTTTTCTACTTCAAACTCTTTATTCACTCTTTATTTATGCTGCTTTTAGAATCAAGTTAAACCCTTAAGCATTTCTCAATCTCCAAAATGTTTCTCCTATCCATCACTACTATTACTATGCTACTTCATTTCCTCATCATACATTCATTCACTCATTCATTTATTCAATAAATAGATGATCTTGGTGGCAGAGGGTAGTTTTGAGGAGGCCAGAAGCGACAGGAATGAATTGTTATGAGACTTTCATAAAATAGGCAGAAAATGATGAGAAGTTTAGGAGTAGATAGGATGAGATTTATTTGAAATACATTTTAAAAGAAAACAGTGGCAGCATTAAAGGCTAACTGAGTGTGGATACTGAGAGAGTTGGTCCACTCCAGCATGGTCTTCAGGTTTCTAACTTAGATGTTTGTACTTTCTGGGCTTTTATCTTGCTGAAGAGGTTAGATTAAGTGATTCAGCCCTACTCCAGTGTTCTTTAGCCAGGCTGACAATTAATCTATAAGTAAATATTTTTGGTTTAACCTAAAAACTAGTTTTTTTCCATCAGAAGTTATGGTCACTTTTTATCAGCTTCAGAACTTCTACTTTGAAAGTCTAAGCAGTAGAAGAATATAGTGGTCAAGCAGTTTATAGGTATGAGGAATTGTTTTGATGTAAGGACTAGAATCTAGAATAGAATTGCCTGGGCCTCAGTCAAATCTCAGTTACCACTTACCAGTCATACTTAACCTCTCTGTAAATCAGCTTTCCCATCAGCAAAGTGAGGATAAAATCTATAGGATTTTGTATTGATTAAATCAGATAATGAGTGTAAAGCACTTAGCAAAATATCTGACACACAGTTTAAAATTCCTGAAATGCTATATATATATATATATATATATATATATACACACACACACATATATATATATATATATAATTTGGGCTTCCCTGGAGAAGTTCTATACAGTCAAATAGTCAAAAAAACAAAAACAAAAACAAAACAAGACCTGGAGCTGACTGTGGCTCAGATCATGAGCTCCTTTTTGCAAAATTCAGGCTTAAATTGAAGAAAGTAGGGAAAACCACTAGGCCATTCAGGTATGACCTAAATCAAATCCCTTATGATTATATAGTGGAGGTGATGAATAGATTCAGGGGATTAGATCTGAGAGTGCCTGAAGAACTATGGACGGAGGTTTGTAACATTGTACAGGAGGTGGTGAGCAAAACCAGCCCAAAGAAAAAGAAATGAAAGAAGGCAAAGAGGCCTTACGATAACTGGGCAAAGAAGAGAAGCAAAACGCTGAGGAGAAGGGAAAAGATATACCCAACTGAATGCAGAAAGATATACCCAACTGAATGCAGAAAGATATACCCAACTGAATGCAGGAAAGATAAGAAAGCATTCTTTAATGAACAATGTGAAGAAGTAGAGGAAAATAGTAGAATGGGAAAGACTAGAGAGCTCTTTAAGAAAACTGGAGATATCAAGGGAACATTTCATGCAAGGATGGGCGCAATAAAGAACAGAAATGGTAAGGACCTAACAACAGAAGCACAAGAGATTGACAGAGGTGGCAAGAATACACAGAAGAATTACACAAAAATGTCTTAATGACTCAGATAACCACAGTAGCGTGGTTATTTACCCAGAGTCAGGCATCCTGGAGTGTGAAATCAAGTGGGCCTTAGGAAGCATCAGTACAAACACAGCTAGTGGAGGTGATGTAATTCCAGCTGAGCTATTTAAAATCCTTAAAAATAATGCTGTTTGAGTGCTGTACTCAATATGTCAGCAACTTTGGAAAACTCAGCAGTGGCCAAAGGACTTGAAAAGGTTAGTTTTCATTCCAGTCCCCAAAAATGCTTTCTTAGTTGCTCAGTCATGTCCAGCTCTTTGTGACCTTACGGACTATAACTTGCCACACTCCTCTATCCATGGCATTCTCCAGGCAAGAATACTGGAGTGGGTAACCATTTCTACTCCAGGGGATCTTCTTGACACAGAAATTGAAACTGCTTCTCTTATGTCTCTTGCATTGATAGGTGGGTTCTTTACTACTAGTGCCACCTGGGTAGCCCAAAGAAGGGCAGTGCCAAGGAACATCCAATCTACCATAAAATTGTGCTCATTTCACATGCTAGTAAGGTTGTGTTCAAGACCCTTCAAGCTAGGCTTTAGCATGTACCAGCTGGATTTCAAAAAGGTGGAGGAACCAAAGAACAAATTGCCAACATTTCTTGAATCATGGAGAAAGCAAGGGAATTCCAGAAAAACATCTATTTCTGCTTCATTGACTTTGCTAAAGCCTTTGACTGTGTGGATCACAGCAAACTGGAAAATTCTTAAAGAGATGGGAAATCAGACCACCTTACCTGTCTCCTGGGAAACCTGTATGTGTGTTGCTGCTGCTGCTGCTGCTGAGTCGCTTCAGTCGTGCCCGACTCTGTGCGACCCCATAGACGGCAGCCCACCAGGCTCCCCCATCCCTGGAATTCTCCAGGCAAGAACACTGAAGTGGGTTGCCATTTCCTTCTCAATGCATGAAAGGGAAAAGTGAAAGTGAAGTCGCTCAGTCGTGTCCAACTCTTAGCAACCCCATGGACTGCAGCCTGCCAGGCTCCTCCAGCCATGGGATTCTTCAGGCAAGGTTACTGGAGTGGGGTACCAGTGCCTTCTCCATACATGAAACAACCAGCTGGTTACAAATTGGGAAAGGAGTGCGTCAATGCTGTACACTGTCACCCTGCTTACTTAACTTATATGCAGAGTACATCATGCAAAATGTCAGGTTGGATGAAGCTCAAGCTGGAATCAAGATTGATGGGAGAAATATCAATAACCTTAGATGTGCAAATTATACTATCCCAATTGTAGAAAGTGAAGAGGAACTAAAGAGCCCTCTTGATGAAAGTGAAAGAGGAGAGTGAAAAGTCTGGCTGAACATTCAAAACACTAAGATCATGGCATCCAGTCCCATCACTTCATAGCAAATTGATGTGGAAACAATGGAAACTGACAGACTTCATTTTCTTGGGCTCCAGAACTGCTATGGATGGTGACGGCAGCCATGAAATTATAAGATGCTTGCTCCTTGGAAGAAAAGTTATGACAAACTTAGAGAACATATTAAAAAGCAAAGATATCCCTTTTCTGACAAAGGTCCCTATAATCAAAACCTGGTGGATTCATGTCAATCTATGCCAAAACCAATACAGAATTGTAAAGTAAAAATTAAAAATAAATAAATTAATTAATTAAAAATAAAATTAAAAAAAAAAAAAGCTGTGGTTTTTCCAGTGTCATGTATGGATGTGAGAGTTGGACCCTAAAGAAGGCTGAGCACTGAAGAACTGATGCTTTCAAACTGTGGTGTTGGAGAAGACTCTTGAGAGTCCCTTGGACTGCAAGGAGATCCAACCAGTCCATCCTGAAGGAAATCAGTCCTGAATGTTCATTGGAAGGACTGATGCTGAAGCTGAAGCTCCAATATTTTGGTCACCTGATGGCAAGAGCTGACTTAGTGGAAAAGACCCTGATGCTGAGAAAGACTGAGGGCAGGAGGAGAAGGGGATGACAGAAGATAGATGGTTGGAAGGTTTCATGGAATCAATGGACATGAGTTTGAGCAAACTCAAAGAGATAGGGAAGGATATCCTCACTAGTGAGGATAGTGACGGGAAGCCTGGAGTGCTGCAGTTCTTAGGGTTGTAAAGAGTCAGACAAGACTGCACAACTGATCAGCAACAAAATCTCTGCTAACATGCTTCTAATGATAGCAGATTCACCTAAATCAATGATAGCCAGTGTGCATACTCTGTAGTTCTTTTTTTTTTTTCTCACACCCTGTGCCCCATTCAGTATTATCGCTACTGCAGCGATGGACACCAGTTTTAGCCAACACAGCATAGTACTCTGTTTTAGATTTCCTTAATTAAGGTGGGACAGTTGTTGGTGAGGATGAACAGTGACACTTTTCCTTGTCTGATCATTCCCTTAGCTACTCTTTTGGGAGCATATATAGACTCTCTGCATTTCCCCATCTCTAGGCCTGGAAATACTACAACTAGCACACAAGTAATGCCACCACTAGAAGTAGAATTCATGGGCCCAATCCTTCCTTTGAATTCTTTACCAAGTAGACTTTTCACCTGATCTAGTTGTGCAGCCAGGTGCTTTGGCCCTTTCGTCCTCTACTACTGGGAGTACCGCGTCTCTTCAGTCCTCAGAATTCAATTCAAAATGAGCAACAATTGTTGTTTGGTCACCAAGTCATGTCTGACTCTTTTGTGACCCCAGGGACTATAGCCCACTGGGCTTCTTTATCCATGGGTTTTCCCAGGCAAGAATATTGGAGTGGGTTGCCGTTTCCTTCTCCAGGGGATCTTCCCAACCAAGGGATTGAACCTGTGTCCTCTGCATTGGCAGGTGGATTCTTTACCTCGGAGCCATCAGGGAAGCCTGAGCAACAGTAGCCTCATCTTTTTTTAAAAAAAATATAATTGGAGGTTAATTACTTTACAATATTGTATTGGTTTTGCCATACATCAACATGAATCTGCCACAGGTATACACGTGTTCCTCATCCTGAACCGCCTCCCTTCTCCCTCCCCGTACCATCCCTCTGGGTTGTCCCAGTTTAAAAGCCCTCTACCCTCACATTTCATATCTGCCTAATGCTGGCCCCATTTCTGCTCTAGGATTTCTCTCTTTGAAGGATAATTGATATGGAAATATCCATTCTGGTCAGGGGAACCCTTCCCATCTTTAGGAGAGTAACCTGGCCACATCAGTTCCCAAGACAGCGAGAACATCATTATATTTTCTAAAGCCAGGCATTCCATGTTAAGAGCTCACCTGTAATACATGTGTAATGCACAAACGGTTGGGACCAGGCTGTGCTGGGCCAAGCACAGTCCAGCCCTTCCTCCCAGTCTGAGTTAACGAGGTAAGAGGTGTGAGATAACAGGTGGTCAGCCCTGCCTGACCACCGACCGTAGCTATAGGTCTGCTTCTTACATACGGACACAGGTATGCATATGGTGGTTAGTTGACTAAGAACAACTAACAATTTTGAGAGCTAGGACTGTCTGTATCTGTATTTAAGAGTTTAAAATATCATTCTCTTATTATACAGAGCACCAGGAGTTTAGTAATTGTTTTGTATGTATGATGGCTAATTTTATGTATCAACTTGACTGGGCATGGCCCAGATATTTGGCCAAAATTGTTCTGGAAGTTTCTGCGAGGATGTTTTGGATAATATTTATATTTAAATCTGTAGAATTTCAACAAAGCACACTGCCTTTCATAAAGTGGGTAGGCTTCATCCAATCATATGAGGACCTGAATAGAACAAAAGATTGGATTACAGTCTTGCCCTACCTTCTTGGGATATCATAACTTTAAATATTCCATCCTTATGTCTAATATCATGAAATTGCTTACCTAGATTGCAAACTTTAGCAAACAAAAGTTTGTGTAGGTAATAGTGAGTCTCAAAGAGAGATGGGTAACATCTCATAATCAAGTATTTTTGCTTTTTCAGAAGGTCACTGAATCAGCTATAGGTAAATATAATAAAATTAGCAGTTGCTTTAAACCTATTACATGCTCACTATGGTAACAAATATCAAGAGGATGTGAGGTTGCATTTTCTACTGTTGCTAGAGAGACAAGAGGTATAAATTGAGAAAATCCTGTATAATGCAAAATAATATGGCTGATAATTTATTGAGGTATTAAATTGTCTCTCCTAGACTCATCTCTCTCTGTCTCTCTCTCTTTCTTTCCCTATGTATGTGTCTCTCTAAAGGCTTCATTCTTCCAGGAGTCATTTTACTGAGGAACAAATGTCGAAATAATGCTATAATTAGATGGCATGGTTAGGTGACTTAGTGTTAGGAAGAATTCCAGTGAATGTTGATGAGCTAGATTTTCCTTTATGAGAGGTAGATTAATTTTGCTGTGTGCTGGAAAAGAGACTATAATCAGAAGGGACCCTAGAGCTTGATGCCATGAGAGAGAAGCTGTAAAGTCCACCAGAGCCAGTTCCGTCCCATGCCAGCACCAAGAACTGCACGGGAGGTGAGCCAAAGTGATGTTGTTCACTGTTGGCTTCTTTAGTTCAGCTACCAAATATAGGGACTCACCTGTACCAGAAGGGTTATCTGTGCCCCGAAATTCTGCCTTAAGCCTTGTATGACACACCATGTGGGAACACCCTCTCTTCTCTTCAGGTTCCTGCAAACTTCTTCTAGATTATTAGGTGGGGTGTTTGGACATTTTATAATTCAGTCACTCAGGCATGTCTGACTCTTTGAGACCCCACGGACTGTACACACCGGACTTCCCTGTCCATCACCAACTCCCAGGCTTGCTCAAGCCCATGTCCATCAAGTCGGTGATGCCATCCAACCAGCTCATCCTCTGTCGTCTCCTTTTCCTCCTGCCTTCAGTCTTTCCCAGCATCAGGGTCTTTTCAGTGAGTCAGTTCTTTGCATCAGGTGGCCAAAGTACTGGAGTTTCAGCTTCAGCATCAGTCCATCAGTCCTTCCAATGAATCTTCAGGACTGATTTCCTTTAGGATGGACTGGTTGGACCTCCTTGCAGTCCAAGGGACTCTCAAGAGTCTTCTCCAAAACCACAGTTCAAAAGCATCAATTCTTCAGTGCTCAGCTTTCTTCACAGTCCAACTCTCACATCCATACATGACTACTGGAAAAACCATAGCCTTGACTAGGCGGACCTTTGTTGGCAAAGTAATGTCTCTGCTGTTTAATAAGCTGTCTAGGTTGGTTATAGCTTTTTTTCCAAGGAGCAAGCATCTTTTAATTTCATGGCTTCAGTCACCATTTGCAGTGATTTTTGAGCCCCCCAAAATAAATTTTCTCACTGTTTCTATTGTTTCCCCATCTATTTGTCATGCAGTGATGGGACCAGATGGCTTGATCTTAGTTTTTTGAATGTTGAGTTTTAAGTCAGCTTTTTCACTCTCCTCTTTCAAAGAAGCTCTTTGGTTCTTCCTCACTTTCTGCTGTAAGAGTGGTATTATCTGCATATCTGAGGTTATTGATATTTCTCCTGGCAATCTTGATTCCAGCTTGTGCTTTATCCAACCTGGCATTTCGCATGCTGTACTCTGCATATAACGAATAAGCAGGGTGACAATATACAGCATTGACATACTCCTTTTGCAATTTGGAACCAGTCCATTGTTCCATGTCCAGTTCTAACTATTGCTTCTTGACCTGCATGCAGATTTCTCAGGAGGCAGGTAAGGTAGTCTGGTATTCCCATTTCTTGAAGAATTTTCCACAGTTTGCTGTGATCCACACAATCAAAGGCGTTGGCATAGTCGATAAAGCAGAAGTAGATGTTTTTCTGGAATTCTCTTGCTTTTTCTATGATCCAGCAGATGTTGGAAATTTGATCTCTGGTTCCTCCCCCTTTTCTCAATACAGCTTGAACATCCGGAGTTTCATGGTTCATGTACTGTTGAAGCCTGACTTGGAGAATTTTGAGCATTACTTTGCTAGTGTGTGTGATGAGTGCAATTGTGCGGTAGTTTGAGCATTCTTTGGCATTGCCTTTCTTTGGGATTGGAATGAAAACTGACCTTTTCCAGTCCTATGGCCACTGCTGAGTTTTCCAAATTTGTTGGCATATTGAGTGTAGCACTTTCACAGCATCATCTTTCAGAATTTGAAATAGTTCAACTGAAATTCCATCACCTCTACTAGCTTTGTTCATAGTCATGATTCTCAAGGCCCACGAGACTTCACATTCCAGGATGTCTGGCTCTAGGTGAGTGATCACACCATTGTGGTTATCATGAAGATCTTTTTTTGTATAGTTCTTTTGTGTATTCTTGCCACCTCTTCTTAATAGCATTTGCTTCTGTTATGTCCATACCATTTCTGTCCTTTATTGTGCCCATCTTTGCATGAAATGTTCCCTTGGTATTTCTAATTTTCTTGAAGAGCTTTCTAGTCTTTCCCATTCTGTTCTTTTCCTCTATTTCTTTGCATTGACCACTGAGGAAGGCTTTCTTATCTCTCTTTGCTCTTCTTTGGAGCTCTGCATTCAATTGGGTATATCTTTCCTTTTCTCTGTTGCCTTTAACTTGCCTTCTTTTCTCAGCTATTTGTAAGGCCTCCTCTGACAACTATTTTGCCTTTTTGAATTTCTTTTTCTTGGGAATGGTGTTGATCACTGCCTCCTGTACAATGTCATGAACCTCCATCCATAGTTCATCAGGCACTCTGTCTATCAGATCTGCTGCTGCTGCTAAGTCGCTTCAGTCGTGTCTGACTCTGTGCGACCCCACAGATGGCAGCCCACCAGGCTCCCCTGTCCCTGGGATTCTCCAGGCAAGAACACTGGAGTGGGTTGTCATCTCCTTCTCCAATGCATGAAAGTGAAAAGTGAATGACTTTGAAACATGTATACTATCATGTAAGAAATGAAGTGCCAGTCTATGTTCGATACAGGATACAGGATGCTTGGGGCTGGTGCATGGGGATGATCCAGAGAGATGATATGGGGTGGGAGGTGGGAGGGGGATTCAGAATTGGGAGCTTGTATACACCCGTGGTGGATTCATGTCAATGTATGGGAAAACCAATACAGTATTGTAAAGTAAAATAAAGTAAAAATAAAATATTTTTTTTAAAAAAGTGAAAGTGAAGTCGCTCAGCTGTGTCCAACTCCTAGCGACCCCATGGACTGCAGCCTACCAGGCTCCTCCATCCATGGGATTTTCCAGGCAAGAGTACTGGAGTGGGGTGCCATTGCCTTCTCCCTATCTATCCGATCTAGGCCCTTAAATCTATTTCTCACTTTCACTGTATAATCCTAAGGGATTTGATTTATGTCATACCTGAATGGCCTAGTGGTTTTCCATACTTTTTTCAATTTAAGTCTGAATTTGGCAATAAGGAGTTCATGATCTGAACCACAGGCAGTTCCTGGTCTTGTTTTTGCTACTGAATAGAGTTTCTCCATCTTTGGCTGTAGAGAATATAATCAATCTGAGTTTGGTATTGACCATCTAGTGATGTCCATGTGTAGACACTTTATAAGGTGTTTATATGCTGCAGTTTTTGCTTCTGCCCATAGGGAGACTACTTATGACACGTTTGAAGTCTCCCGCTAAGGCAGGATGTGATGGAGTGCACCTCCTGGGCGGTAAGCTCCCATGGGGTGAGTAGTAGGTGGGTGTGAGAAGCTTAGAGGTCAGAGTTGGGTCTGCAGCGACGCTGTTGACTGCGCCTTGTGCAGATGCAGCCTTGGTCTGAATCAGGTCTGAATAGCCGTTTGAGTCGGGAGTGGGGTCTGAATTCTCATCTGACACTTATAAGGCATGAGATCTTCAGCAATTCACTTAACTTTCTGGGATTAATTTCCTTCTCTATTAAGTGTGCTTAGTCATTTCGAAAACTAAATTATATTTGTGAAACCACATTGGAAACTAGAAAGTACCATATAAATTTGAGTTTTTACTAATTCTTTTTTCACCTATAATTTTAGGATAAGAATGATTTCTATGCTTAAGGGTTGTCGTGAAGGTTAAATAAGTAAGGCAACTAGAAATAATTTTAAAATTGCATTGGATCTAAAGGAGTTATTATTTTTAAGTTCACATATAGATTTAATTAATTTGTGTTTTAAACAGTGGTAGTTTTTGACCTTTTTCTTTCCTACCCCTTATCCTTCACCACAATACCAGAAATTAATAATTTTTTAATTATATTAAAATTATAATTATATTTAAAATTTTAATAATATTTTACCTGCTCCATATGGCTAATAATAAAGACTCTCTTTTGCTCATGTGAACATAGTTACAGAAGACAAATTGATTTTCTTGGTGGCCAAGTCTTAACTAAGTAGGAGTTAACACATCTTCATGGATATCTCCTCTTGACATTATTACATTCATGCTGAAAAGCTATCCTCTAAGTGGTGGTTTAACTATCATCACCATCTATTTCACTGAAATGCACAGTGAATGTTCCTAATGCAACTGTCTGTTCAAATTGTGGTAAAATTATATCAAGCACCTCTTTAGGCCAAAATAACCCCACTGCTTTGTTTGTATTTTAAGTGGCAGAGGCCCATAGAATTAGCATTCATCCTTCTGTTGCAGATACTCCCTGGAGAAAATAGTCACACCAACCATAATATGATGAATAAATAATGATCAAACCATCGAGGGACAGTGTAATTACTCATCATATTGATATTGTTTAGTTGCTTGTAAGCATTTTGTTAAAAAATGCATCCATGTAATATAACACAAAGTGGTAAATTTTGTTTTTTAAAAAACGTTTCATAGTTTGTTAAATCTTAACTGCAGATTCAATAACTTTATAGAAAAAAACTCTATAATTAAAAATAATCTGGATGTTCTCCTTAGGTCTGCATCAAACATTTTATCTTTACATATATACAGAGTGTCTAATGCTCTTTATTCACTCATCTTTCTATTTTTATGAAGTAAATTCTGCATACCTTTTTTGGGTGTTGTTGTTTGCTGTTGTTTTATCTCATAATTTGCTTAATCATCCCCTGTTGTGGGCCAGTTGTATTAAAGCTGTTAACCTGGATATAAAAATGTCAACTTCTTTTTATTCTTCACTATTACCTCCATGTTCAAATTGTCTAAATAAGTAGTTTTCCCTATTTGATAACATCTAGATCACCTTTAGAGATTTTTAAAATAAGGAGGTTATTATTTTTTATGCTCAACTTACTGGATAGAATCTCTGGGGATGCTTGTTTGTGAATTTTGAAAAAGCTCTTCATCTGATTTTGATGAAGAAAGAAGTCTGTGTGGACTACATGGAGCAAATAATATATACTCTGTGGTTACAACTAAAATCAGCTCCACAAAAACCATTATCTTCTCTAGCTAATGTTTATACACCCACATGTATGCACACACAGTTTTTGTGTAATTCTAACTGCCATGGACATCATCAGCTCTAGCATGATGCCACAAATGTTTTACATAGTTCATGGGTTTATGCGTCTCATATCTTCTTAACTAGAGAAGAGACAATTGAAAACAAAGTTTTTGTTTCCTCTGTATCCCCCGAGTACTCAGCTCAGTGCTAAGCGCATAGTTGGGTCTTCTCCATTCCTGGCCTTTTAAATGAAGCCAGATCTCCCATTCCATGAATCAGATGATAAAATACAGCTCTAGTCTCAGGCGTTTATCCAAGTTCACCATGACTGGCCATTCAACCCTTTCTCTGTTCAACTGAGCTCAGCTCCTGTGATTCCTTTTGTTGGTTTCAGGGCTCTTAGAGATTTATTCATTTATTAATTCATCCAAATATTGATTGAGTCCCCTTTAGTTTGTACCAGATACTGAGGACATAGAGGTGATCCTATCCTATATATCCTATCCTGTCTGCCAGCAGGGATCTTACCATTTGCTGTTGCCTCTGGTTAAGATTTCCTTCCTCAGAGAAAGAAGTCAGGCAGCCAGCTGGGGCACTGTGTTTGGGTGGGAGGATACACTGCCCTAACTGCTATCTTTTGTTGTTGTTCAGTCACTAAGTCATGTCTGACTCTTTGTGACTCCATGGACTGTAGCATGCCAGGCTTCCCTGTCCTTCACTATCTCCCTGAGTTTGCTCAAACACATGTCCATGGATTTGGTGATGCCATGTAGCCATTTCATCCTCTGTTGCCCCCTTCTCTTCCTGCCCTGAATCCTTCCCAGTGTCAGAGTTGTTTCCGATGAGTAAGCTCTTTGCATCAGGTGGCCAAAGTACTGGAGCTTCAGCATCAGTCCTTCCAGTGAATATTTAGGGTTGATTTCATTTAGGATTGACTGGTTTGATCTCCTTGCAGTCCAAGGGACTCTCAAGAGCCTTCCCCAGCACCATAGTTCCAAAGCATCAGTTCTTCGGCACTTAGCCTTCTTTAGGGTCCAGCTCTCACATCCTTACATGATTGCTGGGAAAACCATAGTGTTGACTTTATGGACCTTTGTCAGCAAAACGATGTCTCTGCTTTTTAGTACACTGTCTAGGTTTGCCATAGCTTTTCTTCCCAGGAGCAAGTGTCTTTTAATTTTATGGATGCAGTCACCATCTGAAGTGATTTTGGAGCCCAAGAAAATAAAGTCTCTCACTGTTTCCATTGTTTCTCCATCTATTTGCCATGAAGTGATGGGACCAGATACTGGACCTTAGTTTTTTGAATGTTGTTTTCAGTCAGATTTTTCACTCTCCTCTTTTACCTTCACCAAGAAGCTCCTTAGTTCCTCTTCTGTTTCTGCCATTAGAGTGGTATCATCTACGTATCTGAGATGTTGATATTTCTCTCAGCAACCTTGACTCCAGCTTTAGCATAGTCAGTGAAGCAGAAGTAGTTGTTTTTCTGGAATTCTCTTTCTTTTTCTATGCTCCAGTGGATGTTGACAATTTCATTTCTGGATCCTCTGCCTTTTCTAAATCCAACTTGTACACCTGGAAGTTATTGCTTCATGTACTGCTGAAGCCTTTCTTGAAGGATTTTGAGCATTACCTTACTAGCCTGTGAAATGAGTGCAATTGTATGGTAGTTTGACCATTCTTTGACATTGCCCTTCTTTGGGATTGAAATGAAAACTGACCTTTTCCAGTCCTGTGGCCACTGCTGAGTTTTCCAAGTTTGCTGGCATATTGAGTGCAGCATTTTAACAGCATCATCTTTTAGGATTTGTAAAACCTCAGCTGAAATTCCATCTCCTCCACTAGCTTTGTTTGTAGTAATGCTTCCTAAGATGTACTTGACTTCATACTCCATGATATCTGGCTCTAGGTGAGTGATCACACCATCATGGTTATCTGGGTCATTAAGATCTTTTTTGTGTAGGTCTTCTGTGTATTCTTCCCACCTCTTCTTAATCTCTTCTACTTCTGTTAGGTCCTTGCTGTTTCTGTCCTTTACTGTGCCCATTTTTACACGAAGGGTTTGTTCATTTGGTATCTCTATTTTCTTGAAGTGATCACTAGTCTTTCCCATTCTGTTGCTTTCCTCTCTTTCTTTGCTTTGTTCACTTAAGACTTGCTCATCTCTCCTTGCTATTCTTTGGAAATTTGTATTCAGTTGGGTATATCTTTCCATTTCTCCTTTGCCTTTTGCTTATCTTATTTTCTAAGCTATTTGTAAGGCCTCCTCAGACAACCATTTTGCCTTCTTGCATTTCTTTATCTTTGGGATAATTTTGGTCACTGCCTCCTGTACAATGTTACAAATCTCCATTCATAGTTCTTCAGGCACTCTTGTCTATCAGATCTAATATCTTTAATCTTTGTTTTAGCTCACATTATAATAGCTAAAATTTTTCAGTCTCACAGTCAACCTAATATAAATGGTAAAAAGCTGAAAGTCTTTCCACTAAATTATGGAACAAGACAATGATGCCTACTCTCACCCCTTCTAGTCAACATACTATTGGAAGTCTTAGCCACAACAATCAGAAAAGAGAAAGGAATAAAATTTCAAAATCAAAAGGGACGAGGTAAAATTGTCATTATATGCAGTTGGCATGATACTCTGTATACAACCTGAAGGCTCCACACAAATGCTATTAGAACTTATAAAGGAATTTAGCAAAGTAGCAGAATATAAGATTAATATACAGAAACCTATTGCATTTATTTACACTAATAATAAAATATCAGAAAGAGACAATCATTGAATACTTAGCCCAGGCCCTGGGCAAGGAGCAGAGTCGAACTGTCCCTGCCCTTGCTCCCTTCCTTACGACTTTTTGGAATCCAGGTCTTCATTTCTGTGACTTCACCCTGCTGTCTTTTATCTGGGTCTTATGCACAGCTTATTCCTACTTCTGGAAATTTCTTCCTCTTCACTTAGCCACCAACTTTGAATCCTTTTCCAAGGGAGGTCTTCTCTACATCCAGGAGTAGGCTGGATTCCCCTTCTAGAGCAGTCATAGCACTTTTTATGTTTCTCACTGTAATCTGTGTCATATTTGAATTAAATGGCTATTTTCCTTGCTAGCTAACTAGTCCAAGTCAAATCTGTCTGGCTTACTGCCTTTTTTAAACCACTGGTTTACTATAGGATACATGGAAGGCACTCATTTAATACTAAGTGAACTTAATGAAATTGAATCACTAAAGGCTGATATGTGTGGGACAACAGGTAGCAGATTTGCAGGTAGTGCATAAATGATAAATTAGTTCACTTCCTAGGCCCTCAACCACTCAAATTGCTATACAAATATTCTAATTGCTACCGAAGTTGACAAAAAAGTAAAAAAGAGAAATTAAATTTGGGTCTCCAAGGAGCTCAGCAGCACTTGCCTTGCTGAGAAGTCTCAAATAGGTAGAAAATTCCACTCATGAGCAGCTGGGTGATAACAGTTTCCGGAATTGATGCCTATCTGCTCTGTGTGCGGCTCGAGGGCCTTGTCTTATTCACAGAAATACAGAGCCCCTGGCGGTGCAGTGTAGCCCTGAATCCTGCTTATCCAGGAAGGAGAGGTAGCAAAAGGCTGTGTGAGAGGCCACTGCTCCAATAGCCCAGATTGAGCCCTGGAGGTATGAAACCACAGCAAGGGACCCTGCCTGCTCAGACATTGTCTTTTGTCTTATTGTTGAGAGGCTACTACTGCCTGTTTTCTGTGTGGTGAAATCACTCAGTTCCCTCTCCTCTTTGCTGCAAAGAATAAAAATATGAAAAATCTTACCTCCTAGAACCAGACATCCTGTAGTATCTGTGCGACAATTTGAAAAGATTGCTCACAGTGAAAAGGACACTTTTGTACTCAGAAAATCATCTCCACATCCTCAATGAGTTTTTTAGTTATTTTGGCCATGTGGCCATAAAGAATCATGCATAAAAATGGCAGGGTTTTCTTAAAACCAATACAGAATTGTAAAGTAAAATAAAAAATAAATAAATTAAAAAAAAAAAAAACAACCAACTTCCCATCACCACCTGCAGAGCAGTAGCTTTACTGATACAACAGGGATAGGCAAACGGCTGGAGCTAAAAGAGTCTATACATTTTTATATGGTTACCAAAAAAGTCAAAAAAGGACTAATATTTCTGGAAAGGGAAACTTAGATGACATTGACATTTCAGTGTCCATTAATAAAGTTTGCTTTGGATGGAGCATTCCTTGTTTGTTGAGGGTTTGTTTGGTGTTGCTTTCCTGTCCCAAGAGCAGAGGTGAAGAGTTGGACAGTGACTAGGAAAACCTAAAATATTTACTGTCTTGCTGTTTACAGAAAACGATTGCTGACCCCTATATTAGAGAGATGTGGATTTGTTACTTGACCCATCCTATATTTACCAGAGACTTGCTCAAGGCCTTGTTTTGTGTTTCCAGTAGGCTGAACTGAATTTCTCTTTTGAAGAAAGATATGTGTCCAGAGAGCTCTGTTTGCTCTTCATCTGCCCTCCTCCACCCTCCTTCACATTAGGGTATGTGTGTGTGAGAGTCATAACCCACAGAACAGAACTGCCCCTGCAGGAATCCATCTCATGATTCAGGAGAGATGGTCGAACTAGGGCTCAGATCTGCTGCCTACACATCACAGAGGTCATCTTCCTTTTCCAGGGTCCTGGGTTCTCATGATAACCCAACGGGATCTTTTTTCTTTTTTAAAGGGACTCACATGTCCGTGAGAACTATTAAGCAAAGACTCTTGTCTGGGTCCTCTCAGTGCACCTTTAATAGGTCTTGCTGCCCTCCGCTGGTCTCTCGCATCTTGTTCTTTCTTCTGCTACAGTGCACCACATGCAGAAGTAAGACTGTCAGTTTTTCCATATCTTCCAGACAGTGAGTTCCTGTAGGGCGGGTTTTTTGTATCTCTGCATTATGAGCATTTGTCAAGGGGAAGACACATGGTTGATGCACGCAAAATCTCCAAGGAATCAACAAAATCCGTGCTTCTCAATTGGAGTTACAAGTCTGGGAAGGTCATGGCAGTGTGACAGGAGGTCCCTGCAGGCACAGATGATACATGGTGTATCTTTCTGGGTATTAATAATACTTAAAGACCTATGGTAAAAATCACGATTTTTATATTTAAACAAGCATGGCCAGGTTACATAGTAAAGACTCTGAATGTTTAAAGATAGAGCACAGGCTTCAAAGAAATTGACCTGCTTGTAGTAGCCATTTGAGGATGGAGTCTACCTCAGGTCCCTGGAATAGGAAGGAGGGTTGCAGTTACAAATTCATTCATTCCTACACTTAGAGGTCTTTGAATAGAATTGTCAAAGAAGGACTAAAATATTATATTTCTGCAGGTCCTGAATGTAGCATTATTAACAGTGGGGTTTTGGGCAGTCAAATCAAACCTTCTGGTTTGTGGAGGAGGCAGGAAGGTGGAAGAGATAGACCTTTGGTCGGATCTGGCTTATTCGATCAGTACTGACAGACACATCATACAGATACATCATGTCATGAATCCTCAGACATCCATGTGGATCTTTAGCCCAAGGGGTCCTTTGAGAATCTGCTAAGGGCTGTAGATTCTGGGAAACTGTGCTATTAACTTGAGTGTAGAAGAATGATACTTTAATTTAATGTTTATCATAATCTTTGCTGCCAGATGGGGGAACTTAATCTCAGCCAGTTTAGGGTTATTCCCTAGGAGTGACTAAGGCCTCAATAATATGGGGAAGAGTAAAAAGTGAGATATTGTCTGCTGGGGCATGTGGTCTGGATTGTTAAACTAGATGCCATTGTCCTTGATTCCTTCTGGTCTTCAATGGTTTCTCTAGCAGTCACTCAGAATCTGTCCCTCACAAGCAGTCTCTCCTGTATGTCCGCTTCCTCTGTGCTAATCCCTTTTGGGTTTTTTTGCCCCTCCCATGATGCACTGGGCCACTAAAATCTGGATGGTGCTGGCTACAGTCCCTGTCCACTTCCTTGTTAGATTCAGGAGTATCAGGGATTCTGCAGCATACACCAAGCTTTTGCACAACTCCATCATGTCCATGGTTCTCAGGTTATAAGCCTCCGCAAGTCTTAAGTCTGAAAAAAAAGGTATACTATTTTCAGGGTGAATGGAGATGAGGAGGAGAGGGTGAAACGAACCATTCCTATTGTCTGAATTCCCAGCGAGGGAAAGGAGGGGAGAGACAGGCTGGGTACCAGTGTGTAGGCCTTCACTGGCAGCAGGCGGCAGCTAGCATTTAAACATAGTCACATGCCTACTGTACTGTGTAATTCTATAGCTCTTTTGGCAGTGCTTACAGGCACACTCTCTCTGAGTGCTATTGATTTCTTGGGGAAAAGAGATCAAAAACAAGTGTTCTACTTGGTGTCCTGTGTTTTCTGGGGGAAGTAAATAGATTAGCCAAATTGGACAGACAAGATCAGGGCAGAGAGAGAAGAGGCTCTCTGGAACTGTCTTCCCTGAAATGGGATCTCTTATTTCCACAGGGGAAATAAAATGATTGGTTAGGGCAGGGATTTGTGCTGTACTCAATGTACATTTTGTTTCCATTTCAGCTTCATGTTGTGAGACTCAAACCTCCCTGCCCTCCATTGAATTGCTGTTTGATGCCAGCAACTTTAGTGGCCTGTATCTCAACCATTCCCATTCCCCAAGCTTCCAGGACTGATTGTCCCTGTGTTTCTGGATATTACTTGAGAACCAAACTGACCAGTAAAACTTTTTGTAGTGTTATAAATGTTTGAACAGTTCTCTGATGTTAAATACCATAGCTACTGGCCTCATGTGGCTTTTGAGCACTTGATATATGGTCTAGTATGACTGATTAAATTTTTACTTAATTTAAATTGAAGTAGTCACATGTAACTATTTGCTATCATGTTGGGCAGTATAGTTTTAGAATTTTGCAGTACCTCTAGTGTGAATTAGTGGCATCCACACATACCACCCGGGATTGGGAGATTGTTAGAAATATAGTACCTTGGGGCTTATCCTAAATCTACTGAACTAGAATCTGTGTTTTATCAATGTCTCTAAGCAATAGACTGCACAGTAAAGCTTGAGGAGCAGTGCTTAGAATGACTAAGTCTCAGGAAAAGATGTGGTATCAATTGGGGTAAATTGGCTTACACTGCAGTAACAAACAATCTCCAAATCCTAGTGGCTTAAAATAAAAAAGTTTTACTTCTTACTGATACTTCATGTTTATTAGAACCTGAAGGGTCTCTGTTCTACATCATCCTCTCCAGGCCCAGGCTCATGGGCCAGTACTCTCTGGATCATTTCCATTTCCAGAGTGCAGTGAATTCTGTCATTTCTATTCACATTTCATTGGGCAAAGCAAATCATATGACCACACCTAACTCTAAGGGGGCAAGGGGCAATCCTATGAATCATATGCCCAGAAAAGGGAGAAACAAATGATGGACATGTTTGATGAGCAGCACTAATGACTGCCATACATAGCAAGCATTATTAGATCTTTTTTGTTTTAACACCCAGTTTTAAGCATCACCATTTCAAGCCTGGACTTGGGATAGCTTTCTAACGGTTCTCTCTGTTGTCCTTCCTTTCTTTACATCTCTGCGACATTAATCCTCCTAAGACATAGCTCTAAGTATGTCATTTCTCCACGTAAAACCCTTCAATGACACCTCATTGTCCACCTAGTTAAGTAAATTCCCTTTAGCATGATGTAGTGGAAAGAATGTTAATTTATCTGTGTGGCCTTGGATAGCGTTGCTTAAATTCTCTCAACCTCAGTTTTTCTTACCATGTAAATTGGAGATAAAAATACCTACTTTCAAGGGCTGCTATGAATCTTAAATAATATGTATAAAGTGCCCAGTGCATTAAACACTTAGTAAATAAGAGCATAATCATTATCATGTCCTCTTAGGGCATACTGTGCATAGCTATATGACAATATGTATCTAAAACATATTGAAATGACCGATTTTGAGTTTCTTTCACCTAGTAGATTTGATTGCTTGAAGTGTAGGAACTGTGCCTTTAACTTTACAACTGTTGAATCTAGTATGAGGCTCTATATGTGGAAGGCTCTTATTAAATGTTGTTCTATTAGTGGTATATCATTAATCACATTTACAGCTTGCCTCACAAGGTTGTCTTATGTGTGTACCCAGTGTTACAACTAAGCTGGACCACTTGCTCCTTCTCAAATGAACAGTGACTTTCTCACCTCTGAGCCTTTGTGCATGATACTCTGTTTCTGAAATATACTTTTTCCTTCTGCTACCTTAGCCTTTCAAAAGTTTACTCATCACTCAAGGTCTTCTAAAATGGCAACTTGGAAACTAATGTTTTTCTAATTCCTGCATGTGAAAGCAACATCTCCATTCTTTGAACATCTGTAATATTCATAGAAGAGTTCACACAAGAAGGCCTTTCTCTGGGATTTTTCTCTGAAAAAAAAAAAAAAAAAAAAGGCAACCAGGGAGTTCTACTGGGAGGGTAAAGTTGAGAGCAGACAAGGGGAACACTCCAGACTGATTAGGAGGGAATTATGTATTTTTAGATGGCTGAAGTGTGGGGATTATGGGGAAAGAAGGCAGAAACAAGGTGAGAGAAACAGGACGGTGCTAGAGGAGACTGGTTTTTCAGGTCATGGTAGAGAATTTGACTTTTATCCTCAGTCAGTGGAGATGGCTATAAGCAAGAAAGTGACATGGTCATATCTGTGACTTGGAAGAATCAGTTTACTGAGGATGACTTGGAAGAACCAGTTTTTTTTTTTTTTCCATTTAAGATGCATGATTTTATTGAAGTTAAAAAAATTTGTAACCAGACAAAGAATAAAATAGACAAAAATGTTATAATCTGACTATATAATGTTCTCTCATTCTTGGTGAGAGAATTCTTTAGTGAAAATATAACAAAGGATTGTTCTCTAAGCTAATTTTTAAGGTTGTCCAGTTAAACCATTATTTTCTGATGTGAAAAGATATTTAATAATTGACCTCCAGTTCTCTATGTGAAGTCAGTCGGCATTCTCTGTGTTTTCTGATCATGGTATTTTTCTAGTGTTTCTCCTTTACTTATGTAATTTATTTATTTCTACTACCTACCTGTCTAGGTTTGTCATAGCTTTTGAAAAAAGCTAGCCCACATATTAAAAAGCAGAGACATTACTTTGCCTACAAAGGTCCGTATAGTCAAAGCTATGGTTTTTTCAGTAGTCATGTATGGATGTGAGAGAGTTGGACCGTAAAGAAAGCTGAGTGCTGAAGAATTGATGGTTTTGAACTGTGGTGTTAGAGAAGACTCTTGAGAGTCCCTTGGAGACTCACATAAGTCAATCCTAAAGGAAATCAGTCCAGAATATTTATTGGAAGGATTGATGCTGAAGCTCCAATACTTTGGCCACCTGATGTGAAGAACTGACTCATCAGAAAAGACCCTGATGCTGGGGAAGACTGAGGGCAGGAGTAGAAGGGGACGACAGAGGATGAGATGATTGGATGGCATCACCGACTCAATGGATATGAGTTTGAGCATGCCCTGGGAGATGGTGATGGACAGGGAAACCTGGTATGCTGCAGTCCATAGGGTTACTAATAGTTGGACACGACTGAACAAGTGAACTGAACTGAACTACCTACCTATCTCTGGAAGATATATGCGTTTTCAGACCTTTTCTTAAGCTTTCATTCCAAGCATCACCATCATCTTATAGCTTCAGTCATCTATCAATTAGAAATTACATTTGACTTTTTTAGAAAAAGTCCCTTATCTTAATAGTGGCTTCAAAAAGATAGAAGCTTAATTTTTATGCAAAAGAAGTCTGGAGGTGGATATCACTGTTTTATCAGGGACTAGGACTTGAATTTGTTTCTTCTACCATTCTTGGCCAGTGACTTATATTCTCAAGATTACCTGTTACAAAATGACTGCTGGAGCTCCTGCCATCACATTCCTACTTCTGGCAGAAGAAAGGAAGAGACAGGAAAGAATGAATGCTTCCTAAAAGTTTCAAATAATACATATTCTTAAATCATTGGTAAACAGTTAGTCATAGGGCTACAAAAGAGGTGAGAAATGTAGACTTTTATTCTAAGTGGCACTATGACCAGCTAAAAATTTATTTTTTTAACTGAGAAAGAAGAAACTTGTGAAAGTAGGAAACTGGCAGCCTATAATATAATATGTTACTCAAGCCTTCATTATGATACTTATTTTTTTAATTGGAAGACTTTATATTCCATTCAGAGAAGGCAATGGCATCCCACTCCAGTACTCTTGCCTGGATAATCCCATGGATGGAGGAGCCTGGTAGGCTGCAGTCCACGGGGTTGCGAAGAGTTGGACACGACTGAAGCGACTTAGCAGCAGCAGCAGCATATTCAATTACCATGTATTTGTCAAGAATTCCATCCTACAAAGTCCTACTGGTGTCTTTTTGTCTTATTGCATTTAAATGTCTATTTCACCTTATGTACTACTTGCACTGTGTGATGCACGCACATCTGCTCATCCTGCATACGATAATTCTTGGTTAGAGTCCATCCTTCTCATTCTTGACCTTCAGTCCTCCATTTCAACAAGGGAGAGAACAAGCAGGAAGTACTGTGCAAAGTCAATGCCACACCCCAGATATATTTGAGTAGACATGCTTCAGTCAATACACGGCTAAATGAGGAAGCCATTGTTTTCTTTGCCCAAATTTATTTGTTCCAAAAGTACTCTGTTTAGATGGTTTGTTGGCAACTTTGCATCCCTTTGACTCCTTCTCATGTTATCTCTGTGTGTCAGAAGACAAGTCAGAAACTACGTTTATCCTTGTCCCCATCCCTATATTGTTCCAGTTTAGAATTTGCTAATGAAAGGAATTTACACAAGATTTGCAAGTAGAAGAGTGGGAGAAGCCATGTTCTCTGGAGACCTTTGCAAACCCAGAGCAGCTTCCTGGGGGCTATGTGCCCTACACACTGTACTGCCTCAAGCTCAGGGTGGCAGTTCTCTGATTTCACTGACAGCTTTCTATTCCTCTGTTCCCCTGGTTCTGGCAATGGCTGTATATTCCTTAATTCCTACATTAAATGTTTTATATTGATATAACAGAGTGGCTTCTCTTTTCCTAAGTGAGCCCTGTTTGATATATCCTCTCTTCCCTGAGTCATTTGATTACAAAAACTTCAAAGGCTCTTTTGTTGGTATACTGTTTATATTGTCCATCAGCTATATTAATTTACATTGCACATGTCCTTTAAAACTATATATATATGAATATTGAAATATAATTGTATCTTATGTGATTATATATTACAGTTTATAATATTGCCACCCTATGGACCGTAGCTTGCTAGGCTCTTCTGTACATGGGATTTTCCAGGTAAGAATCCTAAAGTGGGTTGCCATGCCCTCCTGCAGGGGATCTCCCTGACCCAGGGATCAATCCCATACCTCTTACATCTCCTGCTTTGGCAGATGTGTTCTTTACCACTAGCACCACCTGGGAAGCATATATATATATATATATTGAAATATATAATATAACTATGTCTTATGATTATATATTACAGTTTATGCTGCTGCTGCTGCTGAGTCACTTTAGTTGTGTCCAACCTTGTGTGACCCCATAGATGGAGCCCACCAGGCTCCCCCGTCCCTGGGATTCTCCAGGCAAGAATACTGGAGTGGGTTGCCATTTTGTTCTCCAATGTATGAAAGTGAAAAGTGAAAGTGAAGTCACTCAGTCATGTCCGTTCACAGTGTCTTATAAATATATTTCTCTCACCATCAACCCCCTGCCCCAGCCTTGAAGATTTGGTTTCCCAGAGTACTAGAGAATACCTAATACTTGTTACTTTAATAACATTATGATAAGAAGTTCTCCCACTTTGCTCTGTAAAAAGGCGTAGGACTCAATAGTGAGTTAGGGGGTAACTGGCGTAGTGATGGAGTCAAAAAGTGATGAGGTTTCTCCAAGCCTATGGGACTCCAACCTGAGCTCCCAGCCCTGCATTCCTATTTCAGCTAGAGAGCTCAGCTTCCTTTGGTTGATGTATGAGTGATCCACTCAAGATTTCATTTGACAGAAAGTATTCACTGCTTAATTAAAAATAAAGTTGAAAACTGCTACTTGAAATTCTTAAATTTTAGATGATGTGTATTATAAGTCTCAGGTCCTTCACTTATTAGCCATGTGACCAAGTCATGAGAACTCTCTGAGTTCAGCTTCTTCGGTGGTACAATAATACCAATGCCAAATAAATGCCCATAAGTGTGAAGACCTATACCAGTCAAGGGTCATGTCCTCAAATGCCCATAGCATTAGTCCAGGGACATAAGTGAATGACATAGACCAGCATGAATGGGAAAGTATATGTCCTAATGAAAAGGGGCACCCTCAACTTATTGTTTTTGTTAACATTAGGGAATGTGTGAAATTTTTCCATTTTTGAAGAAAATCTGGAAATATGGATTTTTTGGAGGGGAATCTCAGGATTTTAAAATGTTGGTACTAATTTAACTTTTAAAAGACCTGTCAGAGCACGTTAGCTCATTTGTGTCTTCTTTGTATGATTGTTCAGTTCAGTTCAGTTCAGTCGCTCAGTTGTGTCCAACTCTTTGTGACCCCATGAATCGCAGCACGCCAGGCCTCCCTGTCCATCACCAATTCCCGGACTTCACTCAGATTCACGTCCACCGAGTCAGTGATGCCATCCAGCCATCTCATCTGCTGTCGTCCCCTTTCCCTCCTGCCCCCAATCGCTCCCAGCATCAAAGTCTTTTCCAATGAGTCAACTCTTCACATGAGGTGGCCAAAGTACTGGAGTTTCAGCTTTAGCATCATTCCTTCCAAAGAAATCCCAGGGCTGATCTCCTTCAGAATGGACTGGTTGGATCTCCTTGCAGTCCAAGGGACTCTCAAGAGTCTTCTCCAACACCACAGTTCAAAAGCATCAACTCTTCGGTGCTCAGCCTTCTTCACAGTCCAACTCTCACATCCATACATGACTACTGGAAAAACAATAGCCTTGACTAGATGGACCTTAGTCAGCAAAGTAATGTCTCTGCTTTTCAATATGCTATCTAGGTTGGTCATAACTTTTCTCCCAAGGAGTAAGCATCTTTTAATTTCATGGCTGTTAAGTTACACAAATGTCAATTATTATCATTTTAATGAGCCTTGGAAGCTGTTGTTTAGCTTTTCCTGTGAGCCTGCCTGTCCCCTTGCTTCTGATAACATAGCTTCCCCCTTGACCCAGTCTGGCTGATAGTAATTTCCCATCCACCAGGTGGGTATTTGACTGAAGTTGGGCTAATCAGTTTCCTTCGGGATCAGTCTGTGGACTTCATGGGAATTAGAGTAACCTTCCTCACCTGTGTTTCTCAACTGATCTGATGTAGGCCTAGAGATGTCAGTGGCTGTATTCCTTAGGGACTTGGTAGACCTTCAGCTGTGTGAGAGGATGAAACTAAAAAGCAGAGGTGAAAGAGACTGAGTCTCTTGGCAACACTGAGTCAGGGAGAATTTTTTTTACAGCTCTTCTTTAATCTTGAAAATTACTGAAAAATGTTAATATTCCTTCTAGCCACGAGGGCCAGAAGATTGCCTTTTGGTTTGCTTATAATGATTTGAATTGAACTTTTCTCAATAATGCCTAACCAAAAGACCTCATACAATATTAGTATTATTAGAGGTAAAATTTCATTATCCATCATTAGTTTACAAACAAGGCAAAAGTAAGTTTTTGGATTTTGAAAAACTATACTTGAACTAAAATTAGTTTTGAAGAGTTTAAGAATTGTAGTAAGAGACTTGGTATTTGGAATAGTGGAAAGGATAAGCACAAAATGAGGCTTTCTATTCTCATAGGCTGTGGTACGCACAGGCCCTTCATATGTTTTCTGCAGTCCGTCGTCTCTTCATAGACTTGTTGAAAAACACTTAAACAATATGAGAGTTGTGAGTTAGGAAGTTTCCTGGTACCATTGTGTGGATGGTTCAATAGATTTTTATTTTCCCAGGGTGGAAACCAAGAGCACAGATCTAGAAGAAAAGATTCACTAGATGGTGACATTATCCATCTGAGATAAGTGCCAATTGATGAGAAGATGACAGTCAGTGCCTCAGAGTACTTTGCTAGATATGTGTGAAACTAAATAGGTGTGTTTGTCTTTTGCTAAATATATCTTAATGGCACTTAAAGTCAAGCTTTGAGGGAGAGAATCAGAAGACATTGAATAATCTATAGGATTCACACATGAAATAATATACAGGCAAAACATAATCAAGAGTTGAAATGCCTCTCACTTAGTATAGTGGGAGTTTATAAAGCCTGGAGGGGTAAAGAATTGATATTGGTAGGAAAAATTATACATTAACTTTATGAGACTTCACTAAGATGTAGTGTTTTCTGAATGTGTGTGGTTACTTTTATTTTAAATACTGTCAAAGTGAGCAGAGATTTTACAGAGGAAAAACTCCCCCAGAGAGGCGAGCATCCTGCTGGGAGCACAGTTGCACAAATGTTCCTCAGAGCTGGCAGAAAGCCCAGCAGTGCGCTTCTAAGCATTGTTTAAGGTGCCTCAAGCTCCTTCTTCATTCAAGCCCATGTTTTTTTGAAATGAGGTTTTACAGGGGAGGAAATCTTATATGTCAAAACAAAGTTGAAACAGTGAATTCTGTGGGCACTTGGGTTAAAAAAAACCCTCTCATGATACTGCTCCCTAATTGGGATTGTTTTTGTGAATTTAGTCACATTAATCCATGTCTCAGTTAATTATGCAATAACATTTACATGCCTAGAGGCAAATTTACAATTTTTGCTCAGACTTTTTTTGAAAATGTGTTGTTACACTTTGAAAAGCAGTGCCAAGATACTAACTATAAATTGAATTTTGAGAGGGTTAGAATTCCTGATCTGTCTCTACTACATCTTAGAATGTGAGGAGGTGGTCCCTGCCATTCTTCTCATCCGGGATGCAAGACTGAATTTTCCACGAAAGTTTCACATTTTGCCTGCTGACTTCACCTCTAAAAAAGTTCCTTTACCTTTGTCTGTAAGTAAGATAAAGATCTGAACATTTCAATCTAGCATTTAATATTCAAGCTTCACCATTCAAGAGTATGCCTCATGCTAGGCCAGAGTGACCCTCTTAAAGCTGATGGTAAGTGCTTGTTGGAGGTGTGAGTTTGTGGAGGTGTGAAGCATGAGCTAAAAGCCCAAGTGTGATCTTTACTTCACTGAGCTAACAGTGTGGCCAGATGAAGAGTTAAGGTGTATTTCAGTTTCCAAGTCCTTCTTTCAGAGTCTTGAGATTACAGAAGCCTACTGATCACTTAACGGTTGCCAGTGATGCTATTAGCCCTGGTAGCTCTGCGGTAAAGAATCCACCTGCTAATGCAGGAGACGGGGTTTAATCCCCGGTCCAGGAAGATGCCCTGGAGAAGGAAATGGTAAACCACTCAGGTATTCTTGCCAGGAGAATCCCATGGACAGGGGAGCCTGGTGGGCTATAGTCCATGGGGTTGCAAAAGAGTCAGACGTGACTCAGTGACTAAACAACAGCAACAATTAAAATTCCACAAGTTTCTGTGTTAATATATTTTGATTGGTCATGGCTTTGACAATCAGAGGATTATTAAGTCTGGGAAGAGAAGGATATTTAATTCATTTGCTTTCAACCTAAGTCACAAATCTCTCCTACCATGTCTTTCACGAGTTCACTCAGCTGAGAAATATTTATTAAATACTATGCTGAGCCAAGATTGTTCCAGGTTTTGTGAAGGACTCAGAGAAAGGTAAAATATGCTTTGTCCTCAGGGAGTTATAGTCTCATAGTAATTATGCTACATGTTTATAAATATACTAGCTTATGGACAGGTATAGGTGGCTTAATAGAATAATAATCTAGAGTTGGAGTGCTAGAGGAGTTTCAGGTTAGAAGAGATTAATTTTGACTGATGGAATAAAGACAGAGTATTAGAGAAAGTGGTTTTTCAGCTGAGGAATAAAGAAATGCATTTAGGTTTGAACCTGTAAGGGTCAGAGAGAAAGAAATTCCAGTTGGAAGGATAATGTGAGAAAATGAAGGGATTTTATAAAAGGGACATGATTAATGGGAAAGCTGATTGGAAGCATGGTTAGAGGGATACATAAGGAAAACTGGATTTCCCCCAGGTCATTGGGAAATATGAGGTCATATTTGCCAAAATATATTGTGTGTTACTTTGTAGGAACTGGGAGGCACTGGCGGTTTTCAAGCAAGAAAATGAATTGATCAAACTGAACTATAGGAAGATGACTGAGGGGACTGAATGTCAGTTAGATTAGGGAACAAAGATAAAAATCAGGGAAATGAGCTGGGGACCATTATATGTTTCAGGTAAAAAGTTATTAGAGCTCTAACTAGAGAAGTACCGGTGGTAGCTCAGCTGGTAAAGAATCCGCCTGTAGTGCAGGAGACCCTGGCTCAATTCCTGGGTTGGGAAGATTCCCTGGAGAAAGGATAAACCCGTTTCAGTATTCTTGGGCTTCCCTGGTGGCTCAGATGGTAAAGAATCCACCTGCAATGTGGGAGACCTGGGTTTGATCCTCGGGTTGGGAAGATCTCCTGAAGGAGGGCATGGCAACCCATTCCAGTATTCTTGCCTGGAAAATTCCGATGGACAGAGGAAGCCTGAATGAATGCAGTCCATGGGGTCCCAAAGAGTGACACTACCGAGTGACTAAGCACACCTAATTGTTGAGGGCAAGGGAAAGAAAGAGGTAGAAGTTACCTTAGCAGTTTTTACCAGGTACCTGGGAAAGCAATGATGGTGAGGAGGAAGAGATCTGGTGGAGGTCACAGTGGGAATTAAGATGAGTATGTGTAGGAAGTTGGCAGCTTATCAAGGTGGAAATGTCCAGAAAATAATGGAAAATATGACAGAGAAAGTAGGAAAAAGCATTAGCAGTATAAGCAGAGACTTGTGAGTAGAAATGACATTTGATGACATAAAATTTTAGGAGGTCACCCAAGGAAAGCAAAGAGGAATAAAAGAGGGATGCATTCACCCATTCAAAGATTTATCTTGGAGAATTAATACAAGAAAGAAGTGGGTATTCCGTAGAGTGAGTATGAAATAGAGAAGGAATAGTTACAGAGAAGGAAGATAATCAGAGAAAACACATCTTAGACCAGGGATGTGTGTAATATGAAATGTCCCAAGAAAATTACCAAGGATAAGGCTTGAGAGAAAGCCAGTTTATCTCTTAGATGAAGTAGCTAGATGATCACTTAAGAGAACCCTTTTTTTTTTTTTGGAAATCTCTGTTGCCATAAATTTGCTTGTGATTACTTAAAAAGAAGAATTGAGACATCTGCTCAAGATGGGACAATGAATTCATGCTGTGTAAATACTTTTTTGTTGTTAGAAGCCTGCAGTAATAGATTTATAAAAGTAAAAAAGGCTTAGTGGTAGATTCTAAATTCAAGACCAATAAAAACACACAGTGTTGGTGACAGCTGTAGAAGCAGGGAGTGTATCTTATTTTCTACAAATGTGCTCCTTGTGAAGTGGGGAGCACAGTCATGCCGCTGATTTAAGGCCACACAGTCCACTTGGGAAAGAACACTGGAATAAAAAATGCCTCGTGATGTGTAATTGGTAATTGACTTTACAAAGCTATGGATTTTGGAGTTGGGAGGAGTTTGGGAAGTGGAAGTGGGAGCAGAGACTCAGAAGGTCAAAAACATTGTCTCATTACTAGGAACTAGAATTAGGAACCTACAAGGAACTAGATTCCAGCTGCCAGCTGGCTTTGCACCTATATCTGTACTTTCCCTTTATAATGGAGCAGGCTTAGATCTGGACTAGGAAATCTGGTTGAGATAACTGCAAAACTTCTATACAGAAAAGGGATGAGTGTGAAAAGCTAAAATGGGCACAAACACAAAGGTAACACTTAAAAGAAAAAATTCTACTCCAATCAGGCTTGTAAACAAAAATTTAAAAACATGAAAAGTTAATTCTGAAAATAATAATGAACAAAACTTTAAAAAATCAGACCACGAATTCACTCCAAATGAAATTATTTAGGAATCAGTCTGATGGGTTTTTGTATATGTTTAAGACATCAAAGCAAAAAACAAAGACATACCTTCTGTTGAAACTGGAAGTATTACAGATAAGATGAATAACCCAATAACCCAAATAACCCAATGCAAAAAAAAAAAAAAACCCAAAACTGTACTATATGATTCCTGTTATATAAAGTTTAAACACTGGCAAAACTCTTGTGGTTTTAGAGTTCAGGATAAGTATAATGTTATTTTGTAGGATGAGGAAGAGAGTGGGTACAAGGGGAAATTTGAGACCTTTGGGATAAAGATAATACTTTATATGATGACTTGGTTATGATAATACATTGTTATATATATTTAGGATTTATGTTCTATTCTGTATGTATATTATTATACAAAGAGTTTATTTTTAAAATGGAAAAAGAAACAAAGAAAACTAGGCTAAGGAGAAGTAGCTTTGTAAGAAACCCCTGGAGGTTAAAAGTATAGTTATTGAAACTAAGAAGTAGGAAATTACGTAGGGTTTTGTGGGCTCCATAAATAATATCCTTCTTTATACCACATTTTTGAAACCAATTGAGAGGTAGATTCAGGAGCTAGATAGAGAGTAAAAGTGAGCTTTATCAAATAGAAGAAGCCAGACCAAAAAAAGCCATATGTTATATAATTCTGATTCCATTTATACAAAATGACCAGAATTGACAAATCTACAGAGACAGGAAGAAGATTAGTTGTTTGCAGGGGCTGGGAGTTGGGTAGGTTGGGGAGGATGGGTGTGACTGCTAACATATACAAGGTTTGTTTTGGGCATGGTAAAAATATTCTGAAACTAAACAGTACGATTGCACAACTTTGTGGATATATTGAAAATAAATAAAACAGTACCTTTTAAAGGGGTGAATATTTTCGTATGTGAATTACATCTCAATTTAAAAAAAGTAAAAAGTAAGTTTTATTATTGATAAAAAAAAAAGTTGGAGGACAAGGCGAATCTATGCAACCAAATGCTAAACAGGTTTGCTGCTGTTTCCTGCTTGCCCTGCCTCTAGCTTTCCCCCTCACTGCAGTCTGTATCCCACCCATGGAAAATAGGGGAGTGGCACTACCCCCAGAATTGCTCACACCAGTTCAGAGACTGAACTCCCAGGCTTACAGCCTTTATGATGGAATGGCTCTGTACAGTCAAGGAATGTGCAGTAATGGTTGTCACCCAGCAGTCAGTTGGGAGGAGTGTAGAAGGGGTGGAGTAAGAAGAAGGAACATCCCTCCATATAAACACCTGAGAAGTGGTATATATAATAAAGCTTGCCCCTAACAAAATCGGCTCTAGACTGGATACAAAGGGAGAATTGTGAATTAAAGAGAGTACTGAGGAACTTACTCTGCAAAATATCAGAGAAAAAGGAAAATCTTAGGTTCATGATGGAAAAGACCTATTACCTATGAAGAATCAGCTATTAGACTCACAATCGAGTTTTCAATCAATAAAAACAGAGACCAGAAAATTCTTTAAGTACAGTTGCAGTCAAAAATAATAAACCAGCTGAGTTACTATTCAAGAATGGAGACAAATGAATATGTTTTAGGTATACAATTAAAAGAATTTACTACATCAAGACTGTCAATGTAAGAATTATTAAAGATGGACATCTAGGTTGCTTCCATGATCGTCAGTCCAGCTTCAATGCATGAGACAAGGGTGCTCAGGGCTGGTGCACTGGGATGACCCTGAGGGATGGGATAGGGAGAGAGGTGGGAAGGGGGTTCAGGATGGGGAACACATGTACACCCATGGCTGATTCATGTCATTGTATGGCAAAAACCACTACACTATTGTAAAATAATTAGCCTCCAATTAAAATAAATTAATTAAAAACAAGAATTATTAAAGATATGCTATAGAAGGTAAAAAAGTGAATGCAGAGGGAAGACCTGGGATATAAGATACAGTGGAAGACACTGAAATTAATAAACTGGTGAGAAATTTCCTTAAAAAACAGAATTTTAAAAACCTTCATATTTTTCTAAAAACTATGTGGGAGTGGAAAGGTATATGATGAATACAGACTATCAAATCCTCATTGTGCCTAAAAGGGAGATAAAATACTATAATATTTATAGTATTGGAATAATGTATATCTAATTATGTTTGCTAGACAGTTAACTAAATCCATGGAAATACAGTCTCCATGTGGATAAAAAAGGCATGTGGAAAATCATTATCCACCTAATGGAGACAAGAAAAGAACATATGAAGAAGTGAAGAGAAAAAACAGCTGGCAAGCTTTAAACACAAAGTAAGATGCAGGAATAAATCCAAACATATCAGGTATTACAATACATTTAAGTAGATTAAGTCCTCAAAAGACTGAGATTATTAGATGGATGTAAAAACAAAACAAAATCCAGCCATATGCTGCTGATGAAGGATACCACAAAAACAAAATCACACAGAGAGATTAAAAACAAAGAGCTGGGGGAAAAAAAATGAATTACTGTAACAATATTAATATGATACCAAATAGGTTTAAAACAGTACTAGAAAAAGAGGACAATTGTGTAAAGAACAATCATAATCCATTTAACCTAATAGTGTATTCTTGGAAAATATAAAGTACAAAAGGACCAAAATATAAGGAGGGATGGTCAAATCAACAATTTTATTGGGAGATTTAATCCCTGTCAGATACTTACAGAAAAACCTGAAGAAACAGTCAGAACAGGGGAGATTTAAGCAACACAATTAAGAAGCTAATCCTAATAGATAACATACAACTCTGAGTTGAACAAAATGGGAATACTAGATGCCTCTCAAGTACACATGGAGTATTTACACACAGTGATCACATTAGGACACAGAGGATGTCTCAATAAATGTCAAAGAATCAGTGTAGTAAACTCCATGTTCTCTAACAAGAAGGCAATTAAATTATAAATCAATAAGAAAATATTAAAAAATGACCACAATGATTCAAAAATAAAATTATACTTGAAAATAATTAATGAGCTAAAGAAAAAAACCCAATGAGAATTAACTAAATGTTGAAAGTTTATATTAGTGGTAGTACTGTAAGTGCCTTTCTTGACAAATAGATGAAAGATGAATTAAGTGTTTGGTACAGTAAGCTAATAATTATGTGTGTATACACACACACACACACATAGACATAAAGATCATAGGAAAAATAGACAAAAGACAAAAAAAATTATACAGAAAATAAAAGAACTGTGCAAAGATCCAAGAAAATATAATTCTTTGATTAAAAAAAACCAAACAGATAATTCCTTAGCAAAACTGATAAGAATAGAAAGGTACAAAGTAATAAAAGAGTATGTAGCTATGTGTACAGTGGGATATAGAAACATCAGAAAAATACTATAAACATGTGTAGGCTTATAAATTTCAACCCAGATAATAGAAACAATTTTTCTAGAAAAATTTGTTTATTATACCAGTTTGAGTCAGAAGGATATAGATAACCTAAATGAAAGAATAATCATCAAAGAAGGTGGGAGAGTATTTAAAATTCTCTATCTGTTAACCCCGAGTCCCATTGCCCTCACCACATGAGGATTAGTCATTTGTCTTCTGACCCAGACTGTCTTTACCAGTCCTTTGAGGAACAGAAGATCCTCATTTTATAAAACTACTTCAAATCATTAAAATAGAGGGAAATCTTCTCAGGTTATTTTGTGACAATATTCTAGTTTTGTTTTTCAAACTAGACCAAGAAAGTAAAATTACAAATGCAGAAATCCTAAATGAAGTATAAGCAAATTGAAGTCAGCATATGTATGGACTGCATATATACTCTCACATATAAGTAGAGATTTTTCCAGCAATGTAAGGATAGCTCTATAAGAGAAAATAGAATTATGTAATTCATTATATTAACAGATTAAAAGGTAGTAACATATGCTATGTCAACAAATGGAGGAAAAATTTGATAAAATTCAATACTCAAATGTATTATATATTAAAAAAATTCTTAGCCAATTGGGAATAAATGAAGCTTCATAAAATTGATTATTTTTATTAAAAATTCATAACAAACATATTCATAAATTGTAACAATTTATAAACATTCTTACTAGTGTCAGAAAAAATTAAAGAAGGCATTTTGATCATTTCTATTATCTTTATTTTAGAAAACATATCCAATGCAGTAAATCAAATATAAAGAGAGATTAGGGTTTGAAAGAACCCTAAAGAACACATTTTTAAGATTTTTTTTAAAGTTACATATATATTTATTTATGCCAGAAAGCTTGACAAACACTGAACAGTCCATGAAGAACGGAAGCCTCTTGACCATTCATTCAAATAAATATATTCCAACTCTATGCAGCAATACTAATTTACTTGTTATACTCTGAAATCCTTTGGTTGTCAGAAACCAAAATAGTATTGAGTTTAGGGAACTGGTTTCCCACTTAATTCTTGTGGATGACCCAATTCCCCATGATATTCACCACTGAGTATTTTTAAATGCATTTTTTCATCTGAAGTGATAATCAATTAGGAGCAAACTAAATCCTGTCTTAAAATTTCAAAAACAATGCAAGTCACTTCTGAACGATCTCAGAGTAGGCTTCACATCTTGAATGCTGCTTTTGCAAGCTGTCACATGTAACAGGCTGAAGGGATGTGTATACTGCACAGGACTGCCCAACCTATTGACAATCTCATCTAAGCAGGACTGTCTGATCTACCAACAATCTCAGTGAGCCAGGGTGGCTCAATGGAGGGAGAACATCGGGTACAGTGCTTCTAAAGTCAGTTTATACAAATATATTAAAGAAATTTCTTTCTATTAAACACAATATAAAAGCCTTTCTACTCTATGCATAAGTTTACAAAAAAGCACTTCAAAGATGTTTGGTCAAGGCTATTGCCAACATTTTCTAAAGCCCACACATTTTGTTCCAGATATAATTATGACAACTACTACAAAAGCAGTAAAAAGCAACACAAGAAAATCTTGGTCTTCCTTAAATGATTTCAATCCCATTCCATAAGAGAACAGGTAATGAAAGTCCATTCAGGTTGTGCTTGTTTTTAAGCAGATGTCAATCATTTGGGACCAAATGCTACGGCAGGTTCAGATTTTTTCATTATCATCAGTGTGGATCTTTTTAAGTGCGACTGGGCTTGCTTGCTTCAGAGATGTTTTAGAAACATCCGTGTGCATGGTGGACATGGTGATGGTCTCATAGTCATCATCCCGAGACCGGAAATCACAAAAGCTAAAGAAGAACTGCAGGTCTCTCTGGAAAGTTTTGTTCAGGAAGCCATAAAATATGGGGTTGACCCAAGTGGAGATCATGGCTATGAGGTGGCAGAGAAGGAACAACAGATTATGGTTGCAGGTAGCAATGATCTGATGGTCCCAGTCAAATACAGTGTTGAAGATGGTGAGAGGCAGCCAGCAGACGGCAAACGCCACCACGATGGACAGCAGCATGACGTTGATTCTTTTGGCTTCACTGGACCTGTACTTATTGTCTCTCATCTTGTCCATCATGCTGTTTCTTCTTTTTAAGCGTATGTATATCAAAAACCCAGTGGTCCATCAGCGAAGAACACATTTTTAAGAAGATTTATTTCTTTTACAAAAGTAAACAAGTGGGACCTGATTAAACTTAAAAGCTTTTGCACAGCAAAGAAAACCATAAGCAAGGTGAAAAGACAACCCTCAGAATGGAAGAAAATAATAGCAAATGAAACAACTGACAAAGGATTAATTTCCAAAATTACAAGCAGCTCATACAACTCAATACCAGAAAAACAAACAATCTAGTCAGAAAGTGGGAAAAAGACCTAAACAGACATTTCTCCAAAGAAGATATACAGATGGCTAACAAACACATGAAAAGATGCTCAACATCGCTCATTATTAGAGAAATGCAAATCAAAACTACAATGAGATATCACCTCACACCAGTCAGAATGGCCAATATCAAAAAGTCTACAAACAATAAATGCTGGAGAGGGTGTGGAGAAAAGGGACCACTCTTGCACTGTTGGTGGGAATGTAAATTGATACAGCCACTAGGGAAGATGGTATGGAGATTCCATAAAAATCCAGGAATAAAACTACCATATGACCCAGCGATCCCACTCCTAAGGAAACCAAAATTGAAAGAGACATATGTATCCCATTGTTCATTGCAGCACTATTTACAATAGCTAGCACATGGAAACAATCTAGATGTCCATCGACAGATGAATGGATAAAGAAGTTGTGGTACATATACACAGTGGAATATTACTCAGCCATAAAAGGAACACATTTGAGTCCGTTCTGATGAGGTGGATGAACCTAGAGCCTATTATAAAGAGTGAAGTGAGTCAGAAAGAGAAAGAGAAATATCCTTTTCTAATGCATGTATATGGAATCTAGAAATATGGTACTGAAGAATTTATTTACAGGGCAACAGTGGAGAAACAGGCATAGAGAATAGACTTATGGATATGGTGAGAGGGGAGGAGAGGCTAAGATGTATGGAGAGAGTAACATGGAAACTTACATTACCATATGTAAAAGAGATAGCCAGTGGGAATTTGCTGTATGTCTCAGGAAACTCAAAAAGGGGCTCTGTGTCAACCTAGAGGGGTGGGATGGGGAGGGAGATGGGAGGGAGGTTCAAAAGGCGGGGATATATGTATACCTATGGCTGATTCATGTTGAGGTTGGACAGAAACGAACAAAATTCTGTAAAACATTATCCTTCAATTAAAAAATAAATAAACTTTAAAAACTTCTCCAAAGTTATTGTAGACATTCAGTGACAATAATTAAAATCCTAATTTTTCATAGATTTTGACAAGCTTATTTTAAAAATCATATGGAAGAAGAAAGCAGTGGAATCAAGTTTTAGAAAAAGATGATAAATTGCCTAATAAATATCAAGAATTATTATTAAAACCATAGTAATTAAGACATTTACATTGGCTAAGCATTAGATAAATGGACCAATGCAACAAAAGAGGCTCGCGATTATGTGGAAACTTGGTATATAACATAAGTGGCATTAAAAAAGTATTTGCAAAAAAACAATATGGCAAAAAACTATTTGGAAAAAAATAATTAAGAGCAAATCCCTACCACACACCATACAGAAAATGGCTAAAGACAGAATGTTTAAATATTTTGAAGAAAATATAGGAGAAACTCTTCATGACCTTGAGTTAGGGCAAGATTTTATAAAAATAAAAACAAAAAGGAAAGACTCTAAAGAAACAGAAATTTAAATATAGTGAAAAAATTTCAACTATAAGGCAGCATAATTTTAAAAGACAAATCAAAGATTAGGTGAAGATATTTACAACCCATGCAAATTGAAAAGGTTTAACTTCCAGAATTTAAAAAGTACTCCTACCTATTAGTAAGAAAAGGTAAACACTTCAGTAGGATAATGGATAAAGACAATGCACAGGCAATCTGTAGAAAAGGAAGTATGAAGATGACTCATTGGATCAAGAATCTGCCTGCAGTGGGGAGGAGCAAATGGCAACCCACTTCAGTATTCTTGCCTGAAAAATCTGATGGACAGGGGAGCCTGGTGGGCTACAGTCCAAAGAGTCACAGAGTCAGACATGACCAAGCACAGGATAAGACAACAGATATAAGAAAAATGTAAAATAAAACAGTGTGATACCTTTTGCACAGTTATCAGATTAAAAAGAACAAACTTAAAGTTGGCTAATTCCAAAGAGATATCACATGCCCCTGCTGGTGAGAGTAGACACCAGTTCAATCAGTTTAGAGAGTAATTTAGAAGTATTTGGTCAGTTTGAAATGTGCCTTAATTTTGATGAGATCCTCCAGAAGCTGACCCTGAGATGAGATTTGTGTACCAATGATTAAGAAAGTGCTCTCAGAGGAGGCTAGTAAAGAAATGGGCAAGCAGGATATAGAAGGAGGAGAGGAAGACCAGTAATGGTGAAAACTCAGGCAAAGTGCCGTAGAACTTGCCTCCCCTTAACCCCAGAGGGGAGCTCTGGAGTGAGACTTACTGTGAGAAATTATTCTCAGGGGAAGCAGGGGGAGTTGGTCTTTCCCTCTTTTCTTTAGTCTACTTTCAAGGGCTTGAAGTTAGAATGCTTGATAGTTCAGAGCCAGCTTCAGATGCTCTGCATTAAATTTTAGCTCTAAGACCTGAGGTGGGGTGAACACTATAAATGGGGAGAAAGATTTGGGTTGGATATCAACCATGGAATACATGTCTACACCACAGTCCAGCAATCCCGTTTTCTTCCTGCTCATTGTACACCAGGAGACAAATACAGGAGCATTTATAGAAGTGTTGTTGATAATAGCAAAACACCAGAAGTAATCTGAATGAACAGGAAAACAGTTAAATAAATTGTGATGTGTAAATACTAGAAATACTATATAACAGTTAAAATGAATGAAATGATTGATGAGTGCATGGTGATAAGTGACATAGGTGGTAGGAGGTATATTGCTTTTTATAAGGTTTGAACAATTATAATTTAAGAAAGTGATTTGATTGAATAGAGTATTGTTAGTTTTTAGACTCAGGAAGCAGTTTCCTAGGAAATGAGACATTGAAAACATAATAGAAAAAGGATAATTGATGAGTTTATTTTAAATATTTCCACATCCTTTATGTCTTCACTTGAATACTTTCTACTTACTCTTTAAGATTTGCTTCAACCGTCGTCTTTTCCAGAAACACTTGCCATTTCCAAAATGAGGTGTTCCCTCATATGTGCTCCTCAAAGAACCTGTGCAGACCATTTCACTGTTGTAATACTTGAAAACTGTATTCTACATGCATGACTCTGCTTTGAAGATAATGACCATGTTTTAATTACTTTGTATTTTCAGTGCCAACCATGGTGCCTGATACATTTAGGCATTGAATACACATTTAATTAATAAACTAAAAACTAATTTAATTTTAGTATCTGATGCCATTTATGAGGTTAGAATTTAATAAATATTGGTTTATTTTTAAATAAGTGGATAGTTAGGAAAGAAGGAAATGGCAGCCTACTTCAGTATTCTTGTCTGGAGAATATCATGGACAGAGGAGCCTGATGGGCTACAGTCCATAGTGTTGCAAAGAGTCAGATATGACTGAGTGACTGATATACACACAGATGGAAATCTTTATCAGGCTTTTTGAGATGTTCACTTTGGAGCCATGAGAGGATGAAGTCGTAAGAGACTTTGAAGTCAAGGAAGCAAGAAACAGAATTTCAATATGAAAATAAATAATTAAACATTTATTAATAAAATAATAGTATTTAAATAATTGCTCACAGTCATACAGCTATGAAATGAGGAGACCATACTTTAAACCAATGGCTTTCCCCTCCAAATCTATGCTGCTAACTACAATTTTTCAGAAAATAACCATCAATATTAGGGCTTCCCTGTTGGCTCAGTGTTAAAGAATCTGCCTGCCAATGCAGGAGACAAGGATTCAGTCCCCGGTTCAGGAAGATCCCCGATAGCGTGGAGCAACTACCTCTGTACACCACAACTACTGAGCCTGTGCTCTAGAGCCGGGAGCTGCAAGTGTTGAAGCCTGGGCACCTAGAGCCTGTGCTTTGCAAAGTGAGAAGCCATTGCAGCTAGAGATTGGCCTCCTCTCGCCACAACTAGAGAAAGCCCGCACATCGATGGAAATACAGCACAGCTGAAAATAAATAAATAACTAAAATTATTTTTTTAAAAAGTTTGTCTTCCGCCAATTGGTGTATAAGATTAACGAGTAGTGCTCTATCCCCTGTGAGCTATATTATGTGGTTTTACAGGGAAAAATGTGCTGGTCATTAAGTTATTGTCTTTCAGCTCCACACCCACCTGCTTATGTCCAACCATGGGATATCGAGCTGAGACTCTGAAAATTGCAGTTGTTCTTTGCCAGCTGGATCCCTGCAAGAGATCCATAGGAGAACTTGGAAGGAGACAGGAGGGATGGAGGACAGAAAGGGGACATGCTTCTTACTGTTTGCTTTCCCTTCCTCTTAGTGTTGTCCCCAGAAGGCACTTTGTCTTGAGTCTATGACTTCTCTCAGCAATCCCAGCAGGAGTCCCAGCTGTACCTCTCAGAAGTCCCAATGCCAAGTGGGCACCACCCCCTCCTCAGAGCTCCAACACCCCTGCACCCCTCCTCTGAGTTACTTGGGACTGGCGCCTGGCAGGCAGTACCTTCTCTGTGGTCTAAGGCCCAGGCTGGCAGGGCTCTTCTGAGCTCTGAGGTTCTAAACATTTAAACTTCTTTCCTTATATCCCCTAGTCCTGTGCATTACTTCTGTGCTCTACCTTAGTGTTTCCTTTTAGCATGTCTGATCTTTCAACCTGTTTAACCAATTCTCTATATTAAGTTCTCTGCTGAAATATCTAGGGTGCTATTTATTTTCCTGTCTGGACCCTTATCAATACAAATTGCTCATTGAGTTTTCTCTCTCTGCCATGCTGAGTCACTTCAGTCATGTCTGACTCTTTGTGACCCTATGTATCATAGCCTGCCAGGCTCCTATGTCTATGGGGATTCTCCAGGGAAGAATACTGGAGTGGGTAGCCTATCCCTCCTCCAGGGGGTCTTCCCCGACCCAGGGATCAAATCTGCATCTTTTATTTCTTTTGCATTGGCAGGCAGGTTCTTTACCACTAGCACCTTCTAGGAAGCCCTTTCTCTCTCTAGGATGCTGAATAGGGCATAAACCTCATTGCTCCAGTAACTGATGAGAAGCCTGTTTTATATTTGGAGAAAATGAGGCTCAGAGAAATTAAGCAAACCACCCAAGGTAAAATTACAGAGTTTTTAAAACTCAGATGCCTATTATTCCAGATTCCATCTTCTCTCTATTGTCTCATGCTTTCTTGAAAATAGTATATATCATTCTTCCTTTTCAATCTTATTTTTTTCAATGTGAAACTCTAGTTCATATTTATTTGGTTTTAAATATCTTTTCTAAAACTTGAGGAATTTTGATGTGTGTGCATATGAATTTCCAGTCTTTTAATAAAGCAGAAATAAAGGTTTTTGTACTAATGAAGTTCTGGGAAGGAGCAAAGGTAGAATAAACCCAGGTCTTGAAATTACATTTGTCACTGTTGGTGAGGAGAAAGTGGAGATAAGAGTATGAGGGGCCAGCAGAACCAAGCCTTAGTTTTAAACAGCGGCTGTTGTCAACCATCTATGAACCACCAGGCAATGACTTACCTACTTTACACACTTTTTCACATTTAATACTGTGATGCTGTTGCAGGAAGGCAGACCCCTTCCAGGGCCCGAAACTGGGCTCTTGTCTAACACTCAGAAGTGAATTGTCTGAGGAGACACATGTGCTGACAAAGCAAGAGATTTTATTGGGAAAGGGCACCCGGGTGGAGAGCAGTAGGGTAAGGGAACCCAGGAGAACTGCTCTGCCACGTGGCTTGCAATGTCGGGTTTTATGGTGATGGGATTAGTTTCCGGGTGGTCTTTGACCAATCTTTCTAATTCAGAGTCTTTCCTGGTGGTGCATGCATCGCTCAGCCAAGATGGAGGCTAGTGAGAGGGATTCTGGGAAGTGGATGGACACGCAGTGTCTCCTTTAGACCTTTCCAAAACTCTTCCGGTTGGTGGTGGTTTATTAGTTCCATATTCCTTATTAGGATCTTCTGTCATAAAACAACTCATGCAAATTGTTACTATGGTGCCTGGCCAGGGTGAGCAGTTTCAATCAGTGTGCTTCCCCTAACAATGCAAGGTAGATGTAGTGGAATTGCCTCATACGATCCTATATGCATTTAACTTGGGTGCATTTTACTTGCATGGGAAAAGTAGGCAAAGAGGGAGATAAAGCAGAAGAGGAAAAGAGAGAGAAGGAGGAAAACAGGAGGAGATAAGGGGAAGAAGGAAGGAGTTTGCACAGAATTTATTTAAATGGTGCATTCAATTCTGATTAGCTCTCTACTAATTAGTGTTTGGCTTGGAGCAATCAAGATGAGCATATGAAACCATTATTCCCTAAAATGGTCTGTTTCAGACGCTTCTCATTTTGTGAGCATCAGCTGTACTGAGTGCAATTCTAATATTTAAGTCCAGGCAGTTCCCATTCAACATGGTACTCAAATGCAAGCCAATCACTTCATCTGGTCTTTAAACGGAGAAGCAGCCATTTTTACCAGCACTGGAGGAAAACCTGGCTTTGCTGGTCTTAATGAAATTTATAGTGGCATATGGACTCCAAAGTAGCAATCTTGTTGGAGATTAAACAAACAAACAAAAAACCTTTCTCTAATCTTAAATGCTGAAACTGATGCTCTGAGAGGGTTATCTGCTTCCCCAAGGTCACATGGGGAATAAGGTCGAGTTGGCTGTGTTGGGATTTGAGCCCCTTTCCCTTTTTCTTTCTTTTTTTTTTTTTTCCTGAGGCTTCATACAAATTATAGAAGAACAAAGGTTGGCAGGTGTACTTTGAGTGCCAGAGAGAGAAGAATCAGTGTACATGTTTTCCAGGGATCTTATTACATCAAGGTGTTAGAATGAGCTAAAAATGCTGGATTCAAAAACAACATCACTGCATGTAAAACTAAACTTTAATTTCTGCAAAACAGTTTCCTTAGATAACACTATTCCCTTGATGGAATAGCTTCTAAGAGCATGTTTCTCTTCCCTTTAGGGAGGTTAGTGAATTCCTTAGAAATAAAATGGGCCTATTTGTCACTTGAAATGACCTGGTGACTTAGAATAACAAGGCTTATTTCTGCAATTTGTCTTTCCTTCATCTTCACTATGCTCATCTGGGTTTAATATCCTGGGTGGTGGGAAATGAAAGGCAGGGTGTATTTTACCTTGAGATTTTCAAATCTGAATTTCCTGCCATGAGTGCTCTTGCTGCTCAGTTGAAATTAGAGCAGGATGAACTTCTTGAACTGTCACCAACTTGGCCAGGCTGACTCCAGGACCTCCTCCAGGGAAAGTTCCCTAAAGGGACAGCATGAAATGTCTCTGCAGGAGAGATTAAATGGTTTAATAATGTCCTATTAAACCCACAGCTTTCAAACAAAACTGAGTCTTTCAATACCACTTGTCACTCCAAAGCTCCTATTGAAGTGATTTTAATCTCAGATAAGGCTTTTCTATTAGAAAGAAGGCACTGGCAACATTATCACTTTTTAGTGTTTTAGGGGTGAGAGATGGTGAACTTTTGTTAAGCTGGTTAGAATGGTTGCTTATGAAGGCGGGAGGAGAAAGGATTGAGTTTTGTAAGTAGCAGCAGCAGCAAGTAGGAATAAATAATAATAATATATAATAGAGGGGTGAATCAAGCACCTGTGATGACCATATACCGTGAACTAAGAAGTTTGATTACCTCAATTTTGTTGATAAATTAAAGACAAAAAATTAGAATAAAACAAAACAAGGAAATAAGCCAGATCCAACCAGAATAGAGTATGTCTGTGTGGTTTCCTTTTGTAATGAACTAATGAAGTTTCATTCAATATCACAGTTATCCAAGTCTATGCCCCAACCAGTAATGCTGAAGAAGCTGAAGTTGAACAGTATTATGAAGACCTACAAGACCTTTTAGAACTAACACCCAAAAAAGATGTCCTTTTCATTATAGGGGACTGGAATGCAAAAGTACGAAGTCAAGAAACACCTGGAGTAACAGGCAAATTTGGCCTTGGAATGCGGAATGAAGCAGGGCAAAGACTAATAGAGTTTTGCCAAGAAAATGCACTGGTCATAGCAAACACCCTCTTCCAACAACACAAGAGAAGACTCTACACATGGACATCACCAGATGGTCATAACCGAAATCAGATTGATTATATTCTTTACAGCCAAAGATGGAGAAGCTCTATACAGTCAACAAAAACAAGACCGGGAGCTGACTGTGGCTCAGATCATGAACTCCTTATTACCAAATTCAGACTTAAGTTGAAGAAAGTAGGGAAAACTGCTAGACCATTCAGGTATGACATAAATCAAATCCCTTATGATTATACAGTGGAAATGAGAAATAGATTTAAGGGCCTAGATCTGATAGATAGAGTGCCTGAGGAACTATGGAATGAAGTTCATGACATTGTGCAGGAAACAGGGATCAAGACCATCCCCATGGAAAAGAAATACAAAAAAGCAAAATGGCTGTCTGGGGAGGCCTTACAAATAGCTGTGAAGAGAAGAGAAGTGAAAAGCAAAGGAAAAAAGGAAAGATATAGGCATCTAAATGCAGAGTTCCGAAGAATAGCAAGAAGAGATAAGAAAGCCTTCTTCAGCGATCAATGCAAAGAAATAGAGGAAAACAAGAGATTGGAAAAGACTAGAGATCTCTTAAAGAAAATTAGAGATACCAAGGGAACATTTCATGCAAAGATGGGCTCGATAAAGGACAGAAATGGTATGGACCTAACAGAAGCAGAAGATATTAAGAAGAGGTGGCAAGAATACACAGAAGAACTGTACAAAAAAGATCTTCACAACCCAGATAGTCATGATGATGTGATCACTAATCTAGAACCAGACATCTTGGAATGTGAAGTCAAGTGGGCCTTAGAAAGCATCACTACGAACAAAGCTAGTGGAGGTGATGGAATTCCACTTGAGCTCTTTCAAATCCTGAAAGATGATGCAGTGAAAGTGCTGCACTCAATATGCCAGCAAATTTGGAAAACTCAGCAGTGGCCACAGGACTGGAAAAGGTCAGTTTTCATCCCAATCCCAAAGAAAGGCATTGCCAAAGAATGTTCAAACTACCACACAATTGTACTCATCTCACACACTAGTAAAGTAATGCTCAAAATTCTCCAAGCCAGGCTTCAGCAATACGTGAACCGTGAACTCCCTGACGTTCAAGCTGGTTTTAGAAAAGGCAGAGGAACCAGAGACCAAATTGCCAACATCTGCTGGATCATGGAAAAAGCAAGAGTGTTCCAGAAAAACATCTATTTCTGCTTTATTGACTATGCCAAAGCCTTTGACTGTGTGGATCACAATAAACTGTGGAAAATTCTGAAAGAGATGGGAATACCAGACCACCTGAC
>NW_024070187.1:37370151-37802851 GCF_014754425.2 Oryx dammah
CCTATATGCAGGTCAGGAAGCAGCAGTTAGAACTGGACATGGAACAAGACTGGTTCCAAATAGGAAAAGGAGTAGGTCAAGGCTGTATATTGTCACCCTGGTTATTTAACTTCTATGCAGAGTATATCATGAGAAACGCTGGACTGGAAGAAATACAAGCTGGAATCAAGATTCTCGGGAGAAATATCAATAACCTCAGATATGCAGAGGACACCACTCTTATGGCAGAAAGTGAAGAGGAACTAAAAAGCCTCTTGATGAAAGTGAAAGAGGAGAGTGAAAAAGTTGGCATAAAGCTCAACAGTCAGAAAATGAAGATCATGGCATCTGGTCCCATCACTTCATGGGAAATAGACGGGGAAACAGTGGAAACAGTGTCAGACTTTATTTTGGGGGGGGGGCTCCAAAATCACTGCAGTTGGTGACTGCAGCCATGAAATTAAAAGACGCTTACTCCTTGGAAGAAAAGTTATGACCAACCTAGATAGCATATTGAAAAGCAGAGACATTACTTTGCCGACTAAGGTCCATCTAGTCAAGGCTATGGTTTTTCCAGTGGTCATGTATGGATGTGAGAGTTGGACTGTGAAGAAGGCTGAGCCCCGAAGAATTGATGCTTTTGAACTGTGGTGTTGGAGAAGACTCTTGAGAGTCCCTTGGACTGCAAGGAGATCCAACCAGTCCATTCTAAAGATCAACCCTGGGATTTCTTTGGAAGGAATGATGCTAAAGCTGAAACTCCAGTACTTTGGCCACCTCATGCGAAGAGGTGACTCATTGGAAAAGACTCTGATGCTGGGAGGGATTGGGGGCAGGAGGAGAAGGGGACGACAGAGGATGAGATGGCTGGATGGCATCACTGACTCGATGGATGTGAGTCTGAGTGAACTCCGGGAGATGGTGATGAACAGGAAGGCCTGGCATGCTGCGATTCATGGGGTCGCAACGAGTCAGACACGACTGAGCGACTGAACTGAACTGAATGAAGTTTCAAAGGTAAGTGTATCATCTCATTAGGGAAGTCAGTAGAGAGACTCCAATAGATTTTTGATGCTCATTGTTCCTACTTTCTTACAGTGATTAGACGTCACAGTCTTCTTTAAAATGCCATGTGTATTCTTACTATAGTCAGATGATTTTTTAAATACACTTTTAATTTTAGAACAGTTTTAGATTCACAGAAGAATTTCAGATAGTACAGACTTGCAGTATACCCTGTGCTCTTGTTCCCCTGTTATTAACAGATTACATTGACACGGCGTATTTGTTTTATTTAAAGAGCCTATATTGTTGTATTATTATTAAGGAAGTCCATACTTTATTCATATTTCCTTAGATTTGACCTACTCTCTTCCAGTAGTTCATCCAGGATGCCACATTACATTTAGTTGTTGTATCTTCTTAGGCTCCTCTTAGCTATGACAGTGTCTCAACCTTTCCTTTTTTTTTTTTTGATGACTTTGACAGTGTTGATGTCACTGATTGGATATTTTGTATAATGTATCTCAACTGGTATTTGTCTGATGTTTTTCTCATGATTAGCCTGGGGTTATATATCTTTTGGAGTAAGATCACAGAGGTAAAGGGCCATTCTTACCACCTCTTTCTTTTTTTGTCTCCCTATTTCTCTATCTCTTCATATATATCTATTTATTTATCTATGTGCATGTGTATACAAGACTGGGGATCTGAAGAGATTTTCAGGTTTCTCAATGAGGCAAGTTCTGTGCCCCACACTCACAGACTCACACCACTTTTGTGGTGGTCAGAGGTGGTACTCATGTGGAGGGTTGTGTGAGCTGGAGGCAGGGTGCCAAGGCTTGGACACCTCTGGCAAACATTGAGAATAGACCATCACCCTTCCAATAAAGCACAAGGACATGGACTCTGAGCATTTCCACTCCAATTAGGATGGTTTAAAAAAAAAAAAACCAGAGGTCTTTCTCCATCTAGGTGCCAAATTCTAGGGTTTTAATTGAAACTCAGGAGAAAAGGAATTGAAATAAGAAATTTGATTTCAATTGATTTTCTTGTTACCCAGGGGGATAGAACCTTGGATTAAGCATGTTAACTATAATTCAGAATAAGTAGAGTAATAGGCTGTACCTGATCTTACATGTATGATACAAACCATTCTACTATAAAAACTTTAGTCTTTATCATTGATTTTCAGAGTTTTTTGGCAGTTTATTTCAGAATAACTATTTTTAAAACATAAGGAATCTGAAAAATCTCATTTGAAAAGACTTTTCTTCAGTACTGTGGAAAGTGACTTGTTTGAGGTCACATAGTGAAGAGAAAAGGCAAGACTAGAACTCAGACCTCTGTGCACATATTTCCTCTTTATCCTGGTCTCATATAAATCTGCTACTTTACATTATATAGCTCAATTATTTCATTTTAAAATATGAATTAGTTTTTTACTTTTGTAAACTTGTATGAACTGAATTGTGTTGCCCCCAAATTTGTATGTTGAAGTCCTAATCAGCAATGTTACTGTATATGGAGAAGGGACTTTTAAAGAGGTAACTCAGGTCAACTGAAGTCATAAGATTGGCATGCTAATCCAGCAGGACTATGTCCTTACAAAAGAGAGACTAGGTCACATGAGGACACAACAAAAAAGAAGACAACTGTCTGCAGAGCAAGGAAAGACCCCTCAAGAAATATCTAATGTGCCCATACTTTGATTTTGGACTTCCAGCCTCCAAAATTGTGAGAGAGAAATTTCTATTGATTAAACCTCACAGTCTGTGTGGATTTTATCATGACCTTAGCAAATTAATTCAGAAATCATTTTCTTTATCCTATGTATTTCAATACTTATTTGATTTAAAAATTCACCCATAAATCCACCACCATAGCACAATGTTTCCCTTCTTTGCACATGTCCTTCTCATACTTTCCATGAATCCATATTTTATATGGATAATTCACTTCTAAAACTGCTTATTTGTGCTACACTAAAATCTGAAAGAGATGGGAATACCAGACCACCTGACCTGCCTCTTGAGAAACCTGTATGCAGGTCAGGAAGCAACAGTTAGAACTGGACATGGAACAACAGACTGGTTCCAAATAGGAAAAGGAGTATGTCAAGGCTGTGTATTGTCACCCTGCTTATTTAACTTATATGCAGAGTATATCATGAGAACCGCTGGGCTGGAAGAAGCACAAGCTGGAATCAAGATTGCCGGGAGAAATAGCAATAACCTCAGATATGCAGAGGACACCACTCTTATGGCAGAAAGTGAAGAGGAACTAAAAAGCCTCTTGATGAAAGTGAAAGAGGAGAGTGAAAAAGTTGGCTTAGAGCTCAACATTCAGAAAACAAAGATCATGGCAGTTGGTCCCATTACTTCATGGGAAATAGATGGGGAAACAGTGTCAGACTTTATTTTGGGGGGCTCCAAAATTATTGCAGATGGTGATTGCAGCCATGAAATTAAAAGACGCTTACTCCTTGGAAGAAAAGTTATGACCAACCTAGATAGCATATTCAAAAGCAGAGACATTACTTTGCCAACAAAGGTCTGTCTAGTCCAGGCTATGGTTTTTCCAGTGGTCATGTATAGATATGAGAGTTGGACTGTGAAGAAAGGTGAGCACTGAAGAATTGATGCTTTTGAACTGTGGTGTTGGAGAAGACTCTTGAGAGTCCCTTGGACTGCAAGGAGATCCAACCAGTCCATTCTGAAGGAGATCAGCCCTGGGATTTCTTTGGAAGGAATGATGCTAAAGCTGAAACTCCAGTACTTTGGCCACCTCATGCGAAGAGGTGACTCATTGGAAAAGACTCTGATGCTGGGCGGGATTGGGGGCAGGAGGAGAAGGGGACCACAGAGGATGAGATGGTTAGATGGCATCACTGACTCGATGTACGTGGGTTGAGTAAACTCCGGGAGTTAGTGATGGACAAGGAGGCCTGGTGTGCTGCAATTCATGGGGTCGCAAAGAGTCGGACACGACCGAGCAACTGAACTGAACTGAAATTCTTCTTAAGTGCTCCCTTAAATATTTTTATTCTTTAAGCTCTTCTATTTTGTTAGTTTCTGCTCATGCTCTATATTCTGTTCATTCCTCTACTATGGACCTTTGGGAAGTGCTGTATTTTCCCCTGCCTGCTACTTGGGGCTGAGGTCCTGCTGCTGGGGTATTTAGGTGACAGTAGCCCACTGTCCTGGGAGGCAGAGTGATGTCAGACATAGCCAATGATTCTAGGAACACTGTCAGTGAATCGTAAGGAAGCTTCTTTCTTCTCTGGTTCTTCATGTTCAAGAGCTGTGGGTCTCGTTCAGCCAGCTCCAGAGCCAGATCATTCTCATATTTAGTTCAAATAGTCTTGACAACACATTGTTCACTCAAGGCTGTATCCTTGAAATGGCTCCTACTGTAGAAACAGTGGGCAAAGTGTATATTCCAAGGACAATGGAGTGAATGAGGAGCTTCCAGTTGCCTTGGTCTAGCTCACAGGTCAGTTGGAGGTCACATCCTCTTGATGACCTCCTCCAGTAGAGGGTTGGAACTTTCAGTCCCCTCTCTTGACCTCTGGGGAAGGGGGAGGGACTTGAGGTTGAAGCAGTCTCCAGTGATCAATGATTTTTTCAAGTATGCCTATGTAATTAATTGTCCACAAAGCCCAAAAGGATGGGGTTCAGAAGCTTCTGGGTTGGTGAACATGTGGAGATGTGGGGAGACTGGTGCACTCAGAGAGCTTGGAAACTCTGCTCCCTCCCCCATACCTTCCCCTCTGCATTTCTCCCATCTGGCTCTTTCTGAGCCATATCCTTTTGTAGTAAACTGGTGACCTAGTAGATAGAAGGTTTTGCAGAGTTCTGTGAGCTGCTCTAGCAAATTAATATAACCTGAGGGGGTTGTGGGAACCTCTAATTTATAGCCAGTTGGTTACAGGCTACAATCTGGAGTTGTGATGGGCACTGAGGTTCAAGGAGGGGGTCATTGGGCCTCCAATCTATAGCTGGTTGTTTAGAAGCACAGGTGATAACTGGGCTTGGGCCTGGCATCTGAAGTTGATAGGAACATTCTTATATGACTGAGCCCTTAACCTGCAGGGTCTAATGCTGTCTCTGGATGGATAGCATCCTAGTTGAGGTGAACTGCAAGACACCCATCTGGTGTCCAGAGGATTGCTTGTTGGCATAGGATAAGATTTCCTTCCCCTCCACATTGAAATTGGGTCCAAGAACCTATGAAGAGAGTGGGAAGGGCATTTTAGGCTGGATAAAATGCATGAACAAAGGTGCGGAAAGTCGGAGATTTGTCCTGGAAGTAGAAAATAAATGAATCTGGCTGTATCCAAAACTCTACTCTCATAAAATAACAGCACATCTGTTCCACAAAATACACCATGAGGAACACCTACTTTGAAAAATCATTATATACTTCCTTATATAAATATATATTTATTACACCCATAAATTTACATTATATGTGAAGGTATCCATAAAGTTCTTATGTAGGTTGAATTTGTAATAAATTTGCTTCTACATATGATGTAAATAATCTGCAAAATGTGACAGGAGAGGATTTATTCAGATTTAAAATGTTGAAATGCTAATGTTCAACAAGTCTACCATCATGTTGGGTACATTAGGATATGGTCGTTATTATGCACAGTGTTTATTACTGAGAAAGTGGAGTGTAAATATTAAAACAAATTAACAGTTTCTTTAAATCTTAAATAATTACCCTCTGTTGCAGTTTGCAAATTATTTTATATATAAAACAGACGTGGTTTGTTTACTATTCACACTGAGCTAGGACTTTATGTACACCTTGTACTTAAGAGGACACATACACATAACAGTAGTTCTCAAACTTGAATTTGCAACAGAATTATCTAGGTGGCTTGTTAAAACAGAGATTTGCTGGGTCTCATCTAAGAGATTATGCTTTAGTTAACCTGGAATAAGACCCAACATTTTGTTTTTCTAATAAGCATTTAGGTGATGGTTTTGCTGCTAATAGAGAGCTGCATTGAGAGAACAACTGATTTATGAAATACATTGAACAAAACACACTGGGAGGGTACATTGTTTCCTTTCTTTCTTCCCTCTCTCCCTCCTTTCCTCCCTTCCTTCCTCCCTGCTCCCTTGGCCTCTTGCTTTCACTCTGTGTCTTCTATGTATGTATGTGCATATATGTATGATCTGTGTGTTTCAGCCTTCCCTAGATGGGACTGATTTGACATGGCAAATGTTGCCAGTTTTTGGTGATCTTAGCTAACAGGAAAGAATGATACGATCATTTATTTCCTCTTTTCCTGCTAGTTGCCGTGGTCTCTTTACCTTTCCTACTTCCCATTTCCTTTACCAGATGTCTTTCCTACACAGTTGCCAGTTGCTATCTCAAAACAATGCACTTCTCGAAACTTCTAGTGACTTCCACCAATACTCAGGTAGAGAGGGAATTCAGACTCAGCTATAACTTTGAAGCAAGTAACACTTTTAACTGCTAAAGTATCTTGTCTTCCTCATGTGTGTGAATATAATGGATAATTAAAGCATAAGCTTCCCAGTTTAGGAAGTAATTTAGACCTTACTACTCATTAAGTTACTAAATTTTGTACTGTAAAGAAATTGTTTGGTTGAAGTCTACAAACATTTAATAAGTCCCTATGATGGATCCAGCATGGTATGGATGAAGATATCCTTTCTACTTTATGAACATGCCTTTGGAATTTGAATAATGGCACGGCCAAAAAGACAAAAAATCCAAAGGGCCAAAAACCAAACCAAAACAAAGAGCATCCTTCAGAACAAAAGGCAGAACACATGAGGGAAATGAGACAGTCATTCCCCAAGACTGCAAAGAGTGACTGCTTTGAAAAAAACTTTCATGAAATCTGTCTCTAAAACTCAGGCCCACCTATCTAAGAAGAAACTCATGAAAACTAGAAATTGTATAGAATTAACTTGAATTCTAGCATCAACTCTTCTAAAAGTAGTCTGTGTATTTTTATCAATTCACTTTAAATCTCTATTCCTTCACCTGTAAAATGAAGGGCCAGGCCAGGGTTATCTTCAGAGTTCCTTGCAGTATTTTAGGATTGCATAGTCTGTGGACAAACTCACATACACAGTCTTTAATTATGCCTTTGCAAAGGCATCTAGGGGGCCAACTCCATCTGCTCCTGAAGTCTTAAACTTTTATTAATTACTTATTTCCCAAAGCCATCTCTGTTAGTAGGAGTGGGCAGAGAAGTAGAGAAACCCCTTGGAGCACAAGCTTTCCACTCTGGTTTCTCACCACAAAATATTCCCCAGGACTTGGGGGCCAGATGGCAACATTTTTGAAGTACACCAAGGATTTGAATTCTGGTTCGTATTAAATATCACATGTAAATTATTAATCTGTGGCAGCTGTAACTTGTATATTATTACACTACATTAAACATTGGTGTTGCAAAGACCAGCCTGTGGGCCACATGGAGCTGCTGGGGGACCACCATTGGTCTTCCAATTAAAACTCAGATATAGAATCTAGGTAAATTAGGCTCAAGTCTTTAGAAGGAATATTTATTACTAATGTGGTATGCAAAAACATGAGCAGTGTTTTAAAGTAAATGATAATATCTAGCATTCATTGAGGTCTTACTATGTGCTAAGTAGTCTTCTAAGCGCTTAACACTTACTGATAACTTTAGTTTTCCTGACACCTCTCTTAGGTAAGCATTATTACTTACCATTGTTGTGGAGCAACCTTTACTAAGTACCAACCCTGTACTGGGAGTTGTTTTAGTTAGTCCAGGTACAGAGGTGAGATAAAACATTCTCATGGTTTTATGGAACTTACTTTCTGATTAGAGGAGACAGACAGTAGACCCCCAAACTAATAAATGGACAAAATAATTTCAGAGATGGACAGTGCCATGAAGTAAATACAACAGTTATGAGATCACAAGAGACTGGTATGGAGTCATTATAGGTTGGCTGGTCTGGAGAATCCTCTCTGAGGAGGAGACTTTGGGGTAGGGGCTCTAGTTCAATTGATTTAATAGCAGTTTCCTAAAAACAACTGGATGTATATCAGTTCTTCAAATGACCAATGTGTTAAAATGTCAATTTGCCAAAACTTAAATAAACCACCTATAAATTGGATAACATTTCATGTTTCTCCAATGTCACTTAACACACATATATTTTTAAGATGCAAATTTCCTGAGTAGTGTGTATTTTAGCCATTGTGCATGCTCCTGATGTCAAGAATATTATTAACAGGAGTGTGGGTTTTGTTTTCCAAAGTATTTTTGGTCTAGTCTACAGCTTTTTTCTTCTCTCAGTTTACATCTGGTTGAATTATTCCATTTTAAACTTTTCCATCAGCTTGTCTTTGAATGTCTTGAAAAGTGAGACTGCTCCAGTGAAAAAATAAATAACAAGTAAACTGGTGTAAAAATAAATATAAATTATAAAATAGGTATAGGTCTAGAAATTGCTACTGTCACTTTAGCCTTTCTTTAAGTAGTCCATCTTTTCCTCTCAAGGGTTCCAGTACTAGGTAAATGACTTGTTATTATCCCTTGAATAGCACCATTTTTGGAGCCCTCTGTCATCTTTTGGAAGACCTTTTCTTTTATCCCCCTTGTGTGCCTTAGAAACTAGTCAAGCCCGTATTCCAGGTATTCTCAATTTTTATCTGTTTCCTTGATAATTAATAAATATCAAAAGCTGTATGTTTATTCATCAACACTCATTCTAATCTACTTGAAAATTGCCTTCGTTTATTACAGAGCCTGGAGAGCCAATGCAACCTTGTTTAAACTACTTTGTAGGTAGAATGTAGGCACATGACCTAGAATCTGTCAATCAAAACACCTCAGATTTGAAGGTGGAAATAAGTAAAGGGAAGGGGCAGTATGCCACAGAGAGCCCAGCTATGTGAGATGGTCCTATGATGGGCTAGAATGGATTTTATAGATGCATTTTACTTAGCTGCATCTACCCTGGGTTATGTAGCATACATCAGGTAATTTTGGTCTCACAGAGATTATATGAATCACATAGTGTCTTTTAAGAAATTACTTTATGTTTAAACTGACCAATGGATTCTGTTGTCTTTGCTGAAGAAGGCTGATCAACAACTGATGTATTTACATTTTGTTGAAATACTTGATCAAAAAAAGCTGGGCTTCCGTGGTAGCTCTGTTGGTAAATAATCCGCCTACAATGCATGAGACCTAGGTTTATCTCTGGGTTGGGATAGAACCCACTCCAGTATTCTTGCCTGGAAAATCCCCATGGACACATGAGCCTGGCGGGCTACAGGCCATGGGGATGCAAAGAGTTGGACACAACTGAGTGAGCACACAGAGATACTTGATGATGGCTTAGTCAATCACAGACTGGGTGACTTACAAACAACATTTACTTCTTATCATTCTGGAGGCTGAAAATTCCAAGTTCGTGGTGCCAGAAGATTCTCTGTTTGATAAAGGTCTTCTTCCTAGGCAGCTGTCTTCTTGTCATTCATGGAAGTGGCAAGGGAGTTTTCTTGGTCCTTTTTTATAGGAGCAGTAATCCCATTCATGAGGGCTTCATCATAACCTAATCATCTCACAAATGCCCCACTTTCTAACTTCATCTCCTTGGGGATTAAGATTCAACATATGAACTTTGAGGGGGACACAAACATTCAGACCATAGCAGATGGAAAAACATCACAGGAAGGATGTTATAATGATAGAATGACCAGTACTGAACTCACTTGGGAGATCTAATTCATACCATGTGGAGGGGTCACTTATTCTTTATCCTCATAAATCTAGTTGCTTTTTTATTTTTCCTTGTATTTCCTTTCTTAAACACATGTCACCATTTCTTCATCTATATGAGAATCATAACCATAACCAGAACTATCTCATAGACGTGTTATTTTAAGTTAACTAAAATGCTCCAAAGGATTGATGCTTTCGAATTGTGATGCTGGAGAAGACTCTTGAAAGTTCCTTAGACTTCAAGGAGATCAAACCTGAATATCCCTTGAAGGACTGATGCTGAAGCTCCAATACTTTGGCTACCAGATGTGAAGAGCCAACTTATTGGAGAAGACCCTGATGCTGGGAAAGATTGAAGGCAAAAGAACTTGGCAGCAGAGGATGAGATGGTTAGATAGCATCACTGATTCAATGGATATGAATTTGAGCAAACTCCGGGAGATAGTGAAGGAAAGTGAGGCCTGGCGTGTTGCAGTCCAAGGTGTCACAAAGAATTAGACAGGAGTCTGAACACCACCAACAAAAAGTGATTAGAATAGTATCAGTGCCATAGAAGTCTTCTAGTAAACCTTGCTTAGCATTTTTATTAGTATTAGGAGGGACTGATTAGTTCTGTCTAGGACTGCATTAGAGCTGATGTCTTCAAACAAGGAATAGAAAGTCTAGGAGAAAGAAATAGGGAGAGGGAAAATTTCCAAAATGAGATACATAAAATAAAAGAGTACATTCAGGGAGCCAAAAGGGTTCTAGATGACTACATTCTTCTAGGGCAAAGTTAAAACAGGAGGAGGGGTACTGCTAGAATAAGGGGTGGGACTGGAGAGTAAGGTGAGGACTAGGTAATACATAAAAAAATTAAATGCCCCTCTCATAATAGGGCCTCCATGATCTTCATCCCTTCCCAGTCCACTTGGAAGGACTTCCTCCTCCTTCCTTTCTCAACATTAACTTTCATAGTTACCTCCAGTTTTCAACCATGTACATACCCCTGTTAGCTATCTGAGGGCAGGATTCTGCTCTAATGATTGAATTCATCTCTCTGAAACACTGAGGAGATTGGACTAAATGCATGCTAAGGCTATGGCAGATTTAGGAAGAAGTATTTAAGAAATTCTGTGATAAATATATGCTTGAAAGCATCTGGTTAATTGAGGGGTTGGATCACTTGGGTTCTGGTGAATTCCCTCACGTATTTATGCTGCAGCCAAAAAAAAAAAAAAAGCCACACACTTTTGAAAAAATTATGAACTCAGTCACAAAACTGAATCTTTCTGATGCCAGAATCTAAAGGACCAATTTTCCTCTTATCAATGCATAGATCTGACATAATAGCTTTAGAATGTCTTCTTTTTCTTTCCTTCCTTCCTCTTTCTTCTCCTTTTCCTCCTCTTCTTCCTTTTTAGTTAAAATCAAAATATCTATTGAAGTTTGGAATTGACATCTTGGTGCTTATTCAGAATTACTTCTGTCAATTTCTGGAAGTGGTCTTTATTTCAGATGATTTGTAAGGAACTGTTGATTTTATCTGAGGTTTGCTCAAGTATTATTAGCACAAAGAAGAGTGATTTTATATAATCAGAAAAACTTTAGTAGTCATAGATCAGTGACAGGAAAAAGTCTTTTTTTTTTTTTGCAGATGAGGGCAAATCCAGTCATGATTTTTGTTTTATTTTGTTTTACTTTTTAAAAAATATGTTAAAACTGAAAACATATTTTGTCAGCCACCTCCTTTCTTGTCTTTTTCAAAGTCCATATGCTCTTCACAGAAAAATTGAATTCAGCTTCACTTGAGTCTTTGGAAAAATTTAAAAGAGCCATTTGATGTGCAAGATTTCTAGGTCTTTAGAAATCAGATCTAAAGTCAATTGTCTGGGCAAAATTCAAGTTGCACTTTCTCAGCACTTGAAAAAATATTTGGGTCAGATTCAAAAGTTCAATCTTCTGCTACTTAGAAGTAGATGTACATACTGGCGGGCATACTTACACAATGGTTATTTTTCAGTAGACTTTAAGAGTCTACTGAATTTTTAAGAGTCATAAATTAAGAACCATAAATTTTGTTCACATTTAGTATTCAATTGTCCACATTCATCTTCAGTAAACATGTTTTGCTTTGAACTAGCATCTGGGTGTAGTTGCTTTTGTGACTTCCCTGTCTCATGAGTAGAGTGGATTCTTTTTCTTAGTAGAATATATTACTGTATGTGTCAAGTAATGTCAAGAGAAAATAACAGTTAAGAGTTATCAGAATGATCTGAACCTCCTAAAATCTATTTATACCTGCTCTGAATTGGGCTTGAACCTGCTTATCACAGTGTTTGAGTCCTGATTAAAATATTCTTCAAATAGGAGAAGCACGTGTGCTGAACTGAAGTTAGGAGGCAGTTGGGTGCTAATCCATTTTATTCTCATCACATGACGGTGTGACCCCATGAACATTTATTTTTTCTCCTTGGGCCTGAGCTTCTTCATCTAAAACAGAAGGAGTTAGTGCTTTCAAACTGGGTGGGCTCTTTGGATCTCTGTGGTTCCAAAATGCTGTCTCCAGAGCTCCCTGGCTTTTAGAGGATCTATATATAAAGATTTTACAGAATACTGCTTTGGATTACAAGGATTCTGCTGCTTCAAAACAAAGATGAAATAACTCATATTTTAGATTTTTTAATTTGCTCATTTTACTTTAAATTATTTAACTTAGTGAACAATTGCTATGTCTTGTCAAGGGTTTTAAATTACCTAGAAGGAATGATACCTGGATCTGAGCTCAGTAAATAGAACTTTGGTTTTACTTGTTTACTTGTGTCAACAAATGTGGAATTGATTCTCTGCTATTTAAAACATACTACTGAGAATGGGTTTTAAAAGAGGCCTATATTTCAAGCACTCAGGAAAAGCTGGGTGGCAGTATCTCTTACAGCTAAACATATGCACAACCTATGACCAGAGATTCTACTCCTAGATAAATGTCCACCAGTGGTGAAGGTAGCTATTTCCCCCAAATGTGCCCAAGAATGTTCATAGTAGCATTATTTGTCTAAACCAGAGACTCTAAATGTTCATAAGTATTTAGAGTGGATATTAGAGTTCATCAACATTTAGATTTAGCAAGGATAAACAAATGTGTTGCATTGTCATAATGGAAATTTGTTCAGCAATGAGAATGGTGGATCTACAACTATATACCACAATATAGATGAATCTCACAAACGTAAAAGAAAACATAATTAAAAATGATTGATAAAACATAAAAAAGGCAAAGCTTGCTAAAAGTCAGGAGAGTGGATTCCATTGTAGGGGGAGAAGTAAATGAGAAGGGATTGAGAGAGGACTTCCAGGATGCTGATACTGGACAATTTCTTAACCTGTGTACTGGTACACGTGTGTACTCAATTTGTGAAAATGTATTATACTGTCACTTATGATGTATCTTTTAAAATGTACATTATATTTATTTTAAAAAATCCTCTAGATTGCCTTCTCATATCTGCTTCCTAAGATTAGTTAGTGCAAAAGGAAATGGAATAGACATGGGAAGCTCTATGCTTGTCCCAGTCTACTCTTTGAAAGGGGAACTAAAACAGGGTTAGTGGCCTCAAAGAGTTCAGAAGACAGAGGGTGGAGAGGCTGAGGCAGCTAAAATTTGAGGACAGAGCAGAGGAAGCTAGAGAAAGAGAGTTTGAGAGAGCCTCAGAGCAACAGAAAGATCCCTATAACCTTTGATCAAGTACTAATATGTGTATGTATGAGAGGAAAACTATGGTGTTGGAGAAGATTCTTGAGAGTCCCTTGGACTGCAAGGAGATCAAACCCAGTTAATCCTAAAGGAAATCAATCCTGAATATTCTTTGGAAGGACTGATGCTGAAGCTGAAACTCCAATCCTTTGGCTACCTGATGCAAAAGAACTGACTCATTGGAAAAGATTCTGATGCTGGGAAAAATTGAAGGCAGGAAGAGAAGGGGATGACAGAGGATGAGATGGTTGGATGGCATCACTGACTTGATGGACATGAGTTTGAGCAAGCTCTGGGAGTTGGTGATGGACAGGGAAGTCTGGTGTGCTGCTTGCTGTCTATGGGGTCACAAAGAGTCAGACATGACTGAGCAACTGAACTGAACCGAACTGATGAGAAAAAAATGCTAGAAGCTAGGAAAAGAATCACTTAAAAGAAAAAAGTTAAAACTTTCTGAAGCTTACTAAGGACTGACTGTATCCCCCAAGCTATAGCTTGTTATTCTAGGGCATTTGGTAAAATGTTTGGAAGGGTTATACTATTAACAATGGAGTTAAATTAGCCCAGCAAATGGCCTGCTCTGGACCTGTCATAAAACTTAAAAAGAAGCATTGTAAGGATTAAGCTCGCTCTTCAAATTACTTAAGTGGGTGGTATGATAGGCTGAATAATGGCTCCTCAAAATATACAGGTCCTAATCCATGAAAACTGAAATGGAACCTGATATTTTAAAAGGGACTTTGAAGATACAATTATATTAAGGGTCTTGAGGTGGAAAGATTATCCTGGATTACCTAGGGGATGCCTAAGATTTCACTATGGAAGAGGAGAAGGCGAGGTACTGATGGGAGGCAAGGTACTGATTGGAATGATGTGGTCACAAGATAAGGATTTCTGGCAGTTACCAGAAGCTGCAAGAGACAAGAAATGAATTGTTTAGGAAGAACCAGACTTCTCAACAATTTTAACTTCCTAAGACTCATCTTGTACTCTGACCTCCAAAACTATAAGATAATAAAGTTTTGTTGTTCTAGCCATTAAGTTTGTAGTGTTTTTTTATAGCATAAATTGAAAATAATACAGGGACCCAAAAAAAAAAAAAAAAAAAACAAAACACAAAAACCTTAATAGTCTTTAAAGGAGTAAAAAAAGTAGCACCCAGCAACATAAAATTCATAAAATCTACCACTCAATAAAAATGACTAGAGACATGAAGAAACAGAAATGTATGACACATAACCAAGGAAAAAATCAGTAAATAGAAACATACCCCCCACATGAGACAGATTATAGAAAGTCTCTAAGGACTGTAAACAGCTACTATAAATCTTCTATATTTGCTCAAAGAGATAAAATTTTGAAAGACAGAATATGGTAAAAGAGAAATGAAAGATATAAAAGAGACACAAATGGAAATTTTAAAGATGAAAATACAGTATCTTGAATGAAATATTCACTAGATGGGATAAATGGATTAGACTGGATATTACCAAAGAAAATACCAGTGAATTGGAAGACATAGCACTAAAACTATCTAAATGGAAGACAAGTGACTGAGGAAAAAAGCCTCAGTGAGCTGTGGGATAGTATCAGATGAATTAACAGACATGTAATAGGAATCTCAGAAGGAGGGAGATCAGAAAAACTGTTTGCAGAAATGATTGAATGCTCTCCAAATTTTACTAAGATTATAAATGTGCAGACACAAGAAACTCAAAAACTCCCAAGCAGAAAAAGCATGTTAAGAATCATACCAAGCCACATCAGAGTCAATCTAGGGAAAACCATTGAGAAAGAGAAGAATTTCAAAAGCAAAGGAAAAGGACATATTATATAGAGAGGGATAAAGATAAGGACCTGTTGTCAAAAATATGGAGTGCTAAAGAGAAAGCTGTTAAGCATACCCAGTGATAGTATCTTTTAAAATTAAAAGCAAATAAATTACTTTTTCAAATCAACAAAATCTGAGAAAATGTATCACCAGCAGACCCACACTACAAGAAATGTTGAAGGAAGTTCCCCAGAAAGAAGGAAAGTGAAAGTGAAGTCACTCAGTCGTGTCCGACTCTTTGCGACCCCGTGGACTGCAGCCCGCCAGCCTCCTCTGTCCATGGGATTCTCCAGGCAAGAATACTGGAGTGTGTTGCCATTTCCTTCTCCAGAAGATCCTCCCAACCCAGGAATCAAACCCAGGTCTCCTGCATTGCGGGCAGACGCAGGCAGACGTTTTAACCTCTGAGCCACCAGGAAGCCCACCTAGAAAGAAGGAAAAGGAAGACAAATTGAAATTTAGACATACAGAAAGGTATAAAGAATGCCAGAAATATAAAATATGTGGGTAAATAGAAAAAGAATATTTTAAATCATTTAAAAATTTTTTTAAAAGATAATTGATTTTAGGGCAGGGAAACTATTCTATATGATACTGTAAGGGTAGATACATGTCATTGTACACTTGTCCAAACATCAAGAGTGAACCCTAAGGTAAACTATGGACTTTGGGTGATCATGATGTGTGAATGCAGGTTCGTTAATTGCAGCAAGTATACCTCTGTGGTATACTAAGAAGAGGTGGCAAGAATACACAGAAGAACTGTACAAAAAAGACTTCACGACCCGGATAATCACGATGGTGTGATCACTCATCTAGAGCCAGACATCCTGAAATGTGAAGTCAAGTGGGCCTTAGAAAGCATCACTACGCACAAAGCTAGTGAAGGTGATGGAATTCCAGTTGAGCTGTTTCAAATCCTGAAAGATGATGCTGTGAAAGTGCTGCACTCAATAAGCCAGCAAACTTGGAAAACTCAGCAGTGGCCACAGGACTGGAAAAGGTCAGTTTTCATTCCAATCCCAAAGAAAGGCAATGCCAAAGAATGCTCAAACTACCACACAATTGCACTCATCTCACATGCTAGTAAAGTAATGCTCAAAATTCTCCAAGCCAGGCTTTAGCAATACATGAACTGGGAACTTTCTGATGTTCAAGCTGGTTTAGGAAAGGCAGAGGAACCAGAGATCAAATTGCCAACATCTGCTGAATCATCAAAAAAGCAAGAGAGTTCCAGAAAAACATCTATTTCTGCTTTATTGACTATGCCAAAGACTTTGATGGTATGGATCACAATAAACTGTGGAAAATTCTGAAAGAGATGGGAATACCAGACCACCTGACCTGCCTCTTGAGAAACCTGTATGCAGGTCAGGAAGCAACAGTTAGAACTGGACATGGGACAACAGACTGGTTCCAAATAGGAAAAGGAGTACGTCAAGGCTGTATATTGTCACCCTGCTTATTTAACTTCTATGCAGAGTACATCATGAGAAACGCTGGGCTGGAAGAAGCACAAGCTGGAATCAAGATTGCCAGGAGAAATATCAATAACTTCAGATATGCAGATGACACCAGCCTTATGGCAGAAAGTGAAGAGGAACTGAAAAGCTTCTTGATGAAAGTGAAAGAGGAGAGTGAAAAAGTTGGCTTAAAGCTCAATATTCAGAAAATGAAGATCATGGCATTCGGTCCCATCACTTCATGGGAAATAGATGGGGAAACAGTGGAAACAGTGTCAGACATTATTTTGGGGGGCTCCAGAATCACTGCAGATGGTGATTGCAGCCATGAAATTAAAAGACGCTTACTCCTTGGAAGGAAAGTTATGACCAACATAGATAGCATATTCAAAAGCAGAGACATTACTTTGCCGACTAAGGTCCGTCTAGTCAAGGCTATGGTTTTTCCAGTAGTCATGTATGGATGTGAGAGTTGGACTGTGAAGAAGGCTGAGCGCTGAAGAATTGATGCTTTTGAACTGTGGTGTTGTAGAAGACTCTTGAGAGTCCCTTGGACTGCAAGGAGATCCGACCAGTCCATTCTGAAGGAGATCAGCCCTGGGATTTCTTTGGAAGGAATGATGCTAAAGCTGAAACTCCAATACTTTGGCTACCTCATGCGAAGAGTTGACTCATTGGAAAAGACTCTGATGCTGGGAGGGATTGGGGGCAGGAGGAGAAGGGGACGACAGAGGATGAGATGGCTGGATGGCATCACTGACTCGATGGACGTGAGTCTGAGAGAACTCCCGGAGTTGGTGATGGACAGGGAGGCCTGGCGTGCTGCAATTCATGGGGTTGCAAAGAGTCTCAGACATGACTGAGTGACTGAACTGAACTGATACTTCTGTGGTGGGAGGTAATTGGGGAGGCTATGCATGTATGGAGGCAGAAAATTTGTGGGAAGTCTCTCTACCTTTTGCTCAATTTTGCTGTGAACCTAATCTAAAAAATAAAACTATTATAAAAAGTTCTGAAAATGGATAGTGGTGATGGTTGTACCACACACTGAATGTCCTTAATGTTACTGAATTATACACTTTAAATGGATAAAATAATGTTTTATGTATATATTTTGATACAATAAAATTTTAATTTTAAAATAATAAAGATAATTGTTTAAGGCAAAAACAAAACAAAAAATGAAAATTGCAGCCAGTTATCCTTGAGCCACTTAAGCATTTGTTGTAAATACATATTAGTAAGAGAAGGTTTTGCAGCTGCCTCCCTTCGGTGAGATGCATCAGGCTCAGTACGTGCAAAGTTGCTGTGTGAATTGCTCATGAGGAAAATTAGGTCCTGTGGTTATCAGGGCTACTACAATAAAGTCATGGATTCCAGGGATATCTGGATGGGGCACCTCATAAAAATTATGCTATCGATAATTGTTCAGCCCCGCTTTCTGTATAAGTGGTGGCTAGGAGGAATGATTACACCCCATATCTTTGGCAGGTGTGGAGGTGGGCATCAGGTCTGAGAGGGCAGAAAGAGAAGTGGTTCCATGACGAAGACCAGACCTGGGTAGTTTGTCTGAAATGATGTCACTAAACATCATACATGGCCAAGATAGGGAGGAGCTGGTAAGAATACAGATTGAAATTGGAGATTGGAAGGACTCCTATTTAGAAGAGTAGGTAGCTGTGGCGACTTTTTATTTGATTCTGATTCCAGTGGTACCACTTGGTGCCAGGAGAATTTAGAAGTACATTTTCAATTCGAGGAAATGCAAAGTAATTTATGGTGTTGGAATGGAGAGATCAGGGTTGCCTCGGGATGGCAATGGGTGGGCAGGGAAGGACTGGAGGGAGGGATTTCCAAGGGGCATGAGGAAACTTTTAGGGAAGATGGATATATTCATTACCTTAATTGTGGTGATGGTTTCACAGATGCACACATATGTTAAAACTTACCAAGTTGCATACTTTAAACACATGCAGTTTATTATATTTTAAATAGGTGTCATTGAAGCTGTTTGCTTTCTTATCCTCTTTGCTTAACTAAGTGATATTACAGGAGTGACTGTTCATGCTTTCATTTCATCCTAATTCTTCTGGAGTTAGACTGATTATCATACTGAAACTCTCAGGCATATGAGGTGAGTTAATTGATGCAAGAGGCAAATCAGTAATTCAATTTAGGGATGCCAGCAAGTTTCAAAAGGTGAAGGGAAGTTTGATTTTAGATACTTGGGGAAAGGTATCTAAAACCAAAATTCTTTTGTCCAATTTCTGCTCAGGTCTCTATCTAAGACTCTTTGAATACTTAGTTTCTTGTATTTCTGGCAACTAGCTGGCTAAATCTCACCTTCCCTGTCTCTACCCCTTGTTGACCTAGAACAAACACATGCAAATCACATGTAAATGAAGAATATTCACACATTTAATCATTTTCCAGTGAAATATGGAACTGTTTAGTTTTTGATTATTTTTTGCAGTGATAAAAATTTCCAAGACTGGAAGTTTGTTATTTGCCAGAATAATATATTATTAAAGTGTTTATTCAAACAGGGATTAAATTTTTAAAAATTAATATTCCTTGATTCCTTCAGAATGTGAAGCACTGGAAAAGACAGGGACTTTTAAATTAAATTTGGTAGACCTGAGTTCAAATCTTTTACAGAGAAAGACTGTAATAGTGGGTGAGTTGTTTAAATCTTCTATACTACAGCTTCCTTCAGTGTAAAATGGAAATAATAGCTTTCTTGTAGTTTTCTTTTTTTGGTGATGATTAGAGATAATGCTAGTTAAGTGCCCTATGGTAATGTTTGAATGGACATTTAATAAACAATTGTTAACTGTTAGTTTGTAAATACAACCACATTTCATGACTTTTTAAAAATAACTTTTTAATGATAAAATTAAGGCTGGATATTAAGAGTCTGTTTTCTTCCCTTCCACACTCACTCCTATATGCATAATTTCGTCAATGCTTTTTCACCTGATGAGTGACACGTTCATTTTAGCTTTCCTGAAGTTAGTCCTTTGTGGTGAATTCTTCCCTTGTCACCCTCCGCCATTTGGGTCTCCTTTTCCTTTGTTACCAAGCCAAGACAAAAATGTTGGCTATGGAAAATATGTATTGGGTGCCATTTAGACAAATATAAGAATGTGACTGAATACTCTCCACAACAGTCGGTTGAAACTAAACACGGAGTTGCCATGGATACTGGTTGCTTGGCCTCTGTTCCAACACATTAGAACCTTTTCAGTTCAACAATGTGCAAACCACAGATGTTGCCATGCATTGTATTCATAATCAGCTTGAATCTCTTAGCAGAATATCTTGGGTTTGCTTTAGCAGAGAAGAATCTAAATTCTCAGAAGAAACAGAACACCCTGTACCATCCATTCTTTCTCCAGGTATATAGGCAGTAGTCTGCAGACACTGTTTTAACCTTTCTCTCTGCTTCATTTAATCTAGGTAGACTGCCCCTCTCTTGATACTTATTTGCAAATAAGAAAATCTACTGCATATTTTATAGAACATAGCAGGGGCACCAGCTAGGAAAATTGCACAACTTTGGGTATAGGACTTACAACAAGGCATAATCAAAGGGGAGAGAGTATGAAAGAGTCCTGGATTCCTTTGAGAGCTGGAGTATTTCAAAAGTAGTTTGTAGTATGTGACTTTGCCACATACTGGCTGTGTGTCCTTGGGCAAATTAAACAATGAAAACTTAGTTTCCTCACTCCAGTGGCTTTTCCATTTGTAAGGATCTTTGTGAGTACATGGGGCCCACCTGGGCAATACAGGGTAATCTCAATTATATAAGGCCAGTTAATTATTAATCTTAATTCCATCTGCAACCTTAATTTCCCTTTACCATGTTACATATCCATATGCTCTGGGTATCCAAAGGTATGTGGACATCTTTGGGAGGGGAAAATTCTTCTATAATGCAGTGGAACAAAAGAAATTTATATTTATTACCCACATATGTCTATGAATTCCCTTTCCATTGCTCATAACTTTGTTTCATTTGTAGCAAAATGAGACATTTCTAAATATCTGTGTTCAGTATCGTCAGAATCTTTTGATAAATATTCTGTTCATTTCCCACTCAGGTCTGTTTTTTCACTCTTTTCCATTCTCTTTTCCAAGTTGGTATCCCGGCATTCAGTGCCCTAAGTGACTTCATGATGATGTGAGCGTGAGAGAGAGAGTGACAAAGGAACCTGGGAAGCCCTTTCTTTCCCCCGTTCTATGCAAATACTCAACGTCACTACCTTTACTGTGCTGAGGCTGCCTAGACTTATCAAAACAGAGAGGCATTCTCTCTTCTAATGCAGATGGTGTGTAAAAACTGTTTTATATTTTTAATCATAAAATTAAAAAAAATGCTTCCGTAAGTAAGATGAGCAAGGCATTGAACCCTCCAAATATTTTGTGCAAGAAATATTTCCCTTGCCCACTCCCATCCCATTGGCGTTTGATGCCTAATGTCTACAGTTACAGTCATGGTGACCTAAGCTGGCTCTAACTGCTGGGTATTTATGGCTAAAACAATGATATGATTTTCCACCCTGTTGCTGAGTAGACAATTAGGCAAATAGAATTCCAACTGAAGAATGTTTACAGGAAAAACTGATTGTTGTGTTAAAAAAATCTTTGGTTATTATAAAGACAGGGGCATCCAATTCCCTTCATTGAAATCAAGTGGCCACAAGCCTACTAGAAAGAGCATAATCCAAACATCTCTCTTTCCACAAATTTCTGGTTGTCAAGAATAATTATAAGTAAGAGAGATGTGTGTATAGCACTGTGAGGCACTCTCATTTGGTTTTTCTTCTTTGTTGAGCTGCCTCACCGTGAATACTGCATCAGTTATTGTTAGCCATAGGCAGAGTTCATTGCTGAGGAGAGGGTAAACTGAAATCAAATTTGTAAGTCAGCCCTGGGTAAAATATTCAGTGATCCAAGTTTTGTGATTAGTGACCCAACCTTTCCTCCTTTGGCCCCCAACAGTGATGAGACAATTATATAATTTTAAGAAGAAAATATAGTTATTGATTTCAGCCTGGGGAAAGAGTGGCAGTGATGATTGGGAGGGTAGAGGGGAGAAGAGAATGGGAGCCAACCTTACTGAAGCCTGAGAAAGTGGTGTGCTAGATTCTTTCAGTGATAAGCTCTAGTTATCCTCCCTAAAATTCTGCGGGCTGGTAATACTATTGTGTACATTCAGATAGTAGCTGACTCTCCTTTTCATACTCCCCACATTTGTCTATTGCAAGTTATATGATTTCTGAACATTTCTACTTTTATCATTATAGTTCAGTTCAGTTCAGTTCAGTTCAGTTCAGTCACTCAGTCGTGTCCGACTCTTTGCAACCCCATGAATCTCAGCACGCTAGGCCTCTCTGTCCATCAGCAACTCCCGGAGTTCACTCAGACTCACGTCTGTCGAGTCAGTGATGCCATCCAGCCATCTCATCCTCTGTTGTCTCCTTCTCCTCTGTCTCCCAATCCCTCCCAGCATCAGAGTCTTTTTCCAATGAGTCAACTCTTCGCATGAGGTAGCCAAAGTATTGGAGTTTCAGCTTTAGCATCATTCCTTTCTAAGAAATCCCAGGGTTGATCTCCTTCAGAATGGATTGGTTGGATCTCCTTGCAGTCCAAGGGACTCTCAAGAGTCTTCTACAACATCACAGTTCAAAACCATCAATTCTTCGGCGCTCAGCCTTCTTCACAGTCCAAATCTAACATCCATACATGACTACTGGAAAAACCATAGCCTGGACTAGACGGACCTTAGTTGGCAAATTAATGTCTCTGCTTTTGAATATGCTATCTAGGTTGGTCATAACTTTCCTTCCAAGGAGTAAGAGTATTTTAATTTCATGGCTGCAGTCACCATCTGCAGTGATTCTGGAGCCCAAAAAAATAAAGTCTGACACTGTTTCCACTGTTTCCCCATCTATTTCCCATGAAGTGATAGGACCAGATGCCATGATCTTCATTTTCTGAATATTGAGCTTTAAGCCAACTTTTTCACTCTCCTCTTTCACTTTCATCAAGAGGCTTTTTAGTTCCTCTTCACTTTCTGCCATAAGGGTGGTGTCATCTGCATATCTGAGGTTATTGATATTTCTCCTGGCAATCTTAATTCCAGCTTGTGTTTCTTCCAGTCCAGCGTTTCTCATGATGTACTCTGCATATAAGTTAAATAAGCAGGGTGACAATATACAGCCTTGACGTACTCCTTTTCCTATTTGGAACCAGTCTGTTGTTCCATGTCCAGTTCTAACTGTTGCTTCCTGACCTGCATACAGGTTTCTCAAGAGGCAGGTCAGGTGGTCTGGTATTCCCATCTCTTTCAGAATTTTCCACAGTTTATTGTGATCCACACAGTCAAAGGTTTTGGCATAGTCAAGAAAGCAGAAATAGATGATTTTCTGGAACTCTCTTGCTTTTTCTATGATCCAGTGGATGTTGGCCATCTTATCTCTGGTTCCTCTGCCTTTTCTAAAACCAGCTTTTACATCAAGAAGTTCATGGTTCACATATTGCTGAAGCCTGGCTTAGAGAATTTTGAGCATTACTTTACTAGCATGTGAGATGAGTGCAATTGTGTGGTAGTTTGAGCATTCTTTGGCATTGCCTTTCTTTGGGATTGGAATGAAAACTGACCTTTTCCAGTCCTGTGGCCACTGCTGAGTTTTCCAAAATTGCTGGCATATTGAGTACATCACTTTCATAGCATCATCTTTCAGGATTTGAAATAGCTCAACTGGAATTCCATCACCTCCACTAGCTTTGTTGGTAGTGATGCTTTCTAAGGCCCACTTGACTTCACATTTTAGGATGTCTGGCTCTAGATGAGTGATCATACCATCATGATTATCTGGGTCATTATAGTTCAAGGCACCATTAATTCTTGTCTGAACACGTGTAACTGCCCTTCAAATTATTTTTTCTTGGCAGCTATGCTTTGCCCTCTCAATATACATATTTATAAACTTAAATTATATTGTTATACCCCTGATTAATTGCCCCAATGTCTTTTCAAAGAGCTTATAATAAAATATCACATCAGTTAAGATGGGCTAACTTCTGCAGTAACAAAAAGAATGTTTATTTTTCTTGCATGTTGTACATCCATTGTGAGATGTTATACACTGGACTGAATTATGTTCCCCCACAGAAATTCCTATGTTGAATCCCTAACTACAAAGTGATAGCATTTGGAGCTAGGCCTTTGAGAGGTAATTAGTATTGGATGAGGTCATGAGGATGGGACCCTGTTGATGAGATTGTGGCCTTATAGGAAGAGACATCACAGAGTTTTCTTCCTCTCTTTCTCCTTACCATGTGAGAACACTGTGAACCATCTGCAAGCAAGGGAGATGGCTGTGGTCAGGAACTGAATCAGTGGGAACCTTGATCCTAGACCTCCAGCCTCTAGGACTATGGGAAATAAATATCTGTTAAGTTATCCAGTTTATGACGTATGGCTGTGGTAACCTGAGCAGATTAATGTAGTCTGCTTATGGGCTCCAGTGCACTCTAGACCTAGGCTGACTGAGACTCTGTTTTAATCCTAGGCTTCCATAATCACTGAGGGAAGGCAAATAGATTCAGTGAATTCCAGGCTGGCTCTTTAAGCTTCTGTGGCAGAAGTGACTCATTTATTTGTTTTTTCAACTTTTATTGGTTAAAGAAAGAATATGACCTTCCTTGCATTCAGTTGGGTAGAGAACAGCTGTTATATACATTTTACTAAATAAGGAAACTAAAATATTGTGAACAGTTCCAAAGACCACCATAGATACAAACTTTTGTCAGTTTGACAGAGGTGTATTTGATTTGATGTTCTTCACTTGTGAATTTCATATCCTTTTCTCACCCATATTGCTTGTGATGTGTTGAGGCATTTGCACCAGCTTGGCATACCCTTTCCCTCAGTTCTTTACTTGTCTGTTTCCTACTGCTCATTAAGATCTCAGTAAAAATACCACATCTTTAGATAATACAATCTTAACAGGGCTTTCCCTTCTTTGTCTAAATTCTTACCACAATGTCACCAAATTTTTTCTTCTCTTCTTTTTGAATTTATTATTATTATTAAGCAGTGTGGCCTTTGGGATTCCTTAGGTCTTGTGTTCTTTTGTTAGTCTGTTCACTAATTCATTTATCTGTTGATGTCAGTTTTTAGAGATGACAGTGATGACACAATGTATACTCTTAAGGAACTCACAGTAAGGGAAAGAGATAGCTATAAACATAAAACATTACAGACTGGCAAACAAGATGCTCATGACATCATTAGTCCATCAAAATCATGAGAATCCACTTCACATGTACTAGGATAGCTACACAAAACAATAAACAGTAACAAGTGTTGACGAGATATTTGTGGTTCTGTATGAATTTTAGGATTACTTATTCCACTTCTTTGAAAAAGTCATGGGTGTTTTGATAGGGATTGGATTAAATCTGTAGATTGTATTGGGTAGTGTGGCAATTTTATTGTTATTAATTATTTTAAAAGACAGTAATAATATAAAAAATCCATGTAATGAATTTGTAAATTAAAGCATGATGAAGGTATTAGCAAACATAATGTTGGTATTCATATTGCAATATATGTGTGTCAAAATTAGCATGTTGTATACCTTAAACTCCCACAATGTTGTGTCAATTAAAATTGTAATGAGTAATTTTTAAAATTACTGGTGTTTATTTATTTTAATTTTTATAGTCATAAAAAATTCTATTCTTGTCATGAGAACATTTAAAACCCACTCTCTTAGCGCTTTCAAATGCGCAATACAGTTTTATTAATTACAGTGCTGTATATTACATGCCCATGACATTTCTTTTATAGAAGTTTGGGGTACAAATCTTTATATGGACATGTTTTCATTTCTTTTAGAAATATCTAGCAGTGGAAAGGCTGATCTTATAGCAGGTATATGTTTATCTACTAAAGAAACTGTTAAACTGTGCTGGAAAGAAGTTCTTCCATTTTACTTTAGATTTTTGTGTTTTTGTATTTTTTTGACTTATTTCACTAAGCATAATATTCTCTAAGTCTATTCATGTTGTTATAAATGATAGGATTTTATTGTTTTTATGACTGAGTAATATTCCATTTTGTACTTATATATGTAGTATGTATACATATATATATGTATGTATGTATCTTACATCTCCTTTATCTGTTTATCTTTGATGCATGCCTGGGTTGCTTCCACATCTTGACTACTGTAAATAATGCTGCTTATGAGCATTAGGGTATATATATATATTCAAATTAGTATCTTTATATTCTTTGGATATGATATATATGTAGGAGTGGAATTGTTGACAACTCTTTTTAATTTTTTGAGGAACCTCCATTCTGTTTTCCATAGTGGCTGCACCAGTTTACTTTCCTACCAACAGTTATTCTCTTTCCCTACATCGTTTCCAGCCTTTACTGTTTGTAGACTTTTTAATGATTGCCATTCTGATAGGTGGTATCTCTTATATGTGGAATCTAAAAAAGAAAATAAACAAATGCATATAACAAAATAGAAACATATCACAGATATAGAGAGCAGCCCAGTGGATTCCAATGGAAAGAGGGAAGAGGGTAGAGACAAGATAGAGGTATGGGATTAAGAGATACAAACTACTATGTATAAAATAAAGCAATAAGGATATATTGTACAGCACAGAGAAATATAGCCATTACTTTGTAATAACTTCAAATGGGGTTCAGTTCAGTTCAGTCAGTTGCTCAGTCATGTCTGACTCTTTGTGACCCCATGGACTGCAACATACCAGGCCTCCCTTTACATTGCCAGCTCCTCGAGTTTACCCAAATTCATGTCCATTGAGTTGGTGATGCCATCCAACCATCTCATCCTCTGCTGTCCCCTTCTCCTCCATCCTTCAACCTTTCCCAGCATCAGGGTCTTTTCCAATGAGTCAGCTCTTCGCATGAGGTGGCCAAAGTATTGGAGCTTCAGCCTCAACGTCAGTCCTTCCAATGAACACCCAGGACTGGTCTCCTTTAGGTGCACTGTTGGATCTCCTTGCAGTCCAAGGGACTCTCAAGAGTCTTCTTCAACACCACAGTTCAAAGCATCAATTCTTCAGCACTCAACTTTCTTTATAGTCCAGCTGTCACATCCATACATGACTACTGGAGAAACCATAGCCTTGACCAGATGGAACATTGTTGGCAAAGTAATGTCTCTGCTTTTTTAATATGCTGTCTAGTTGGTCATAACTTTCCTTACAAGGAGCAAGCGCCTTTTAATTTCATGGCTTCAGTTACCATCTGCAGTGATTTTCGAGCCCAAAAAAATAAAGTCTGACACTGTTTTCACTGTTTCACCGTCTATTTGCCATGAGTGATGGGACCAGATGCCATGATCTTCATTTTCTGAATGTTGAGCTTTAAGCCAACCCATTCACTCTCCTCTTTCACTTTCATCAAGAGGCTCTTTAGTTCTTCTTCACTTTCTGCCATAAGGGTGGTATCATTTGCATATCTGAGGTTATTGATATTCCCCCCAGCAATCTTGATTCCAGCTTGTGCTTCTTCCAGCCCAGTGTTTCTCATGATGTACTCTGCATCTAAATTAAATAAGCAAGATGACAATATACAACCCTGACGTACTCCTTTTCCGATTTGGAACCAGTCTGTTGTTCCATGTCCAGTTCTAACTGTTGCTTTCTGACCTGCAAACAGATTTCTCAAGAGGCAGGTCAGGTGGTCTGGTATTCCCATCTCTCTCAGAATTTTCCACAGTTTATTGTGATCCACACAGTCAAAGGCTTTGGCATAGTCAGTAAAGCAGAAATAGATGTTTTTCTGGAACTCTCTTGCTTTTACGATGATCCAGCGGATGTTGGCAATTTGGAGTACAATCTATTAAAATATTGAATCACTATGGCAAGTATATCTGTAGAAGCATGCCGGCTGCGACAGATCATGCAGAAGTGTGGCCAAGTGGAGCTACCCCTCGCCCAAGGTCAGGGGCAACGGCCTAGAGGAGCTACCCCACGTCCCACGTGCGAGGTCATGGATGGTGGCTGAGAGAAGCTACCCCACGTCCGAGGTCAGGGCCGGCGGCCTAGAGGAGCAACCCCACGTCCAAGGAGCAGTGGTTGCGTGGGTGCAGGAGGGCCGAGAGTAGCTACTCCATGTACAAGGTCCAGGGGGGCGGCCGTGAAGAGATATCCCACGTCCAAGGTAAGAGAAACCCAAGTAAGACAGTAGGTGTTGCAAGGCAGCATCAGAAGGCAGACACACTGAAACCATAATTACAGAAAACTAGTCAATCTGATTACACGGACCACAGCCTTGTCTAACTCAATGAAATTAAGCCATGTCCATGGGGCCACCCAAGACAGACAGGTCATGGTGGAGAGGTCTGACAGAATGTGGTCCACTGGAGAAGGGAATGGCAAACCACTTCAGTATTCTTGTCTTGAGAACCTCATGAACAGTATGAAAAGGCAAAATGATAGGATACCGAAAGAGGAACTCCCCAGGTCATTAGGTGCCCAATATGCTACTGGAGATCAGAGGAGAAATAACTACAGAAAGAATGAAGGGATGGAGCCAAAGCAAAAACAATACCCAGTTGTGGATGTGACTGGTGATAGAAGCAAGGTCCAATGCTATAAAGAGCAATATTGCATAGGAACCTGGGATGTTAGGTCCATGAATCAAGGCGAATTGGAAGTGGTCAAACAGGAGATGGCAAGAGTGAACGTCAACATTCTAGGAATCAGTGAACTAACATGGACTGGAATGGGTGAATTTAACTCAGATGACCATTATATCTACTACTGTGTGCAGGAATCCCTCAGAAGAAATGGAGTAGCCATCATGGTCAGTAGAAGAGTTCGAAATGCAGTACTTGGATGCAATCTCAAAAATGACAGAATGATCTCTGTTCATTTCCAAGGCAAATCATTCAATACCACAGTGATCCAAGCCTGTGCCCCAACCAATAACGCTGAAGAAGCTGAAGCTGAATGGTTTTATGAAGACCTACAAGACCTTTTAGAAATAACACCCCCAAAAGATGTCCTTTTCATTATAGGGGACTGGAATGCAAAAGTACGAAGTCAAGAAACACCTGGAGTAACAGGCAAATTTGGCCTTGGAATATGGAATGAAGCAGGGCAAAGGCTAATAGAGTTTTGCCAAGAGAATGCACTGGTCATAGCAAACATCCTCTTCCAACAACACAAGAGAAGACTCTACACATGGACATCACCAGATGGTCAACACCAAAATCAGATTGATTATATTCTTTGCAGCCAAAGATGGAGAAGCTTTATACGGTCAGCAAAAACAAGACTGGCAGCTGACTGTGGCTCAGATCATGAACTCCTTATTGCCAAATTCAGACTTAAATTGAAGAAAGTAGGGAAAACCACTAGACCATTCAGGTATGACCTAAATCAAATCCCTTAAGATTATGAAGTGGAATTGAGAAATAGATTTAAGGGACTAGATCTGATAGAATGCATGATGAACTATGGATGGAGGTTTGTGACATTGTACCAGGAGACAGAGATCAAGACCATCCCCATGGAAAAGAAATGCAAAAAAGCAAAATGGCTGTCTGGGGAAGCCTTACAAATAGCTATAAAAAGAAGAGAAGTGAAAAGCAAAGGAGAAAATAAAAGATATACTCATTTGAATGCAGAGTTCCAAAGAATAGCAAGGAGAGATAAAAAAGCCTTCCTCGGCGATCAGTGCAAAGAAATAGAAGAAAACAACAGAATGGGAAAAACTAGAGATCTCTTCAAGAAAATTACAGATATCAAGGGAACATTTCATGTAAAGATGGGCTTGATATAGGACAGAGTGTATGGACCTAACAGAAGCAGAAGATATTAAGAAGAGGTGGCAAGGATACACAGAAGAACTATACAAAAAAGATCTTCATGACCAAGATAATCACGATGCTGTGATCACTCACCTAAAGCCAGACATCCTGGAATGTGAAGCCAAGTGGGCCTTAGAAAGCATCACTGTGAACAAAGCTAGTAGAGGTGATGGATTTCCAGTTGAGCTATTTCAAATCCTGGAAGATGATGCTGTGAAAGTGCTGCACTCAATATGCCAGCAAATTTGGAAAATTCAGTAGTGGCCACAGCACTGGAAAAGGTCAGTTTTCATTGCAATCCCAAAGAAAGGCAATGCCAAAGAATGCTCAGACTACCGCACAATGGCACTCATCTCACACACTAGTAAAATAAAGCTGAAAATTCTCCAAGCCAGGCTTCAGCAATACGTCAATCGTGAACTTCCTGATGTTCAAGCTGGTTTTAGAAAAGGCAGAGGAACCAGAGATCAAATTGCCAACATCCACTGGATCATGGAAAAAGCAAGAGAGTTCCAGAAAAACATCTATTTCTGCTTTGTTGACTATGCCAAAGCCTTTGTGTGTATCACAATCAACTGTGGAAAATTCTGAAAGAGATGGGAATACCAGACCACCTGACCTGCCTCTTGAGAAACCTGTGTGCAAGTCAGGAAGCGACAGTTAGAACTGGACATGTACCAATGGACTGGTTCCAAATAGGAAAAGGAGTACGTCAAGGCTGTATATTGTCACCCTGTTTATTTAACTTAGATGCAGAGTACATCATGAGAAACACTGGGCTGGAAGAAGCACAAGCTGGAATCAAGATTGCAGGAGAAATATCAATAACCTCAGATATGCAGATGACACCACCCTTATGGCAGAAAGTGAAGAGGAACAAAAAGGCTTCTTGATGAAAGTGAAAGAAGAGAGTGAAAAAGTTGGATTAAAGCTGAACATTCAGAAAACGAAGATCATGGCATCTGGTCCCATCACTTCATGGGAAATAGATGGGGAGACAGTGGAAACAGTGTCAGACTTTGTTTTTTTGCACTCGAAAATCACTGCAGATGGTGACTGCAGCCATGAAATTAAAAGACACTTGCTCCTTGGAAGGAAAGCTATGGTCAACCTAGATAACATATTCAAAAGTAGAGACATTACTTTGCCAACAAAGGTCCCTCTAGTCAAGGCTGTGGTTTTTCCCATGGTCATGTATGGATGTGAGAGCTGGACTGTGAAGAAAGCTGAGTGCTGAAGAATTGATGCTCTTGAACTGTGATGTTGGAGAAGACTCTTGAGAATCCCTTGGACTGCAAGGAGAACCAACCAGTCCATCCTAAAGGAGATCAGTCCTGGGTGTTCATTGGAAGGACTGATGCTAAAGCTGAAACTCCAATACTTTGGCCACCTCATGCGAAGAGTTGACTCATTGGAAAAGACTCTCATGCTGGGAGGGATTGGGGGCAGGAGGAGAAGGGAACAGAGGATGAGATGGCTGGATGGCATCACCAACTCGATGGACATGAGTTTGGGTGAACTCCGGGAGCTGGTGATGGACAGAGAGGCCTGACGTGCTGCAATTCATGGGGTTGCAAAGAGTTGGACATGACTGAGTGACTGAACTGAATTGAACTGATGGTGTATATCTGAAATTAATAACTTAAGTATAATATTGTAAATTAACTATGCTTCTTTAAAAATATAGATGAAGCAGAAAAGAGAAAATTTAGAAAATACATGTGTGAAAAGAAGGTTTTATAATTATTCATCACTTCACCTAGAAATAACACTTGTTGGTACGTATCATTTTTGCCTGCTCCAGTACTTTGGCTATCTGATGCGAAGAGCTGACTCATTTGAAAAGACCCTGATGCTGGGAAAGATTGAAGGTGGGAGCAGGGGATGACAGAGGATAAGATGGTTGGATGGCATCACTGACTCAACGGACATGAGTTTGAATAAACTCTGGGAGTTGTTGATGTACAGGGAGGCCTGGTGTGCTGCAGTCCATGGGGTCCCTAAGAGTCAGACAGGACTGAGCGACTGAACTGAACTAAGTGGTAAATAAAATGAACCCACCTGCCAATGCAAGAGATGCAGGTTCAATCCCTGGGTTGGGAAGATCCCCTGGAGAAGGAAATGGCAACCCACTCCAGTATTCTTGCCTGGGAAATCCCATGGACAGAGGAACCTAATAGGCTTCAGTCCATGGGGCCACAAGAGAGTCAGACATGAATTATCCACTCAACAACAACAACAACAACAACAATAACACTATATAGCTCAAACCAAAACAAATTTACTCTTGAAAATGGAATATTTTTCCTATCTAAATGTTAAAAGTATTAATATTATATTGATATTCAGATTCAATTTTCCCTTATAAAGTGTTTGACGTGTCTTTCAATATATAACTCTTGGCACTGTTTGCATTAGGATAGTAAGATCTTTATGTTCATGCGTTTCCCTTTTTACATGACAATGTGTTATCAAGAGATTAGGTCCTGCCTGTGTCCAATCTTGCCTTCCTTCCCATGCTATGCTCCATCTGGTAGCATTCATTCTGTTTTTCTGACCTCTTAGCAGGGCTCCTGGGTGGGGCTTTTCAGAGGATTCTGCCTCCAGGCTCCTTGTGTCAGAGGACTTCTCATGGTTCTGGACATGGTTTCACTGTCACCTCCCCCAGTAAAGCCTCTTAACGCTACCTACAGGAATTTTCAACTGTCCCCATCTCTTACTCTTTGGCTCATCATCTGGTTCATTTCAGTGCTTACCACCATTTGCAGCAATCTTGTTCACTAGTTTGTGTATTGATTTTTCTTCTGCTCCTTAAAGAATATGTTTGAAGAGGGTAGTGATTTTGCCTTTCTTGCTTAATCCTGTATCACCAAATTCTTGAGCTCTACCCAGAACTGCTGAGGTCTCAATAAATATTTTTGGATGAAAATATTGAAAAAGTTCAACTTAGAGTGTGTGTTTTTAAAAGCAGTCAGATGTGTCAGTCCTCTATTCTACTGTTTAGTTGAGGTGAAACCCTTACCCTTGGCCAATCTTAACCTTTTTGTGTTTCCTATATTTAAAATGGATACAAGAATAGTGCTGTTGTACTTTTTAAAAGGAACAGCATACTGTATAGTGCCTATTATTGCACCTGGCAATAAACCTTCAAAAAGTACTATCTGTATGCTAAATAGTATTATCCTTTTGTCATTTCCTTGTGACTTTTAACCTTGACCAATAGGACATCTTATTCTGCTGTAAACAGCTGTAGTTCACACATAATGTATTTTGCCAAATGTCTGTCTGGGGGTTATATATATGACTAGCAAATTACTTTTAAAATATTATATTAAGCCATAATTCAGTTTTATTTTAGTTTGAATAGAATTATTCAATTTGATTTATATTTTGATTAAATCAAAAGCATATTAAAAATACTAGATATAGGTGTTTACTAATTGGTTTCATCATAGTTCTTTTTTTTTCATCACCTAAGATTTTTCAACTTGAAATAAATCTCTGAGCTCAGACCCATGCCAAGATAGTGATAAATACCTTTTAACATATGGTAGTCTAGTTGTACATATTTTTAATCCTTGAAACATTCTTTGGAAGGAACTGTGAGATGGGAGATATTTTGAAGGGAAATAGAATCTTGCATTTCTATTTATATTAATCATTTCCCTCTAGATAAATAATGGTGAAGAGGTAATATATGCACAAAGATGAATCAAGTTGGTGTGAATGAATAAACAAAAATAGAAGAGAAGACAAGAGGGACTTGAACACCCAGGAGATCTCTCTGGATAAAAAGTTATTCAATTACAATGTCAAGAAGACCTATAGGATGCTGAAAGGAGAATAGAGTATCAGAGGATATGAAAAACTATGTAGTTACATTTGTATCAGAGTTCCAGTTTTGTGTGAGTGTGCAGAAAATTAGTACATTTGCAGAAAATATACATTCACCTCATCATGAATTTATTTCCCACATTTATATGTTTTAAAAGCCGTTAGAGTCAATGATCTAACAATTTTTGACAATGAAGTTGCCCTCTCGTTTTCTCAGGGCTCTGTGCCTGAATTCTGGTGTGGTGTACACAGGGAGAATATTTCATTCCTTTATTTCTAAGCTTTTCATAATGCTGCCTAGAACTTGCCATCTTTTGGGCTTTGTTCGTACCTGGGTTTTTTTTTTTTTTTTTTCTTTCCTGTATGAAGATATACGCATCTTCCATTTATTGTGTATTACACTTAAGTCTCTTCCCAAACTTCTTTCCCTCAGTTATTTTCATGAATCTGTGGATCACAGTTACATTTTGTACTTGGATAGGGAGTCCTTTGTGGAGTGTTAGTACACCCTAGGCGAGGAAGTCCTACTTCATCCAGCAGGCAGTAAATGTAAAGAATTCACTGGCAAGGTCACACAAAAACAGAAATTTGGGAAATTTTTGAATGCAAACACGGGAAAACATGTTCTTAACAGAATACTAATGAGAAGGAGTGATGCTGGAGATGTGCTCAGCTAAGGTCAGCAATCGGTGAAAGACAGTACTTATGTTTAGAGACTGCAGACCTGTTGGGCCCAGAGCAGAATTTCTTACTCTCTTTACTAATATAGTGGATTCAAGAATAAGTATGAATCAGCAAGTTAGTGTGTGTGAAAAAGTTACAGAATGTTGGGTAGGGAATATAAGGTGTAGAAGTATAATTAAAGATGTTCTGTTTTTAAAACCAAAAGACAGGGCTTAGTCCTTTGTCGCTGCCTATGATCTTAGCAATGTACTTAATTTTTCCAAGTTCTCTTTGTAAAATGAAGATAATAATTACTTTTATTTAATGCTTATTACATGGCAGGTACTATCCAAAGTTCTCGTAATAGCCTTATAAAGTCTATACTGCTCTTATTCCCATTTTACAAATGGAAAAAATGAGGGCTCAGAGAGATTAAGTGACTTTCTCTAAGATACTCAGTTGATAGGTAACTAAGCAAAAATTCTAGCCCAGCTTTTAATTTTCATCTTTGTATTTAACTATTCTACCTTGCCCAGAGAGTTGAAGAAAAATAAAATATTTATAATTGTGTCTGAAAGGTTTTTAGAGATGAAATTAAAGTTATTATTAATCTCTCCATTGCCCAGATCCATACAAGTAAAAGTGGTTAGAATGTTAAGAAATAAAGCACACAATCAGTAATTTCCATTATTGTTTTGAATGTCATCAGTTTGCAAGGGAGAAAAATTTCTAGGGAGAGGACAAAGACTTTTTTGATTGGAATCATCCTCAGGTCAAACTGATCTCCATCTGTGCTTAGCAAAGAGAAATCATACATATTCATGGCTCAGGGAAGTTCAGCATCTCTGGAGCAAGGGTTCATCCAGCACAGAGATGATAACACTGTGCCTCTTATTGCAAGTGAACCACTAGAGCACACTGGCCCCAAAGAGATGCTGCTGCTTTCTACCCACTGTGTGAGGTGCATGAAAACAGAGGAAAAAGGAGACCTGGATTGATTTCTCATCATTCTTTTACTCTCATATTTGTTCACAAGGTCCTTTTCTGAATCATTATTTTGTTCAGCCCTGGGACCAACACTCAAACCAGATTTTATGAGTGCCAGCTCAATGGCATGAAAAATAAGGTCAAACAGACCTTAGGAGATGTATAATTCTTACCACTTAGGAGATGTATAATTCTTGAAATAGGCACAAAATTTATTGGAGTCTCTTTCTTCATCTTAATGTGGGCATAATACACTCCATCTTCACAGGTGGTTTTGAGAATTAATTGAAATGGGATATGAAAAGTATTTGGTAAACAGGCCACATCTAGTAGATATTCACATTAGAAAACTGATATTTTTGGCTGCTCAACATTTAACCCTTCTTTTTGTTTTGAGAAATATGCCGATGCTTTGTCTCTACCCGTGGAATCTAAAGAGAAAACTGTCCCTCTTTCCACTACCTGATAGCTGGGTGTTGGGCAGGTAACCTAATATGATGCTTCCATCTCAGATCTGGAATTGAGAGGAAGTGCTGCAAAGGCCAGGAGAAGTTGTGAGATGTCCAAGGTGTCATGGTGGTGCTCTTGGTGGGAGAAGAGACCACTTTTGCTAAGATGTGTTTGTATTCTTGATCTTTCCCGTGTTAAAGAAAATTGTTAAGGAACATTTTTATCAAAGTTTACTGTAATAGGAGTTAATTATGACTACTGTAATAAGGAAGACAGATGGTGCTCAGCTCTGAATCCAAAAAGGAATAGCCTGGTATTTGCAGCAGCCCAGGGGCAGGGTCAGAAGGTACCACTGGGTAGAAAAGTACTAGGAAGAGACACCAGTGTTAGGGAGTTTCTTGCTAAACTGACCTAATAGGATTATTGCTAAAGGCGGACCAAAGACTTATATATTCAATATCAGGGGTGAGGAACTTGATTAGATATGAAGGGTGACAAGACATTAAGGCTGGGGGATTCTTACAAATTGGCTGAGCAGGATTCTTGCTAAAACTAGACTAAACAGGCCAAAGACAGAGATTAAGGCCTAGTAGAGAACAAAGCTCAGTTCAGTTCAGTTCAGTTCAGTCGCTCAGTCATGTCTGACTCTTTGCGACCCCATGAATCGCAGCACACCAGGCCTCCCTGTCCATCATCAACTCCCGGAGTTCACTCAGACCCACGTCCATCAAGTCAGTGATGCCATCCAGCCATCTCATCCTCTGTCGTCCCCTTCTCCTCCTGCCCCCAATCCCGCCCAGCATCAGAGTCTTTTCCAATGAGTCAACTCTTCACATGAGGTGGCCAAAGTACTGGAGGTTCAGCTTTAGCATCATTCCTTCCAAAGAAATCCCAGGACTAATCTCCTTCAGAATGGACAGGTTGGATCTCCTTGCAGTCCAAGGGATTCTCAAGAGTCTTCTCCAACATCACAGTTCAAAAGCATCAATTCTTCAGCACTCAGCTTTCTTCAGAGTCCAACTCTCTCATCCATACATGACCAATGGAAAACCATAGTCTTGACTAGAGGGACCTTTGTTGGCAAAGTAATCTCTGCTTTTCAATATGCTCTCTAGGTTGGTCATAACTTTTCTTCCAAGGAGTAAGCATCTTTTAAATTCCTGTCTGCAGTCACCATCTGCAGTGATTTTGGAGCCCCCCAAAATAAAGTCTGACACTGTTTCCACTGTTTCTCCATCTATTTCCCATGAAGTGATGGGACCAGATGCCATGATCCTCATTTTCTGAGTGTTGAGCTTTAAGCCAACTTTTTCACTCTCCTCTTTCACTTTTATCAAGAGGCTTTTCAGTTCCTCTTCACTTTCTGCCATAAGGGTGGTGTCCTCTGCATATCTGAGGTTATTGATATTTCTCCCGGCAATCTTGATTCCAGCTTGTGTTTCTTCCAGCCCAGCGTTTCTCATGATATACTCTGCATATAAGTTAAATAAGCAGGGTGACAATATACAGCCTTGACATACTCCTTTTCCTATTTAGAACCAGTCTGTTGTCCCATGTCCAGTTCTAACTCTTGCTTCCTGATGGTCAACACCTAAATTAGACTGATTATATTCTTTGCAGCCAAAGATGGAGAAGCTCTATACAATCAACAAAAACAAGACCAGGAGCTGACTGTGGCTCTGATCATGAACTCCTTTTTGCCAAATTCAGACTAAATTGAAGAAAGTAGGGACAACCATGAGACCATTCAGGTATGACCTAAATCAAATCCCTTATGATTATACAGTGGAAGTGAGAAATAGATTGAAGGGCCTAGATCTGATAGATAGAGTGCCTGATGAACTATGGATGGAGGTTTGTGACATTGTACAGGAGACAGGGATCAAGAGCATCCTCAAGAAAAAGAAATGCAAAAAAGCAAAATGGCTGTCTGGGGAGGCCTTACAAACAGCTGTGAAAAGAAGAGAAGCGAAAAGCCAAGGAGAAAAAGAAAGATATAAGCATCTGAATGCAGAGTTCCAAAGAATAGCAAGGAGAGATAAGAAAGCCTTCCTCAGCGATCAATGCCAAAAATAGAGGAAAACGACAGAATGGGAAAGACTAGAGATCTCTTCAAGAAAATTAGAGATACCAAGGGAACATTTCATGCAAAGATGGGCTCGATAAAGGACAGAAATGGTATGGACCTAACAGAAGCAGAAGATATTAAGAAGAGGTGGCAAGAATACACAGAAGAACGATACAAAAAAGATCTTCACAACCCGGATAATCACGATGATGTGATCACTCATCTAGAGCCGGACATCCTGGAATGTTAAGTCAAGTGGGCCTTAGAAAGCATCACTATGAACAAAGCTAGTAGAGGTGATGGAATTCCACTTGAGCTCTTTCAAATCCTGAAAGATGATGCTGTGAAAGTGCTGTACTCAATATGCCAGCAAATTTGGAAAACACAGCAGTGGCCACAGGACTGGAAAGGTCAATTTTCATTCCAATCCCAAAGAAAGGCAATGCCAAAGAATGCTCAAACTACTGCACAATGGCACTCATCTCACATGCTAGTAAAGTAATGCTCAAAATTCTCCAAGCCAGGCTTCAGCAATACGTGAACCATGAACTTCCAGATGTTCAAGCTGGTTTTAGAAAAGGCAGAGGAACCAGAGATCAAATGGCCAACATCCACTGGATCATGGAAAAAGCAAGAGAGTTCCAGAAAAACATCTATTTCTGCTTTATTGACTATGCCAAAGCCTTTGACTGTGTGGGTCACAATAAACTGTGGAAAATTCTGAAAGAGATGGAAATACCAGACCACCTGACCTGCCTCTTGAGAAATTTGTATGCAGGTCAGGAACATAGCTCAAAGGAGTCTAATTAAATTTTGGTCAAGGAGAGAGAACTTGCCACCTACTACATTCAATGTCTGGTTTTTAAGCCTCTTTTCAGTTCTGTGCTTCCTTAATATATTTTAAGTATATCTGTTCTATTGAAGATAGCCAACTGCTTTCCACCAAGAGTACAGATACACTGTAGTGTATTACATAGACTATTACATAAGTATTACATAAATAAACTGCAGCCCAATTAATGGAAATATTTAAGGAATCAAAAATGCACTTACTCTTGTATTTTGAAGAAAGGATTAATTGATCATACAAAAGTCCATGCCATGATTTTACTTAATCATTGTTAGTTTTAAATGAGCTGACATCGGGGTAATTTTGGTTTGAGTATCCATTCAATCAAATCTCTTTGCTTCATATCTTCCAGCATGTTTAAAATATATTGCTTGGGCTGATTGCTAGTCTAACTCTGTGAAGAAGGTTCTCTCCTGATCATTTCCATATGTATGGATGAAGCTCCAGAGCTTGAGTGACTGGCTCAGAGTCATATGCTTTGTTATAAAAGGGAAAGTGAAAGTGAAGTCGCTCAGTCATGTCTGACTCTTTGCGCCCCATGGGCTATAACCTACCAGGCTACTCTGTCCATGGGATTTTCCAGACAAGAATACTGGAGTGGGTTGCCATTTCCTTCTCCAGGAGATCTTCCCAACCCAGGGATTGAATCCGGGTCTCCCACATTGTAGGCAGACGCTTTACCCTCTGAGCCACCAGGTAAGTCCTAAATATGTAATTTACTATTATTCCTAACTAAGCCATATTGAGCAATTATCCCACACATTAAGCTAGAACCTTGATAGCTTCCTCTTAGTTTGAAACACAAGAAGTAGGCTTTGTTGCTCTCCATATTAGTGATAGTGAAAGTCACTCAGTCATGTCCGACTCTTTGGGACCCCATGGACTATACAGTCCATGGAATTCTCTAGGCCAGAATACTGGAGTGGGTATTACCTTCTCCAATGCATGGAAGTGAAAAGTGAAAGTGAAGTCGCTCAGTCATGTCCGACTCTTAGTGACCCCATGGACTGCAGCTGACCAAGCTCCTCCATCAATGGGATTTTCCAGGCAAGAGTACTGGAGAGGGGTGCCATTGCCTTCTCCGGAATTCACACTAAACGCCTGAAATTTTATTTGGTTAGGATCATCCATTCCTTTTAGCAAGCTGGTTTATGGGGGCCTCTGTTACTTGAATACCATCCATGGAAGAGTATGTCTGATGCATTACAGAGATTGTGTCCAAGTTTAGATGAGGGCCACCTGAAGCTGGAGTTTGGTCATGGTCCTTGGCCCACACTGTATGACTCTCAGCTTAAACAAAATGAATCAGACTGATGAAATGCTTGCTGAAACTAATAGTTGACTGATGGCTTTCCACCCTCCTCCCCACCCCCCAAAACATTAACCCTGCCTAAGGGAATTTGCTAATGGAACTACAAATAAATGAGTGGCAGGGCAGGAATGAAATGGGGATGTCCACGAAACCAGGCACCACTGGGTAATTTTTCTCATCATGGCATGGCTCCGTGACAGGTGCAGGGTGAATGTGTTTTTATCTCAATAATTTCCCAGTGACATTCTGCTCCACAGAGAGAAAATGCCAGACGCATACACCCCTCCATGGTGTGCATACGAGGTGGCAAAGCCAGGTGAACAGTTTCCTAAGATTTCTGTGTCATGGTAACTCTGTTGTTTGAATTGATTCAGGATGAAATCCCTAGTGGTGCTCTTGTTAATTCCAGCTAATCACTCTCCAGCAGGAGAACCGAAGGCAGACTTGTTCCCCTGGCGGGTCTTAGATCCTTAAATGCTTGTGACTTCAAGTACTAATGAGCTAAAGGAAATCTTCCCCACACAGTTTAACCTACTGCTTCTTAAACGACAATCCTCGGGGTCTTTCTTTCACATTCAATCTCTGATAAGCTATTTTATAATTTCCTGATGACAGTTAAATTGAGTCTCCTTGTTAGCCTAGTTACCCTATTTGCTTCCAATAATTCTGCCTTAAGAAACTTCTGATGAAGAGGTTGTAGGCATGCCACCTCTAGCAATCCCTATAGGGAGGGTGGAAGGTTGGTAGTGGGGAGGGGGGTGATGTGCAAAGGAGGTTGTTAGGTTTTAAAGCAAAAAGAAAGAAAACTCATTTAAAAAAAATAATAAAAAAAAGCATGTCTCTAAGTGCAGGGTCCATTTCCCAGGATTTTATGTGGTTAATGAAAAGTCAGACAGCAGATGACATTTACCCTGCTAAATGTTGATGATTAAGAAGGAAAAGGTTATATTTTGCTTTTTTTCCTTCTGGAGCTTCTGTATGAGGGGGTCAACATGAATGTCACACAAAAGGAATTGCTTGTTTGTGAACAACCAGGAGCCCAACTCCAGTATTGTTGCAATTGCTCTTGATGATGGTAATTACTTTGTGTCCCCCCCTGGGCATTCCCTTTTCTGAATCTGGCTGATTGAAAGCCTTGCTCCCACTTCCCAGCCTCAGATAGATAGCCAGCTCCCTCCTGGACACATGCCAGCAGCCCATAATTAAAGTGTTTTCTGGAGGGAGCGTCTCCATGTACTACCATTGTGAATTATGTCCTTGGAGTCTGGCTATAGTAATTGAAAAGAAATGAGACCTTTCCAATTTGTCCCTCTTTCTGCAGCCCCTGCCCCACCTCTTTCCCAGGACAAAAACATTGTGAAATGCCACACAAGAATGAAGGATTCATTTCTGTGAATTTGAAAGCTGAAGTATAATTCATCTCCTTCTCCCATCCCAAGGAGCGAATGTTTCAAGTGTAACCTTCCTATTACAATTATTCTTGCATGATTAAATAGAAGCTGTCCTCCTATTATGCTCTTTGTTGATAGATTAAATGTTCCAATGAGACATTAGTATAATAATGAAGCATTTCTGGAATGTCAAATTATAAATTAGGTATGTCTTTGTAGATTACCTTTAGTGAGATTTGATTTTGTGACTGTTAATTCTAAATAATAAACATTATCAACATTTTCACATGTATATTATCTCACTGGATATTGATAGTTCTTTCACGAGGTAGTTAGCACTGGTATTATAAATCTATTTTTTACCAGTGAAAAAATCTGAACTCAGAGAAGTTTAATAGCTTCCACTAGGTTCTCTAGCTAGTAAGTAGAACTGAGACATGAATCTAGATTGATTTCCAAAGTGAGGTTCTTTTCATTATACTATTATTTATAAAGTCAGTGTTCAGAAGGTATATTTTGATTCTTACAAAATTCTCTAAATTTTGTATCTCCAAATGCTAAGGAAATAAAATTGTACAATTATAATGGTTTGCAGAAAGTAGAGTTTTGATTGAGTTGTATTCTTTCTTACCAAGTATCCCAAACACAGAGAGGAAGAACAATTACATTACCTAACCCCATTCTCAACAGTGCAACTTATATACAAAACTTGGAAGGAAATTAAAGAGGCTTGTTGGCTGCTGTTCCATAATGAACATGGGAAAAGAGATCAATGTTTGCTTAATGGAAACCTTAATTCAGATTTCTAATTGGGTATAATGAACAAAGGAGAATGTCCTGAATGCTTGAGAACTGTAAACAGTGCAGTGTTCTTTTAATGATCACACACTGATTATCTTAGTGAATCTAAATTGTGGGGGTCCAAGTGCTGCTGTGGGAGGCATAACTCCTTCACTGTGTTTCCAATAAACTGTGGGCTGTCATAGTGAGTGAATGTGGGGGGTGGGGAGGACTCTTACTAGCTGGCATCATGTTAGAGTAGCCAGACAGGAGGATGATCACTGTTCAAAGAAGAATAAGAAAGGAAAACCTGTGCTATGATAATGATCTAAGGAGACTGTCTTTTAAAAGTTATATATGGTGATAAGTGTAGTTAATGTTTAAGAGTCTCCAGAGACTAAGCCACTGGTTCTAAAGATGCTCAAGCTTATTTTTAGAACCTACACTAGGGATTGTCTTCTTTAGAATTTATGTAAACTTCCTTTAAGTACTTTAGCAATTGCAAATCTTTGTCCATAGGAGACAACTTGATTTTGGAGGAAAAAAAAAGTAATAATGTTCGAATTAGACAAAGTCTGGACCATTAAATGACTATTTTGAATCAAAGTGAAGTGTGGCAAATTGTTGGGAATCATTTTCAAGTACCACGTCCCACTATCTCTGAGGGCAATTCCAGAGGAGATATTCCTAAAATATTTTTGGTGGCAGAAACATCATTGAAATAATTCCACTTCTTAAATTTTTAAAAGCTAAAATTATTTTTCTCATAAAATTTATATATAGGTATGGGCTTCCCAGGTGGCTCAGATGGTAAAGAATCTGACTGCAATGCAGGAGACCCCAGTTTGAATTCCTGCGTCAGGAAGATCCTCTGGAGAAGGGAATGGCAATCCACTCCAGTATTTTTGCCTGGAGAATTCCATGGACAGAGGCACTTGGAGGGCTACAGTCCATGAGGTCACAGAGAGTTGGCCACAACTAAGCAACTTTCACACACATATTTGTATGTAAATGAATATATATATATACACACACATATGTAAATTATTTATATGCAGAGGTGTTTTTTGGTAGAAAATTTATAAAATGTAGGTATATAGAAAGAGAAACACAATCACTGAGATTACTGAGTAGCCACTACCCACCTATGGGTGCTTACTCACTTTTCTGAGTCTCGTCACAGACACACGTGTGTACCTTGGGATATAGAATGTAGTGGTTACAAGTTTAGGTAGGAGAACTGGGAGGCTTAAGTTTAAATCCCAACTACGTAGTTTCCTAGCTCTGTGATTTTTGGCCATTATCCAAAGATCTCCCATCCTTCTTTTTCTCACCTAATAAATGCACTTGAGTTGTGCTAAATTTACTGGGTTATTACCCATTTTCTTTTTATGAATTTATTCATTCATTTAAAAAAGAATTTATTGAGCACCTATTATGTACCTGACTCTGTTTTAAGTACTGGGAACAATAGTGAAGTGAAAACAATAGATGTCCTGGGCCTCAAGGAATGTACTAGAAAGGAGATGTAGAAAAAAATCTTATAGATAAATTAAAAATGGAATATGGAATATCCATTTCTGAGCTTTAATTCTCACAGGCTAATGCCAAAAGGAGCAGATAATGCCTGCACACATAGTGGCTTACATTACAGGAGAATGGTGAGCTTAGGGAATCCTCATCTTTTATAATGGACAGGAGGTCTGCCTGAACTTTGCCCTGAAGAGAGAGAGATGTTATTATCTTTATTATACAGGACAATTAATAAACCTGCCTTTTAACATCTCCATCTTCTAAGGCTGTTCACTCTACAGGTGTTCTTGAAAAGCAGTCTAGAAAGAGACACATGTACCCCAATGTTCATCGCAGCACTGTTTATAATAGCCAGGACATGGAAACAACCTAGATGTCCATCAGCAGATGAATGGATAAGAAAGCTGTGGTACATATACACAATGGAGTATTACTCAATCATTAAAAAGAATACATTTGAATCAGTTCTAATGAGATGGGTGAAACTGCAGCCGATAATACAGAGTGAAGTAAGCCAGAAAGAAAAACACCAATACAGTATACTAACACATATATATGGAATTTAGAAAGATGGTAATGATGACCCTGTATGTGAGACAGCAAAAGAGACACAGATGTGTAGAGTGGACTTTTGGACTCTGAGGGAGAGGGAGAGGGTGGGATGATTTGGGAGAATGGCATTGAAACATGTATACTATCATGTAAGAAACGAATCACCAGTCTATGTCCAATGTAGGATACAGGATGCTTGGGGCTGGTGCATGGGGATGATCCAGAGAGATGATATGGGGTGGGAGGTGGGAGGGGGGTCCATGTTTGGGAACTCATGTACACCCGTGGTGGATTCATGTCAATGTATGGCAAAACCAATACAGTATTGTAAGTAAAATCAATTAAAAATAAAAATTAAAAAAAAAAGAAAAGAAAAGCAGTCTAGAATAAAGGAAATCATTGCCTTTGCAACTGACCAGATGTGAAGAGTTCCAAGAGACTAGTGGTGAATAATCTCACCACACTTGTCAGAAACGCAGATTGTTATGACCAACCTAGACAGCATATTCAAAAGCAGAGACATTACTTTGCTGACTAAGGTCCATCTAGTCAAGGCTATGGTTTTTCCAGTAGTCATGTATGGATGTGAGAGTTGGATGGTGAAGAAGGCTGAGCGCCGAAGAATTGATGCTTTTGAACTGTGGTGTTGGACAAGACTCTTGAGAGTCCCTTGGACTACAAGGAGATCCAACCCGTCCATTCTGAAGGAGATCAGCCCTGGGATTTCTTTGGAAGGAATGATGCTAAAGCTGAAACTCCAGTACTTTGGCCACCTCATGTGAAGAGTTGACTCATTGGAAAAGACTCTGATGCAGGGAGGGATTGGGGGCAGGAGGAGAAGGGGACGACAGAGGATGAGATGGCTGGATGGCATCGCCGACTCGATGGACGTGAGTCTGAGTGAACTCCGGGAGTTGGTGATGGACAGGGAGGCCTGATGTGCTGTGATTCATGGGGTTGCAAAGAGTCAGACATGACTGAGCGACTGAACTGAACTGAACTGAACTGAAACCTCATTTAGACCTGCTGAATCTGAGACTCTGGGAGTGGAACTGAGCAATGTTTCTTTTAGCAGGTAGTCTTGATGCAGCTAAAGTTGGAGATCCACTCTATAGGGAAAGAACTGAAGATTGACTGGGAAATCTGGGCAGAAGTGGATGTGGATCAGTAGGGCTGTGTTCTAGGGTGGTGTGTGTAGCAGATAGGCAGGATGTGCCTGGGGCTGGTTGTCAGGATGATACTTCCAAATGGAGGATAGAGGGGAGGACCTGGAGAGACAGTATCAATATGCATGGACTGATCTAGAAATCAGGTTCTGCCATTACTTCTCCCATGTAAAGTTGAGCAAATAATTCAGTTTTAAAGACTTTTTTAAACCTGCAAAAGAATATGAAGATCCCATAGTCTAGGATTTCAAATAGGGATTTTTCTCTGTGACAACTCTAATCTCCTGAAACACAGGCTTTGGTGAGATTTGCAGGAATCTTCCAAGGGTGAGGAATGGGACTTGGGGATACTTTTACAACTGACATCACTAACCCGTCCAAAGACTGTATTTTTCTTTAGGATGAAAGAAGACAAGTTATCTATCCTTTGATATTTGCTAGTCTTATGTTCTCCATGTTTTTATCAGGGACCACCCCAGTGCTAACTTTCACAAGTTTAATTTATGTAACAATTTTGCATTGTTTGGTTGAATCATCATTGAGGTGACTGAAAAAGTGTAGGGCATTTGGATCCTCAGCCTGTGACTTTGTACTAAAATCCAGTCCACATTAATGACTTCTGAGGCAAAAGTCTTTGTCTTTCTTTGAAGTGTTACTTGTTCCAAAACCAAATGATTTTTTTTTTTAGTGTACCTGCAAACAGCAACAACTAGAGAGAGAGAGAGAGAGAGAGAGAGAGGAGGGGGGAGAGAAATTATATTTTGAAGTAGTTTCTTGGAAATCAGTTCAAAGGTTTTAGCAGTATATTTGGATATAGAGTTAATCACCATGTCAGTTCTCAAAAACAGCTTTGGAACTCTTAAAATCTTGTCTATTTTTACATTTTTAAATTAAACATTTTTAGTCAGCCAAGCACATTGAAAAAAAAATTGATTTGAATTGAAGCTATTTTTTTAAGGTGAATCTTTAATTTTAAATGTGACTAATTCTTCAAAATGGAATTAAACATCATTAGTGGGTAATGGTTTTGATTTGTTTCCAAGAAAAAATAATTCATAGCTGCAGATTTGTTACAGCACTAATTAGTTATTGCACCAGCAAGCACAATGTTAAAAAAGATGAGAAAATACAAAACATTATTAGCAGTAGTAGTAATGGTTCAGTTACTAAGTTGTGTCCAACTCTGTGCAACTCCATGGACTGCAGACACCAGGGTCCTGTGTCCTCCAGGAAATGGTCTGGAGTTTGCTCAAATTCATATGAATCATTGAGTTGGTGATGCTATCTAACTGTCTCCTCCTCTGCTGCCCCATTCTCATTTTGCCTTCAATCTTTCCCAGAATCAGGGTGTTTTTCAGTAAGTCAGCTCTTCACATCAGGTGGCCAAAGTATAGTGGGGGCAAGAAAAAGGCAAGACTAAATAGGAGAGAGGAAGGAGGAAGGAAAGGGCATAAATTAGGAGAGAAAAGGGAGAGTGAAAGTGAGAGACAGACAGATAGACATACAAAGATAGAAGGAGTAAGAATATGTGAAGGGTGGGTGTCAGCCTCTGCTCCCTCTACCCTACCCTTACTAAAATTGTGTCATTTCCAAGGGATGAAGCAGCTACTTTTCAGTTTTAAGCTAATGCTTTCCCAGAAAATGTTTTCTTTGCTCCCTAAATTATTGATTGGGCTATTAAGGGTCTAAAATGAAAATTTAATTTATCGTTAGCCTTCCCAAAGTGTGATCTCCTGGAACACACTGATTGAGTTGCTACTCTGCTGTCTGACTAATTGAAGAGAGAGGATGGAAGTGCATGAGAGCAGAAAGCAAATTCCTGTGTGCAATTGCGGTGGACCCTCCTCGGGGCCATTCTGCAGGCTGGACTTTGTGGGGGTGTAGCGATGGGCATACCAGACCACCTGACCTGCCTCTTGAGAAACCTGTATGCAGGTCAGGAAGCAACAGTTAGAACTGGACATAGAACAACAGACTGGTTCCAAATAGGAAAAGGAGTACATCAAGGCTGTATATTGTCACCCTGCTTATTTAACTTATATGCAGAGTACATCATGAGAAACACTGGGCTGGAAAAAGCACAAGTTGGAAACAAGATTGCCGGGAGAAATATCAATAACCTCAGATATGCAGAGGACACCACCCTTATGGCAGAAAGTGAAGAGGAGCTAAAAAGCCTCTTGATGAAAGTGAAAGTGGAGAGTGAAAAAGTTGGCTTAAAACTCAACATTCAGAAAACGAAGATGATGGCCTCTGGTCCCATCACTTCATGGGAAATAGACAGGGAAAGAGTAGAAACAGTGTCAGACTTTATTTTTCTGGGCTCGAAAATCACTGCAGATGGTGATTGCAGCCATGAAATTAAAAGACGCTTACTCCTTGGAAGAAAAGTTATGGCCAACCTAGATAGCATATTGAAAAGCAGAGACATTACTTTGCCAACAAAGGTCCATCTAGTCAAGGCTATGATTTTTCCTGTGGTCATGTATGGATGTGAGAGTTGGACTCTGAAGAAAGCTGAGTGCCGAAGAATTGATGCTTTTGAACTGTGGTGTTGGAGAAGACTCTTGAGAGTCCCTTGGACTGCAAGGAGATCCAACCAGTCCATCCTAAAGGAGATCAGTCCTGGGTGTTCATTTGAAGGACTGATGCTAAAGCTGAAACTCCAATACTTTGGCCATCTCATGCAAAAGATTGACTCATTGGAAAAGACCCTGATGCTGGAGGGATTGGTGGCAGGAGGAGAAGGGGACGACAGAGGATGAGATGGCTGGATGGCATCACCGACTCGATGGACATGAGTTTGTGTAAACTCCGGATGTTGGTGATGGACAGGGAGGCCTGGCGTTCTGCAATTCATGGGGTCACAACAAGTCAAACATGACTGAGCAACTGAACTAAACTGAACTGAACTGAAGACCAATAAGGCTGGAAATTGTTCTATACTGTCCTTACTGAAGAGAATAGAATCTTCCTGCCAGTCCCCATTTAGCAGAGTTGAAACTGTCACTGGACTCTGTTCAGAGGTCAAGAGCACCTACCCCCACCCATCTGAAACACCTGACAGCTGAGATTGGTGACCCAGAAGCTGAGGGTGTTGAGTCATCAGCCCTTGTTAGGGCCTGGGAAACTTCTGACAGTCTTTCAGAACTTTCTGAAGGTGCAGTGGAATAGCTGTAGAAAGGGCAGTATTTGGCATCATAAGACCCTGGATTTCCATCTTTTAGACAAAAGATTAGTGACACAATCTTGGAAAAGGCAGTGTCTCTGTTACTCAGTGTTCTCATCTGTAAAATGGAGATGATGATAAAACAGGAAGGCCAAGTGTGGAGAAAAAGATGTAATGTAAATAAAGTTTAACACCATGCATGGGAAGCATCTTCAGTGTTTACTGTCATTGTATTTGCGATTACATTTATGTTGTCCATTGTCAGAAGCAGGAAGATAAGGGCCAGATTGGGGTTTTAGTTCATTAGATCAGGAGCAAGTCAAAAGATCTGTGAGCAGGGAAGTGTTCAAGGAAATAAATCAGCCTGGTCTTGGGAGAAAGATGGGCAAAGTATGGAGATCAAAACTTAAGCGATCACTTAACTAGTGTATTACCAATGCTGCTGCTGCTGCTGCTGAGTCACCTCAGTCGTGTCCAACTCTGTGCGACCCCATAGACGGCAGCCCACCAGGCTCCCCCATCCCTAGGATTCTCCAGGCAAGAACACTGGAGTGGGTTGCCATTTCCTTCTCCAATTACCAATACTAGTACCTAATATTTGCTGCTTATTTTCCAAGTACTACTCTCTTTCTCTTGCATTATGCTATTGTTTCTAATCCTCATATCTGTTCTATGGAAGAACAGAGCATTATTTTCCTGTTTTAACTGGTGAGGAACAAAAAGCTCAGAACACTTACATAGCAACTAAGAACCCAAGTTCCTATCCCAAGATCTGTAATCATGCCATTGCATTCACACTTCAGATTACTGCTCTCTGGGCCACTGGAAATATCTGTGCATTCTGGTTTTTCTTTTCTGCTTTTTTCCTTTGATATGGTAATGGCTAGGATTTGGGGCCCCAGAGAAAAATTCAGAGCTCTGCTCCTCACCCATATCTTTCTGTTCTCATTTCCCTTTAATTTCCTGGCTCCAGTTTTATTTTGTGTTGTTGTTAGATCTTATTGTACCTCTGGTTTTATTATGAATGAAACATCTCAGAGTAAAGAGTATATCAGTGATATTGCATGTAATAAATAAGTCAGCCCCCCACAACAACCATTCGTTATTTCTCATAAGTCTGTGTGTTGGCTGAGGGTTGGTTGGTGTAGGCTGGGCTTAGCTGCAGGGGGCTGTGCTTCAGATACCACATTCTCATTCTAGGACCATCAGGCCAGCACCAGTGTGGTCTTGACATGCAAATGGCAGAAGTGCAAGAGAGCATGTAGAAGCACACAAGTCTTCTTAAAGCTTAAATTCAGCACTGGCATACCTCGCTTCTACCTCATTCCTTTGGTCAAAGTACATTACATGGTTGAGATGGTTGAGCCCTGAGTAAAGAAGTAGTGCTCTCACAATGGAGGACACTACTGTGTAATTTTGTATATTTTCAAAACGCTCTGTGTGTGCTAAGTCGCTTCATTCCTGTTTGACACTTTGTGACCCTATGGACTGCAGCCCACCAGGCTCCCCTGTCCATGGGATTCTCCAGGCAAGGGTACCAGAGTGGGCTGCCATGCCCTCCTCCATGGGATCTTCCCGACCCAGGAGATGAACCCGACTCTCCTGCAACTTCTGCATTGCAGGTGGGTTCTTTACCACTCAGCCACCCAGGAAGCCCATGTTTCCAAAATATATATTTCCTACTTATATATACCCCAAAGTATAATTAATTTATTTCCAAAAGATATGGAAATAGGGATGGGGTGGGAATTGGGGCGATTTTTACAATTTGTCACAGAAATCTGTCAACCAAGCAACCATCTTGCAACTTACTGTTGCCTGTTGATTTCTCATCCTTCATCTGACTCTGACTTGAGGGTTATTCTCTCTTTCAAGTCCTGATAACAACCATGGATTTCAGATGTCTTCCTTGGAGTAGTTGACACTGAGTGTTACTCTTTCTTGGCTCTCTCTCCACCCCATGAAATTATAAACCCCAGGGCAGAAGCAGGGTCTTTATACTCTTGTATCACCAAGCAGGACACATTTGCGAAGTAACAGAGATTTTTTTCTTTGAGTCCCCAGACATCTTTTTAAAAAGTCTCTATTTTCTTTAATACATTTAGGGACAACCCAAGTGGATAATTCATACTGTAATCTGATATTCTTGTGTTTTAAGTGGTATTAAATCTGCAGAATTCTATCCTTCCAAGGATGGAATCTGAAACTTTTTGACCAAGTTCTTGGGAGGGGTTATAACAGGTCACTTAAATCACTGTTAACCTCTGAGCCTCTCATTCTTTGCATTTTGTACTTTCCTTCTTCCTTTCCAACAACATTCTTAACACACAAACTTCTTTCCCTCTTAAATGCCAAGTTATTCCATGCTTCAGATCTTTGTACCACCTCATTCCCACTGCCTAAAATGTTTTTTTTTTTCAGCCATCTGGCCTTTACCTGGCTAAATTCCTGTACATCATTCAAGATTCAGTTAGCTTCTAACTTATTTGAGAAGCTTACCTGACTTCAGAGTTGGGGTTATCCAATCTGTTACCTTGTCCTGACACTCTCCATCTTTCTTCTGAGATCATTTCACATTTCTAGTGAGTGAATGAATAATTGTATAGTTTTTGTTTCATGTCTGTTTCCCTCTCTAGTTTCTCAGCTCCTTGAGGATAAGAACCATTTCTTTTAAAAAAAAATTAATTTATTTTTTATTGAAGGATAATTGCTTTACAGGATTTTGCTGTTTTCTGTTAAACCTCAACATGAATTAGCCATAGGTATACATATATCCCATGAAATTAAAAGGTGCTTACTCCTTGGAAGGAAAGTTATGATCTACCTAGATAGCATATTAAAAAGCAGAGATATTACCTTGCCAACAAAGGACCATCTAGTCAAGGCTTTGGTTTTTCCAGTGGTCATGTATGGATGTGAGAGTTGGACTATGAAGAAAGCTGAGCACTGAAGAATTGATGCTTTTGAACTCTGGTGTTGGAGAAGACTCTTGAGAGTCTCTCAGACTGCAAGGAGATCCAACCAGTCCATCCTAAAGGAAATCAGTCCTGGGTGTTCATTGGAAGGACTGATGCTGAAGCTAAAACTCTAGTACTTTGGCCACCTCATGCGAAGAGTTGACTCATTGGAAAAGACCCTGATACTGGGAGGGATTGGGGGCAGGAGGAGAAGGGGACGACAGAGGATGAGATGGCTGGATGGCATCACCGACTCGATGGACATGAGTCTGAGTGAACTCCGGGAGTTGGTGATGGACAGGGAGGCCTGGCGTGCTGCGATTCATGGGGTCACAAAGAGTCAGACACGACTGAGTGACTGAACTGAACTGATACATATATCCCCTTCCTTTTGAACCTCCCTTCCATCTCCCACCCCATCCCACCCCTCTAGGTTGATACAGAGTCCCTGTTTGAGTTTCCTGAGCCATGCAGCAAATTCCCATTTGCTACCCATTTTACAGATGGTAATGTAAGTTTCTAAGTTACTCTTTCCATACATCTTCCCCTCTCTTCCCCTCTTGCATGTCCATAAGTCTATTCTCTATGTCATATCCTTTGCAACCACAGCTGTTAACCTGTAGCCTTTGGCACAGAATCAGTGTTTTGTTACTTGTTAAATGAATGAAAGAACAAAAGAAACTTTACAGGGACATTAGTGTTCAAATCTGGAAGAGACTCTCAAAACAGCTCCCATCTTATGAGTTCTACAATAACCCTCCTAGTCGCTGATTGCCTCTGTGTAAACTCTTCTCCCATTTGGAAACTCATTCTTCTTGAGGCTGACAAATTCCATCTTTCTAACAGTTATAAAATTTCTTTGCCCATTAAACGAAAGTTTGTCACTCCATAATTCATTCATTGATTTTATGTCTTGCCCTTGGAATTTTTTAAAACAACCCTAATCTATTTTATTTGGCAATATTTTGAAAATTTAAAACAGTGATTGTAACTCCCAAGCAGTCTTTACTGAATACCCACTGTTGCATATTCACACTTTATTACCATTATCTCATGTAATTCTCAACACAGTCCCCATTTTACAGACAAATTTAAACTATTAGCCAATGACGTGGAGCTCGTAAGTGGTAGCATCTAGATTTGAAATCAGGGGCCATAATTTGTAACCTAGATATTCTTTTATGTCCAGAGGACTAAAATAGATAATACATTCAACAAATATGAAAGGCTCTACAAAACTTAACATACTGGGTAGTTGTTCCTTTCTTACTTTTTAACTTTTATATTCTTTTGTATAGTTTTACACAATTCTTTTGTCTGTACTTCCTTAGTGTTGGTGATCTTTGATTCCTTTCAGCATTCACCTAATGGGCAACTGTGTGGGCATGTGTATGTATGTATAGGTATGTATGTATATACCTATGTATGTGTATGTATATATAGGGATGTATGTGATGTTTCTTACCAATAGTGGGATGTTTGGCCTGAAGATGACACTAGTCATGTGGCCCCACCCAGTCATAATCCTGGATGGAGGTTATGTACCTGGCCAGAGTGTATAGTCCTATCATGTGTGCTGACACTGGAGGATTAAGAAATATTTGGTTTATATTCTATAGCTTCTGTAAGACTAAGATATATCTTAGGGAAAATTTGATTGTATTAAATAGAAACCTACTCAATATAGCTCAAGTAAAATGAGAATTTATTACAATGAATCAGGGAATTTAATGGAATCCAGGGATTAAAGTACAGTAACTATGGACTCCATAAACACTGAACTATATAAACTATAGATATCCATAATTACATAAGCTATGAATACTGAAAACTGGAAGTCTTCCAAGGATGAGCCAGAAATTCTGTTACTTTCTGTGTCTTTAGGAACAAACAGTCTCCTATCTCTGTTTACTTGCACATTTGAATCATTCTTTTTTTTTTTCCTGTGCAAATTAACTTTCTCTGTTTATTTCTTAGCACCTGTGTCCTTAAAGTTGATCATCCCAAAATGGGAGATGGAACTCTTGAGTGTTTGTCTTTACAGTTTCAGGGTCTGCATCTGGCTAACTCAGACTTTCTTGGATCCTTGTGTCAGTATCTTTCCATAGACCAGTTAATAATGACTATCTTCAAGAGCAAACATGATGTCAGATGGTAGTTAGTAGTCCTGTCTCTCGGGAGCATAGAGGAGGATTTGATAGGCATCTTTATCACATTAGCCTTTTCTAGCATCAGCTTAAATGACCAATAATTTATAGTTCCTGAAAAAAGAAATTAGTCATCATCTTCCCAAATAAGTGTAGAACATTAGGCAGCCTTAGTGTTCTTCTTTTGATTTTGCCTTTTCCAGCTGATTTCTGCAATTCTCCCTTATCATTGTATCTCTTAACTATTAAGATTTAAATCTCACCTAAATTTAACAGTCTCTCCCCCAACCACTCCATATACTAATTAACTGATAATTAAACAAATGAATATTGAGTGGATAGTATGTACTTTGTGTTGGATATGACCACAAAGGACTGCCCTCAAATTGCTTATACTCAAGTATTGACAGGTTTCTGTAAACTGAGATCCTAAAATCATATTTCTGTGGGCAACAGATGACAGGCATCTGAGTATGGACAGACATGAACTGACTTTTATAGAATATTCCCTGTGTATTATCCACCATGTGCTGGGCCCTCTATAAATAATTTCTCACAAATCTTTACATTACACCAGCACAGATCAACATCATCATTATAATTTAAAGAAAATCAAGATTTTACATTCCACAGTCTTTTTTTTCTTAGGTCAAGCTCCCTGTAAGAATGAGGTGGTGATATTGGCCAGAGTTGATTAAATTGGATTAAGTCTTTGACTCTGTTCATTCTTCTTGGCTTGTAGCACTGGTTTTACAATCTTTCTTCTAAATCATTTTATGGGAAAATTTGCTTCTCATAGTCAATAAATAACTGAGTGGTTTTTGATTTGGGTTCTTTGTTATTATTATATTTATGTTCAAATCCAAGTAAAGTTTCATGATAAGATGAAAAGGCCAAATGAGTGTGTTGATAGTTGAAGCTGAAAAGTGATTATTTCTGACACTGGCATAGTGGGAAATAAATTCTTATCAGAAACTGAGTCAACAATTGACCAGGTTGTCCCTGTATGAATGCCTCTCTTTATGAGGAAGCTGACCCTTGAGGAGGATGTAAGACCTGGTTGCACTGTTTTGTCTTAGAGTTGATAATTGTCTTTTCTATTTCAGAGGCGCATCCAGCAGTTTATTAAATGGTGCCCTCATGGCCTCAAAGAACTCTGTCTTCTATGAATTACCATCTCATTCTGGGTAAATTGCTTAAGTCCTGGTGGAATACTGAAAACTGTGAAACTTCTTGACTTTCTCTGCTCTAAGAGGTAAACACTAACAATCAATAAATTAAGGAAAGGCACAGTGGGGCGGTGGAGAAAACGCAGAGCAAGGCAGATCTGGCCTGGCTCTTCACCTTACTAATTATGTACACATGGGTGAGGTATTTAACCTCATTGCTAGTCAAGTTCCAGATCTGGATTAAAGAGGATAACAGACTCTACCTCAGAGACATGTTGTAGGGCTTAAATGAGATAAAGCATGCAGAAAATATTCAATGCAATTGTGCAACTGTCACTTCAGTCGTGTCCGACTCTGTGTAACCCCATGGACGGCAGCCCACCAGGCTCCCCCATCCCTGGGATTCTCCAGGCAAGAACACGGGAGTGGGTTGCCATTTCCTTCTCCAATGCAGGAAAGTGAAAAGTGAAAGTGAAGTCACTCAGTCATGTCTGACTCTTCGAGACCCCATGGACTACAGTCTACCAGGCTCCTCCGTCCATGGGATTTTCCAGGCAAGAGTACTGGAGTGGGGTGCCATTGCCTTCTCCAGTGTATTTATGCAAGCCTGCCATGAATAACTGTGTAAACTGGGAACTGTATGACTCTAAAGAGTGCCATTCACATGTGGCCAGTACTGTGTAGTGGTCACCTCTTAGAACCATGGTCTAAAGGATGGAAGCATACTGAAGGACTGAGCATACTGCCCAGTGCAAAGGACGTATGTTTTAAAAAGCAGCCATTACTATTTCCCCTATGTAATTTTCCCACCTGACACTTGACATCTTACTCTCTCTTGACATCTTACTTTTGGATTATTGGTTCTACTGAGCAACCTGCCTAACTTCAGTTTTTTCACTCTGGCTGGACATGTATTAATTGTGTATTAATTACTCAATCATGTCTGACTTTTTGCAACCCTCTGGACTATAGCCCACCAGGCTCCTCTGTCAATGGAATTCTCCAGGCAAGAATACTGGAGTGGGTTGCTGTTTCCTTCTACACTGGCTAGACATAACTTCTTCAGTAACCCACTTCAATTTTGGACAGAACAGACTGTGACCTTGAATCTTGGAGTACTTTTCCCCATCCTGGAGGTAGAGATTAGCTTTTCTGGTTGACTAGAAGGTGGAATCAGAGAACACAGGTAACATGAGCTGGGTTTAGACAAGACAGAGGGCCTGCTTTTGTGAGTGACAGTGGTAGCTTCCTACTGTTGGCTCTTGAACTTAAAAATTGTGGTTGTTTTCTTGAACTTATATTTCATTACCACAGTAGCACAAAAAGGCCTTTGAAAATGGTGACAAAAAGGGTTAAAGGATCAATAGAACTCTGTGAGTAGAAATTTGGCACTTTTTAGAGATCTGTGGGAGGCAAAATTTGTAATTGGGTCATCAGGCATTAATACAAATTTATGAATGCTGAATCTTAGATGCAACCAAATTCCATTGTTAACTGGAGGAAAAGCAGTTTATGAATCTTAAAATGCATTGATTTTTCATAACTTGGAATCATATTCCTATTTTTAACATGCTGACTACAGGTAATGTCTTAATCAAATTGGTGCTATTTGTTCCATTCCTTTGGAAGTGTATCAGGAAAGAAAAGAGAAGAGAAAAATGAGAAATTAACAATCCCTTGGGAATCATAAGGCAGCTTGTTATTTATTCTTCCTATATAAGTGAATTTATTTGAAACAAATATTTTGTAGGTTGAAATTTGCATTGTTTAAGAGAAGGAAAGTGGGTATGTGATGGATGGGATAAAGGATGGGATAAAGGAGGGAGCAATTAATATTTGTGAGATCTACTCTGATCCAAATTCTTTCCATATTTTTTTATCCTCATGATATCTCCATGAGGCTGGGGTTATTGTTTTCATTTAACAATGAGATAAATCAGGTTCAGACAAGATAATTTGCTCAATAGCGAATCTTTATCCCACTTTTTATGTTGACAGAGTTTGGGTTCTAACCCGTATCTGTTGGCTCCAGATCAGTTCTCTTTTCTTTAGAGTGGGGGGGCGGTGAAGTCGCTCAGTCGTGTCCTACTATTTGCTACCCATGAACTGTAGCCCACCAAGCTCCTCCGTCCATGGGATTCTCCAGGCAAGAATACTGGAGTGGGTTGCCATTTCCTTCTCCAGGGGATCTTCCCAACCCAGGGATCGAACCCAGGTCTCCCACATTGCAGGCAGACACTTTAACCTCTGCACCACCAGGGAAGCCCTTTTCTTTAGAACAAGTTAGCAAAAATTTTGGGAAAAGGGCTATAGTGAATAGGTTTTGTGGCCATATGGTTTCTGTTGCAACCATGCAACATGCTTATGTAGGTCAAAACCAACCGTTGACAATTTGTCAACATGTGAACACAGATGTGTTCCAATAAAACTTTATTTATAAAAATAGGCATTGAGTGGGATTTAGTCTGAAAGCCTAGTTTGCCAAGCCCTGCAGGCATCAGAATAAAAATCAAATCAACAACCCCCCCCCAATCCAAAAGAATAGAAAAGAGCTAAGTGAAGGTGAAGGTAAATCTTGGAGACATTTTGTAAAGGCTATCATAAAATATATGTAGTTTTCTGCATATATTGAGAAGAAAGGCCATTTCATATATACTGTGTAAGTTGTTTGTGTCGGTCTCTGGAAGGCAAGCAAACTTTTCCTCAAATATATTCATGATTAGAATTTCACATATTGCATCTTATTTAACCAGAGAAGACCAGGTCAGAGTATTTCCTGACATACACAAACTGACTTGTATAGTTCCTCTCCAGTTGGGTGGCTCATTCCTTCTCTTCATGTCATTGACTAAATTTTAATGTAATCCTTAAATTCTATTATATAAACAGGTCATCATGTTTTTGAAAGTGAAAGTGTTATTCACTCAGTCATGTCTGAGTCTTTGCAACCCCATGGCCTATTGCCAACCAGGCTCCTCTGTCCATGGAATTCTCCAGGCAAGACTACTGAAATGGATAGCCATTCCCTTCTCCAATGGATCCCAGGATCCTGACCCTTGGATCAAACCCAGGTCTCCTGCATTACAGGCAGATTCTTTACCATCTGAACCACCAGGGAAGCCCTTATATTGTTGAAACAATTCTAATATCATAAAGCCAGACAGATAAAATTGACTTTTAAGGTAAAATTGTAATGTTATTTTCTCTACTGAAGATACCAGGGATAAAACACCTATAAACAGTATTTCTTTGATATTTCTTTCTTAGCTTTACGTGCTAAACAGATAGAGACCCAAAACAAGATGCTAACTAAAATTTGGTGAAAAGTACTTCTTTACAAACATCAATGTAAGTATATGAGAAATATGAAAAGAACAACTTCTTAACTCTCATTAAATTCCATAGGAAGTCACCAATTTAGTCTCATATAAAAATATGCAGGGCATCTGATAGAAATTACCTAGTGCAGTAACTAAACCAAATAATGTGACTGAGGAATACGAAAAACTCAAAGTGATTTTGCAGTAGGTTTCAGGTTCAGTGGCTTAATATTCTGGTTCAGAAATCTTAATATAGTGGTTCAGGCTAGAAAGGATGGAAGTCTAAGTTGAGAGTAACTCCTACTGTGCAAGGAAAGATGAATATGAGAAGTTTTTTATTATAGAATTGACAGAATGTGGTGTATTAGTGAAAAATCAGTATAGTTGATGATAATAATGAAAGCTGTGATGATTTTTGGTGGCAGGTAGGAGAAACTGACTGGTGAACTTAAGCAGAAATGGTGATTTATTGGAAGGATACTGGGTAGCTCACACAATTGAAGAAAAGTAGTGTGCATAGTTGATCAAATCCTGGGAAGACCGAAATCAGGAAACCTCTAGGGACATTAGCATTGAGCCTCCATGTATCTTCTTTCTAGGGTGTTTTCATATGGTTATTGACTTCCAATCTGTGGTTGGTTAGTTGTGTTAAAGGTACCAATTAAAGACCTCATTGAATCTATGCCCTTTGCTCTGTAACTCTATAGTCCTATCACATTCTGATTTTGAAATTCGTCCTGGACCAGTAGCAAACAAAATGTAATCAGAAACTTGAATAAGCACTTTAGATTTCTGATCCCTTACTTGTTCCTTTTCTTTTCCTTGAGAATATGTCCAGGCTAGCCTGTGGCATGATGTGGCACATGGTGAAGGACTGAGTCATCACAGCTCTCTGAACTGAGCCTCTACCTGTGACAGAAAGCTCACTTGAGAATTCCCTATCCCATCAGCAGCAGACTGATGTACATCATTAAGCCTCATCAAACCTAGTGCAGTTCAGCAGAACTATATACCTGCCCCATAGACTTGTGAGAAATAATGAATTGCTGTTTTAAGTTAATTTTGTGAGTGTTCGTTACACAGCAACAGCTAGCTGATACACCACTTCTGTGTCTCTTGATTCAAATTTCATTTTCTTGGTAAGGGCATCTGTTTGATTCAGCTTGGTTCTTGTGCTATATTCATGAGTCATTTATCTGTGACTAAAGTGTAGGTGAAAAATCATGATTTGGAGAAATACCCCAGCTGGTAATTTACACATGCGAAAGGGACCAGGATAAAGAGAGTAAAATCTCCTAAAATATTTGTAAACAGTCTCAGGGTTTTACCAAACTCTTTTTTAAAAAATTTATGTAATCTATTTTTTTAAAGTATAGTTGATTTACAATGTTGTGTTACTTTCAGGTAACACAAATAGCAAAGTGATTCAATTTCATATATATGTATGTGTGTGTTTGTGTATATGAATGAATATATATATGGACATGTATTTTTTTTCAGACTCTTTTCCTTTGTTGATTATTATGAAGTATTGAGTATAGTGTCCTGCACTATACAGTGTACACTAGGTTTATTATTATTATTATTTTTAAATTTTTATTTATTTATTTATTTTTGGAGGCTAGTTACTTTACAATATTGTATTGGTTTTGCCATATATTGACGTGAATCTGCCAGGGGTGTACATGTGCTCCCCATCCTGAACCCTCCTCCCACCTCCCTCCCCATCCCATCCCTCTGGGTCATCCCAGTGCACCAGCCCCGAGCACCCTGTTACATTAGATTTAAAAATTCAAAAAAATCCACTGAAAATCCCATAAAGATAGAGTTAAAACCCATTTTAATTAACTGCCTTGTCTTCAGGGGAACTGCAGTTTTGCTCTTGAAGAAAGCAGGGGTGATGGCTCAGGCTAAAAATCTCCTGTCCAGGGGCCTGAAGCAGTCAGACAGGAGAAGCCACCAGGCCTGGTTTACAAGCCTCAGAGACTCAGGGTTCACTGCCAGTGTCCTTTGCTGCTTAAAATTACAACAGAGGACTTTGCCACAATTAAGATATTAGCTATTTTTAATGACATATCATTTTATTTTTTATGTGAAAAACTCTTTAAGATTTTATTTATTTTTTCATGATTGCAAAGTCTTTTTTTTTAAATTGGAGTATAACTTAAAACATTTACAATGTTGTGTTACTTTCTGCCATACAACAATATGTATCAGCTATATGTATACATATATCCCTTCCCTCTTGAACCTCCCTCCCACTCCACCCCCATCGCACCTGTCTAGGTCATCCTAGAGCACGGAACTGAGCTCCCTGTGCTATACAGCAGCTTCCCACTAGCTCTATTTCACACATGAAATTGTGAAAATATTAGTCACTTAGTCATGTCCAGCTCTTTGTGCCCCATGGACTGGGGCTCGTTAGGCTTTTCTGTCCATGGGATTCTCCAAGCAAGAATACTAGAGTGGGTAGCCAATCCCTTCTCCAGGGATCTTCCTTACTGTTGGGTTGAATTCAGGTCTCCCATGTTGCATGCAGATTCTTTACCATCTGAGGCACCAGGGAAGGAGAATATCATGCCTGGTAGTGTATATGTCAATGCTACTGTCTTTGTCTCAGCCTCTCCTCCCTGTGTTCACAAGTCCATTCTCTATGTCTGTGTCACTATTCCTGTTCTGCAAATAGAATAATCGGTACCATTTTGCTAGGAAAAAAAAAAAAAAAAGGATCCTTAGTGCCTAGCAAAATATGGCAGTAGAAAGCAAGATTTTTTTAGAAAGGGGCTGAGCATCAATAGAATTGTCCAGAATAAAATATGAACTGTTAATAGTGAAGAGTGACTAAATTACATTGGTTTTAGATATATCAATACATGATGCCAGACAATATTAATTACAAAAAGGTAATAAATTGTGCAGGAAAAAAAAAAACATTGATGGTATCATATAATAAACAAATGCATTTTTCCAGCAACCAGACCTTGGAACCACCTGTTTATGGTATTTATGTCTGTGCTTCTCTTCTTTGCCATAATCATGGAATTCTAAAACTGGCAGGGAACTGCAATCCTTTGGTTTAGAGAGCCTCTTGTGGTGTCTGGATACCTGACTGTCCAGTCGGTGCCTTCCCCTCGGCCCGCATGTTCTTCCCTTGTGGAAGTGAGTGTGGCCCGAGTCCCCTCTCACTAAGTGACTCATCCATCCTGCTCTCGACCTGCACATAGTTAATTACTGAACTCCCATGTGCCTATGCTTGTGTCCCAGGAGCCAGGTGCTGCTGACCACTGTTCAGTCTGTGTTTACTGGGATCCTAATCACAAGGGAAGCATTCATTTCCCCCATTTTTATTTCTCATACTTTATAACCCTCTGTATGCACATTTGGGCTAAGTCTGGCAGCTGAGCTGAGGGGATTGCATTGACAGGAGTGGCATGTCGGAGCACTTTTCCTTGTGAGTTCTAGAAGTTTAGTTAGATTTTAACCATTATCCTTCTTTCCTTTTTGTGCCTTTCCTTTCCCTTTGAACAAAAAAATGATTAAATTTTGCTTTTTAAGAAGTGGTATGCAGAACTAGAGACACCTTTGCTAAACACAAGTTGTCCACACTCTAGAATATGTTATAAAAAAAAGGAAAAAGAAAAAAAAAAGATTTTATTCAGATCTAAGAAAACTAACAGTTGTGTACAGTTATGGTTCCTATGTCATTCCAGTTGTTGAGATAAAATATCTTATTTGATCCATACAGCTACTCTATAAACTAGGTATTCTTATCCTTATTAGTAGATAAACAAGATGAGGATCATACTATTAGGTAATTTTCTCAAAGTCACACAGCTGAGGCACAGCAGAACTTGGATTTGAATTCTAGTTCTTAGAGTAGTGACTGCAAAGCCTGCACTCTTTTCTCTGCACATTGTAATAGCTCCATCACCCTTCAGTCAAAATTCCTCTCAGCAAATGAGACATAGATCTTGTATTATTTAGTTATTACCATAATATTGCTGTGTAACAAACAACCCCGCACCCACACCCCACAACTCACTGGCTTACAGCAATAGCATTTACTTTTCTTACTGATGAATCTGCAAATTGGCTAGCCTTTGGCTGATCTCAGCTGAGGCTGGATAGCTTCAGCTGAGTTTGGCCCCCCATGCTGACTGGATGCAGGTCTACTCCAGATGTCTTCTCAAATTCCATCTACCAGATCCTTGGACATCTTCTCATGCTGAGTGGTAGGAGTGCAAGAGAGCCATTCAAGCCGTGCAGGTGCTCTGAAACTACCGCTCACATTATGTTCATTAACATTTCATTGACCAAAGGAAGTTACATGGTTAGGCAAACAGCAAGGAGGCAGGGAATTATAGCCAACCCATAGTGGGAGGAACTATAGAGTTATATGGCAAAGTGTTCAGATGCCTTAATTCTAGTGCTGGTTCAGTGCTGTTGAAAAACTGGGGACAATAATTCAGTGTACCACAGTCCCAAACCAGCAAAATGACCAAGCAAGTATGTGTTAGTGATCTATCTTTTAGTGATAGAGTTTGAAATTCTGGCTCTGTCACTTCCATACCATGAAGCATCTGGCCTATCACTCAACCTTTCTGAGCCCTCGCCTGTGCTGGGATGGTCATCATAATCCCTGTTCCGTATTCCTCATGGACTTATTATGTATATCCAAGAGAGCAAACTAATGCTGAAGTTGAAGCTCCAATACTCTGGCCACCTGGTATGAAGAACTGACTCATTGGAAAAGACCCTGATGCTGGGAAAGATTGAGGGCAGGAGAAGGAGACAACAGAGGATGAGACAGTTGGATGACATCATTAACTCGATGGATATGAGTTTAAGCAAGCTCCAGAAGTTGGTGATGGACAGGGAAGCCTGGCATGCTGCAATCGATGGGGTCGCAAAGAGTCAGACATGACCGAGTGACTAAACCGAGAGCACATGTGAACTTATAAACTTTACTACTTGCAGTATTCAAAGTTAATTGTTAGTATTGTTGTTTATTGTTTTTATCAATATCATTACCACCTAAATTAGAGTATTCTTGAAGTCTCTTTGGAGACTACCTAGCAATCCACAATTGGAGAACCAGGTGGTCTGTGGGCAGTGGCATCAGTGCCTGTTTATTTTATTATTATATCTATGGCTTGGTTACTGGTATTATTAAGTCATTTGTTTATAATATTTAATAAAAGCAGGCATTGTCTGGTCTGCAGCCCATCGGAAGCAGTACCAGCCTTTCATTTCCTGGGGTGTGGTTTTCATCTGGGGAAGCCCCAAGTGGGAGTGAGCATGGTTGGTGGTTCGTGGGCATCCTCCATTTCACCAAAGTGGTCTGCAGTTTCCAGGAGGCTGAGAGCCCTGCTTCCCATAAGTGCATTGACTCTTGAGCTGAAAGCATTCACACAATTTCTGTTGCTTCATAATAGGCTGAATTCTCTCTTCATCAGACAAACACAAATAGTGCTTGAGGTGCGTGAGAAAGAGCAGGTGGCAGCATCTGCCAGAACTAACTAGCTGTAAGTATAGATGCAAAATAATAAGCATTAGTAGTGAGGGGAGGAGGGAGAGGCAGAAGTTGCTGTTATAAACCAAACAGAACATTCCTGAGATAAACCTATACATACTTTTACAAGGCTTGTGTTTGTTCAGTTCAACTTAAATCTATGAGCCACTAGGGGAAGCCTCTATGAAATTCACTTCTCTATAATTCAATTCAATCAATATTTCTAGAGACTATAGGTTCAACAATTCAGGGACAGGCTCTAACTAAGAGATGAATAAAATATAAATTATGCACTAAAAACACCCCAGCTAGTGGTAAACACATATACCCATGTAAGAAAAGTTAGGGGATATGAGCTAGAGTTTTGGAGTCAGGCAGGGCAGAGTTAGAATCCTAAAGCAAGGTCTTGACCTTGCCAAAGTCTCAGTTTCCTCATCTGTAAAAAGGGGACATGCTTCCCTGGTGCATGCGGGAGAGTAGATACGGGTTTGATCCCTGAGTTGAGAATATCCACTGGAGAAGGAAATGGCAACCCACTCCAGTATTCTTGCCTGGAAAATCCCATAGACGGGGCAGCCTGGTGGGCTACAGCCCATAGGGGCCATAAAAGTTGGAAACGACTTAATGATTAAACCACCAGCACCAAAAAGAGGGCAATAATGAATATTTCATAGATTTTATTAATATTCATTCATTTATTTAAAAATATTAAGCCTCTGTTTTGAGTCAGGAGATATGCCAACCTCTAAGGAGCCAACAGGCTTACATGGGAGACAGATAATTAGTAATAATTTTGAGAAGTCCTGACAAAATCAAATTTAAGATATGTAGGATCTGGGGTAATGAAAGAGTAGGGTACAGGGTATGGGGTATTTAGGGGACTTAGGCTAAACAATCATGGACTGCCTTCCTTTTAAACAGAAAGGGAAAGTATGCGTGTGATTTAGCATTCATGCACACACATCTCATATATTGGGGTTGAGGGAGCAAAATGTTTCAGGGAGAAGGAATGACATATGGAAAGACTTTTTGGTGAATGGAGAATAGCACCCCAAGCATTAAAAGTGGTGGATGTGGAGCTTGAAGGGCTGAAGGGACAGACCAAGGCTATGTGTGCAGAAATTGTATTAAGGTTTGGACTTTGTTCTAAGAGCGATATAAAACTATTATAGGGATTTAAATGATAGTGAAGGCTAGGATAGGATTAGATGTGTTTCAGCGTGAGCTGTGGTTGGAAAGAAGGCAAAGGTAGATGTGGGGTGGCCAACTGTTAGTCTACTGCCATCTTTAGGAGAGAGGTGATATTATCCTTCTTGGTGGGAGTAGAGATGAAGAAAGAGAGTCTAGAAACCATCTTAGGAGGTCCCTGGTGTCAGGATCATGGTTGATCTCCATGTTACCAAATTCAATAGTCAGTTCTCTGCCCTAATCTTGGCATATATTTGACACTAATTGATCATGCCCTTCTTGAATCTTCTTCTTCTCCTTGTTCTGGGCTGCCATCCTTCTTTCAGTCTCCCCTGATGCCACTGATCACTTCTTATTCTGCTTTGCTGTATTGCTCTCATCTTTGAGGCTTATAAATTATTTTCCTTCTGCAATTGATTGAATGTTTTTTCCTTCAAGCCACCAAATTCATACATTGAAATCCTAACCCACAATGTGATGGTATTAGAATATGGGGCCTTTGGGAGATGATTAGATCATGAGGGTGGTGCCTCTGTTCATGACTGGGATTCATGACCTTATAATAGGGACCCCAGAGAGCTTTCTAGCTTTCTTTCTTCTTTATGAGACTATGAAGAGAGGTCTGTGAACCAGAGAGAGGGCTCTCAATAAAATCCAACCAAGCTGGCAACTTGATCTCAGATTTCCACTCTCCAGGACTGTGAAAAATAAATTTCTGTTTTTTATAAGCCACCCTGTCCTATGGTACTTTGGTATAGCAGCCTGAACTAAGATTTCTCCTTTTAGTCAATCCCTTACAAATTATTATTTCCAGCTGAACTCCTCCAGGACTTCTGTATCCAGTTGATATCTCCACTTAGATATCTAACAGTCTTGAAAAGTATCAAATCCAAAGTGGAGCTGTTAGTTTTACCCCTTGTCTTCCATATTTTATGACTCTATTTTTCTAGTTACTCAAAGCAGAAGCATTTAGAGTCATCAGTGCTTTTCTCATAATTCATATCCAGTCCCTTAGCACATCCTGGATACTTGCTGTAGGTTAACTGCTTTAATGAACTCAGTTTAATGACACCCTTGTATCCATATCTGTTGTAATGTAGCTTTGCAACTTCTTCCATGAAAATATAGAGTCTGTTTCCCAACCCTTGAGTATAAGCTAGTTTTGTCAATAGGATGAGCAACTGTACAACAGGGGTGGACAGCAGCCAGACTATGTTGAAAAGCAGAACTCTGATCCACAGCCTGTAGCAACCAGCCCAGGGAGACAACATCCTACTTATAGTCAGCAAGAAGTCAATATTATCTGGAGCAACCAAACTAGGAAGTCAAACAATAGTCTCTCTAATGTTTGGCCCCAAATGGCCAGGGCTTGAGTAATATCTAACAGCCTTTCTAATTTTTGACCTCACTTCTACCTGAGAACCAACCAGAGAAAGCTACATAGGCATCCTAACCAATCACATGGGATGCTCTCTTCTGGTTAGCCCAGCGACAGCGTCCTCAAGCCAACACCCTCTAATCAGGACATACCTGTAGCCTCCCCCACTTTTCCTCTATAATGTTTTCTTATTCCTCTGCCTGCCTTTGAGTCTCTGCCAAATGCAAATGATGGTGGCTGACTCCATCACTGTACTAATCTCTGAGTAAATAGCCTTTGCTTGGTCTCATTTGGGTGGTTTTCATTTATTTCTGCAAGAATATGGTGGAGGTAACAATGTGGCCACTCTACATCTGTGACTCAAGAGGTCTTTCTCTTGGTTTTCTGCTGTCTCCATGAGAACAAGCCTGGGCCGGGCTCCTTGGAGTTCAAGGGCCTCTTACAGCTTAGGTGTTGTTTTGAAATGGAGTATGCTTGGCAGTGGGGCTGCCTGAAAGTAAGAAGCCAAAATAAGGAAGCAGAGAAACTTAGTTATTTGGGGTTATTTGGGGTTATTTGGACAATATGAGGGGAGTTGAAGGACTTACTTTTCAATCAAGTAATACACAAGCTGGCTGGGAATAGTGCTCTTTTGGATTACTCTTTGATGTGCACAGAACGTTAAAGAGGAGGCAGGCTCATCTGGAGGCAGAGCAATGATGCTGCTCCCAGGAACTACTGAGACAATCAGCTTTTGCTTCACTCTGACCTCTTGAGGGTGGAAACCTCTCAGAAAGTAGCATAGACAAAGCAACAGTATTTCTTGAAGCATTTTAAACCATAGCTTATATAAGAAATATTTTCTTTTACAGAGTTGTGAGTGAAGACTTTGTGTTTATTAATCTTACACAAGTATTATGAAAAAGAAGAACAGGGACACATTTATCTAGGGAAATCTGCTACATGTGATGAGCTTAACAAACCCCCTAGGTTGGGGTTTCTGTTGTGGGGAAGTAATGCAAATCAGCCTTCTGAGCACTCTCAAAAGGTTTGCAACCAAGGCCACAGTTTGCATTAACTAGACCACAGCTTACACCTTAACAAGAATATAACAACCAAAGAAATATTAATGAAATGAAATTTGAACCACATGGGCTAGGTTTTCAGCTTTCCAGAGTTTCCTTTGTTTTCTTTTTCCCTTTGTACAAAGGATATTTTGAGTTCTTTCATGACATTTCTTTTTCTTTGTGATTCACATCCAACACAGGTCCCTTATATATGTATTGTGTCTGGGGCCCAAGAATTTATAATCTCTTTACAAATGAGATACTGAGAACCATACAAGTGAGCCTCTCATGAGAACAGGAACTATTTCTAAGAAGTTCACTAAGAAATATCCCAAGGGCTGTCTACTGTTCATTGTTACTCAATAGGGTTTGAATGGAACTCAAACAGCCCTTTGGGTATTTCGATCACTAGCTTTTATTCAGCGCTATGCTAGACACGGCTTCCCAGGTGGTGCTTGTGGTCAGGAACCTGCCTTCCAGCGCAGGAGATGTAAAAGATGTGGGTTCTATCCCTGAATCTGGAAGATCCCCTGGAGGAGGGCATGGCAACACACTTTTGCCTGGAGAATCCCATGGACAGAGGAGCCTGGCAGGCTGCAGTCCATATGGTCACAAAGAGTTGGACACAACTGAAGCGATTTAACACACATGCACACATGCTAGACACTGGTGGGATCCCTAGATGAAATAGACACACCTCTTTGTCATGGAGCTGAGAGGCAAGCAGAGAAGTGTAGCCATTTGCTTACATTGCTCTTTGATACAGTATGATGTGACAAGTGGAGAAGCATAAACACACTTTCCTAGCCTTGCCAAGGGAAGAGAGTCCTCAAGATCTGTGAGAACTGGGGACTAAAAGGCTGAGGCAGGCTTAGAGAAACGTCAAACTTCTCAACTTGGCTGGGATTTAAGGTGTTTTAATGATATTACTATCAATTACTGGACATTTAATATGTCTCAGACAACAGGCTATATTCTATATACTCTGTTCTATTCAATAAGAACAACTGTGTAGTAGTTAACAACCTTGTTTACAAATGAGCAAATTCTAATGATGAAAGTGAAAGTTTCAGTCCCTTCAGTTATGTTCAACTCTTTTGTGATCCCATGAACTGTAGCCTGCCAGGTTCCTCTGTCTATGGAATACTCCAGGCAAGAGTACTAGGGTGGTTAGCCGTTCCCTTTTCCAGCGGATCTTCCTGACTGAAGGATTGAACCTGGGTCTCCTGCATCACAGGCAGATTATTTACTGTTTGAGTCACCAGGGAAGCCCTCTAAATGAAGAGAGACCAATTAATATTCAGGGTCAATCAGCAAGTGAGTGGTAGAATAAGGATTCTTTAATTCATTAATTCAGTGAGTAGTACTGATGGCCACCTGGCTGGGTGCCAGGCTTTCTGCTAGGTTCTGAGAAGACATGGCTTTTGGTCTGGGAGCTGATATTGTCCACTGCTCCTTCCCTGCTGATTCTTCCTTGGTGGGGGTAGGTAAAGGATCTAGGCTATGAATGATCTTTTAGTTCCATCCATTAGTCAATAGGAAGCCACTAAAGATGGAGAGGGAGTGTAGCCCTTCTGGTCAGCATTAAGCTTTGGGAAAGGATGAATTTATGAGGCATTTGAAGAGGACAAAATGATAAGAAGGAGGCTTGTATCTTATCAAATACAAAGTGAGTAAAGAGAGGGTTAGATACTTAAAGAGATCAGTTGAGATTCATGTTGGTGTTTGGCAGAAACCAACAAAATTCTATAAAGCAATTATCCTTCAATTAAAAAATAAATTAATTTAAAAAAGATTAGTTGAAGCTCCTTATAAACCAAGGATGTCTATAGCTGATGGGCTACGGTTGAGAAGGGATGTCTGCCCTGGCCACAATGGCTTTCTTTCTACTCAGACTGCTAAGCAAAGTAACATTGACTAGGTGGCTTAAATAACATGCTATTTCTCACAGTTCTGGAGACAGGGAATTCCAGGGTTACAGGGCTGGTGATTTGGTTCTTGGTGCTGGTCCTCTTCCTAGATTGCAGATAGCCACCTTCTCTCTGTCCTCACATGGAAGAGACTGGAAACTCTGGTCTCTTCTGTTGCTTTTTTGGGGGCACTGATCCCATCATGAGGACCTATCCTTATGACTTCAGCTAACGTTAAACACCTCCCAGTGTCCTCACCTCTGAATACTATTACCATAGGGATTAGGTCTTTAATATAGGAATTTGGGGAGGATAAACATTCAGTCCATAATGGTGACACATTCAGTGTTCTAGATTTCTTAGAACATCAGGCAGTGTGTCCAGCTTTCACTTTGTCATTACTTAATTTGTTGTTGATTTGGATTTGAAGAGCATCGGAAAGGTTGTTAGGTTGTGATGACTGACTTGGATTGCAGTTCAGCCTAGGTAATAAGTGCTGAAACTCCAGTACTTTGGCCACCTCATGTGAAGAGTTGACTCATTGGAAAAGACTCTTATGCTGGGAGGGATTGGGGGCAGGAGGAGAAGGGGATGACAGAGGATGAGATGGCTGGATGGCATCACTGACTCGATGGACGTGAGTCTGAGTGAACTCCAGGAGTTGGTGATGGACAGGGAGGCCTGGCGTGCTGCGATTCATGGGGTCGCAAAGAGTCGGACACAACTGCGCAACTGAACTGAACTGAACTGAACTGAACTGAATAAGTGCTTTATATTTACTTGATTCTTTATGCCTAGTAAAGCACATTTATGTGTGATATTTAAAAACTGTTTTACAGAAGAGGAAGATGAGGCTCTGAGAGGTTATATAAATTTCCAAAGTTCGCATATTTGCTAAGCAACTGGAAGGAAAACAGAATTCAGAACTTACAACTGAGTCCTGCATTCTTTCCAGGCTACCAAAGACTTCTTTACTGACCTCAGACTGTAAGGGGCTTAACCAGTATCCCTAAAGCATAAAATATTAGAGCTACCAGGGAATGTAGAGACCATCTAGTCCCAACTCTTTGTTTTGAGGTCCAGAGAAATTACCTGATTTGATAGATCCCAAATTTAGGATATAATAAGAGTTGAGATGAGAACTTTTGTTTTTCAATTGCTGATCCAAGATCTTCTTGACCCTAAAATATGTTTACCAATTTTCAATCTACCTAGCACCTTCCCTTGGGAAGCCTTGGTGGCTTAGCAGGTAAAGACACCACCTGAAATGCAGGAGACGTGAGTTCGATCCCTGGGTCAGGAAGAAACCCTGGGGAAGGAAATGGCTATCCACTCCAGAAATCTTGCCTGGGAAATCCCATGCACAGAGGAGCCTGGCGGGCTATAGTCCAGGAGGTTGCAAGAGTTGGATACATCTTAGCAAACATACACCACCACCACCAAGCACCCTCCCTTAAATTACTGCCTTTACTTATAAGAGCAGTCTTGTAAAATAAAACACGTCAGCCCATTTTATTGACGAGAAAGCAGAGATTTTGAAAGATTAGGAGACACGACTCATATTGTGTATGTGGTAAGAGGTGAGCTAGGTATTATGAACCTCTTTAGAGAAGGATTTACTGATTTCTGATAAGTTAAAGCCTGTGTCTATGAACTCAGGCATGATGCCAGCCCTTACGATTGCACATTAAGTGCAATTGTGCCTCTTTTGCTCTGCGCCCTTCTTTTACTCTAAGGCAGACAGAGGGTGTCCCTTCTAGTTTTTGCCTTTCATTGTCTGAGTACGATTGCTTCCTGGACATGCCGTGGCATCTATGGCTGCAAGTCTACTCTCCTCACCCTCAGATGCATACCTGTTAACACTCTGACCTTCCCACAGGTTTGCTCTGTGGATCACCTTCTGTCTAGACAATTTGTTTATAGAAGGAAGACACCGTCTTATTGTCTGTGTCATACGCTGTTGGTTATGTCCCGTCCTTCCTCCCTCCTCATCTGTCATATGGGCTCCTGTCAGAAGCAGGGTCAATTAACTTCCTACAGAGATGTTAACTTGGCAGACACAGCTTGATTGATTTGTTTCAATCTGACTCATTTTTGCAATGAGAATCCCAGGTAGGAGGGATAGTCAAGCCTGAGAACCAGGGTGAATATCAAGATTGATTGCTCTTTTATTTTAGGAGAAATACAAAGTAAATAGTAGATGGAGGCTGATGGCAGATTTGTCTGATAGCTTGGGGTCATCAAAAGCTTGAATGAATTGCTTCCTTTTTATAGTATTCCTGCCTTACAGCATCAGCCTCCACTTCTCCATGTCATCATCTTTCTCTTTAACAGCACCTGCTCTATCTTGGGTGCTGTCTTCACTGTTCAGTTAATGGCTCAGACCAGAAACCAGTAATCATCCTTATCAAGCTTCTTCAGTTCAGTTCAGTCACTCAATCGTGTCCAATTCTTTGCAACTCCATGGACTGCAGCACACCAGGCCTCCCTGTCTATCACCAACACCCTGAGCTTACTCAAACTCATGCCCATTGAATCAGCGATGCCATCCAACCATCTCATTCTCTGTCACCCCTTTTCCTCCCGCCTTCAATCTTCCCCAGCATGAGTCATAGTCCTTCCAATGAATATTCAGGACTGATTTCCTTTAGGATGGACTGGTTGGATCTCCTTGCTGTCCAAAGGACTCTCAAGAGTCTTCTCCAGCACCACAGTTCAAGAGCATCAATTCTTACTGGAAAAAACATAGCTTTGACTAGATGGACCTTTGTTGGTAATGTCTCTGCTTTTTAATATGCTGTCTAGGTTGGTTATAGCTTTTCTTCCAAGGAGCAAATTCCTGATTCTCAGTTCCCTTATCTGCATAATGGTAATCCTTACATTTATCTTATTTATCTGTGTGGTATTTGCACAGCTTGTAGTATGTGTTTAATAAATAAGAGTTAATGTCATTTAATTAAATGACATCAAAGTTCTATGATACTATGGTAGAAAATGAAGTGCCTTTTGTGTCTAATGGTGATAAAGTGCAGGAGGTAAGTTTTGTGAAAACTGTCATTTGACTAAAGTCACTGAGATCACTAAGGGTATGCTAAGTGGAAGAGAGCTGGTAAGAATCAGTGATAATAATAATAACTAAAATGTACTGCTCACTGTGTACTGGGCAGTGTTCTAAGCATGCCCCTGGGATAGCTCGTTAAGAAATGCTATATGTAGGCACTTTAATTATATTCTCATTTTACAGATGCTAAGAATAGGCACAAAGAAGTTAAGTAACTTCTCCAAGGTCACACTCCTAAGTGGAAACACAGATAAGAATGGACCCAGGTCCTTAGGCTCCAGGATCCATGCTTCTAAACACTCTACTCTACTGCCAAAGGGAAACTGTCAAGAGCAAGGCCATGGGAGAACCCAGTGGACCTTCTACCATGGCTAGAATGAAACATATGGGAGGGTGGGGGCTGGAAGTATGAGGGTTGCAATTGCCTAGTGGTGAGGCTGAAGAGGTTGGTGAGGGTTTACTAGTGAAGCTCTTTGATTGTCTTGCTAAAGAATCTAGATTTTATTCTATGAACAGTGAGAAGCCATGGAAGATTTCTAAGTTGGAAGTAATATGATCAGGGTTTTATTTCAGAAAGTGAATTCTAGTAGCTTGGTAGAGAGTGCACAGGAGCAGCTAGAGGTCAGAAGCAAGGAGACTAGTTATGAGGGTACAAAAGGACTGTGCTGCTCCAAGCAAGGGATGTTGATGGCATGAGCAGCAGGGAGGTGGCCGCAGGGATATACCCAAGAGGCAGAGATCCTGGACTTGGTGGTAGGAATCACATGGTGTAGCTCATATGTCATTTTATTATTCTCTTTCTCCACAATTGTCTCTGCTTATTTTTATCTGACATATGTTTCTGAGTTGGTCCAGATTTTTCTTTTTTTTTTCTTTCTCTCAAATGGCCTTTACACTGTTATTTATATTGTAGAGATTATGACACATGATAATTACAATGCTTCAGGTTATAGCTCTGTGTAAATACAGTGTGATTATTGTTCCTCTGAATTTTTTTTTTCTTAATGCTTAATGGTATACTGGGCACCAATAATCATCTAATTGCTATGTAGTTATTGAAATTAGATATGATGCTATATTAAAGATTGCACTGATTATGAGGCAAATTTATAAGATAGATTCTTTCATTGTCTAGTTTTAGGCCTGCAAAATTTTTAAGAAGCAAAAGGTTGAATAAGGTACTGTAATCTCAATACTCTGTCATTCAGTGCCTGTCTCATTTGGCTGTTAAGGCAACCTTTGTACACAAACGGACTGATTCTGGTCACACTCATTACTTTGATGAGATCTGGCAGCATGAGAACCTGTAATAATGCCCTGAAGCATTCTGGGAAAACCATTGTTCCCTAAAATGAGGACTCATAGGACATAAGACCCTTGTACTTTTATTTCTAGCTAGATTTTCAACCATTGAAATATTTTCTCCATTCACTATTTGTATGTTCTTGCAGAGAACATATTTTTTTTAATAATTCTACTTAATTAGATTTTCACTAATGTTTCTGAAATGATAACAGCAGTTTAACTTTCCAGTTATTAAAATTTGAATGTAACTTCAACAGTGGAAAAGGTATGTAAGAAGGAAATGCACCCTAGTCTGAGCCAAGCAAATGCTCCACTCTGTTCACTCTGTGTAACAGCTCAATGCTGGATCTGGGGTGGCCTTGACAAGGGAAGAGACTTGGCCATGCAGTGCAGAGATGAGCAAGTCCTAGAGCCTAGGTGGGCATTTGGCAGTCATTGCTGGCCCTTAAGCAGTGCATCAGATCTGTGATAGTGGCCGTTCCACACAGTTCACACACTGATATGTGCTGAGACTCCACATGGGCCTATACTGCCCTGCAGTATGACTCATAACAGGGGAGGGGCAGAGGAGCCTTGGGGTCAGTGATAGGCTGTTTAAGGACAAAGGGGACTTGTACCTGAGGTTATGTCTGAGCAGAGCAAGGAAAACAATTTTTGGTTTCTCCACGGGAATTTCATCAGAGAGCTCAGACCTCTGTCTGTGGTTGACAGAAGCCAAGAGCCCACCTGAGCACCTCCCCCCACCCCCAACGCCCTTTCTTCAGCATTTTCCACCTCTGGGGCAAAGGTCCTAGTGCTGGGAACGTTGAAGACACATAAGGAACAAAGCCAGCTCAGGCCTTATCCTCATGGCTTTTGCTCCAGTAACTTGGTATCAGACTCCACCTCTGCTAGGACACAGATGGCCACTGAGCAGAGGGTAAGCCCTGCTTCATCCCTGATGCCAGCTCTAGCCCCTCCATCTCCAGCCCACTTCATACCAAGGTAATAGCTTCCAGCATACTTTGAAGAAAGACAGGACTTTTGTTCCTGTCAAACCCAGCTCTTCCAACACTTTGGTCATGCAATCTGTATAGAGAGATTCTCACATAAAAACACCCTTTCAATACCAAAATAGGTAACTGTTTCACCTAAATTTATAGAGATAGAGAAAGTTAACAACGTGAAAAGGCAGAAGGACTGCTCTCAATTTAAAGAGCAAGAGAACTCCCCTGAAGATATAAATAATAAAACAGAAATAAACAATCTATAAAGGTAGAGAATTCAAAGCATTGGTAACAAATGTGTTAACTGAATTAGGGTTAAAAATAGATGGACACCATGGAATTTTTAACAAGGAACTAGAAAATATAAAAAAGACCTAATTATAAGTGAAGAATTCAATAACTGAAATTAAAACAGCCTAGAAAGAATGAATAGCAGACTAAGTGATACAGAACACATAAGCGATCTGGAAGATAGAATAATGGAAATTACTCAGTTAGAACAGCAAAAAGGAAAACTAATTTAAAAAATGATAACAGTTTAAGAGATCCTTAGAATAACATTAAATGTGCTGACATTCATATTATAGGCATCCGAGAAGGAGGAAAGAGAGCAAAGGGGATTAAAAATGTATTTGAGGAATTTATGGCTGAGAAATTCCCAAACCTGAAGAAGGAAACAGATATCCAGATATAGGAAGCCCAGAGGGTCCCAAGAAGATGAACCCAAACAAACCCACACCAAGATATATAATAATTAAAATGGCAAAGTTAAAGAGAGAATTCTAAAGGCTGTAATATAAAAACAGTCATATACCAGGGAATTCCCATAAGGCTATTAGCTGAGTTTTCTGCAAAACTTTGCAGGTCAAAAGGAAGTGGCATGATATATTCAAAGAGCTGAAGGGGAAAAACCTGTAACCTGATACTCTACCCAACGAGATTATCATTTAGAATTGAAGGAGATGTAAAAACTTCTCAGGTAATAAGCAAGTACTAAAAGAAGTCATTAATATTAAATCTATCTTAAAAGAAATGTTAAAGACTCTTCTCTAAGTTAAAAAAAACCAAATCTATAGGAAAGGGAGAAATCACTAAGAAAGGCAAATATATAGTAAGGAACAAGGGTCAAGCATTTAAATAAGCCAGTTTCAGGATTAAAAAACAAAAAATATTGTACAAAACAATACCAACTTCGATGAACAACTAAGAGATAAACATGAGGATGTAAAGTATGGCATCAAAACCCCAAAATGTGGGACAGGGGATAAAAAATTACATCTTTTAGAATATGTTTGAATTTAAATGACTACCAGTTTAAAGCACAGAGCTATAATGACATATATGAACCCCACAATAACCTCAATGGTGAAAATCTGAAAGCCTTTTCTCTGTTTAGGAAAAAAGATAAGGATGTACACTCTAACCAACTCTATTTAACATAGTATTGGAAGTCCTAAACACAACAATCAGACAAGAGAAAGAAAGAAAAAGGTATCCAAATTGAAAGTGAAGAAATAAAACTGTCACTATTTGTAAATGATGTGATATTTTATCTAGAAAACCATAAAGACGCCACCTCAAAACTATTAGAACTAATAAATGAATTCAGCGAAACTTCCAGTTACAAAATTAATATATAGAGATCTAATTTTTTATATCCTAATAATGAACTATCAGAAAGAGGAAGTTAAAAAAAATCCCTTTTAAAATCACATTGAAAAGAATAAAACACCTAAGAGTAAACTTAACAAGGAAATAAAAGTCATATCCTCTGAAAACTATAAAACATTGATGAAGGAAACTGAAGATGATACAAAGAACTGGAAAGGTTTGCCATGCTTTTAGATTGGAAAAATTAATATTGTTAAAATTACAATACTACCCAACGCAATCCACAGATTTAATGTGATCCCTATCAAAATGTCCATGATTTCCTTTAAAGATCTGGAACAAATAATCATAAAATTCATATGGAACCACAAAAGACCCATGAATTACCAAAGCCATCTTGAGAAAAAAGAACAAGCCTGGAGGTATCATCCTCCCAGTCTTCAGACTGTAACGCAAAGCTATAGTAACCAAAACAGCATGCTGTTGGCATGGAAAGAGACATATAGATCAATGGAACAGAATAGAGACCCAGAAATGAACCCACAACTTATGGTCAATTAATGTTTGATAAAGGAGGCAAGACTATACAGGGGAAAGAAAATAACTTCTTCAGTAATTGGGGCTGGGAAAACTGGACAGCTACATGTGAAAGAATGAAATTAGAACATTCTCTATCACAACATAAAAAATTAAACTCAAAATGGAGTAAAAGCCTAAATATAAGTCCTGAAATCAGAAAACTCCTAGAGAAAAACATAAGCAGAACATTCTTTGAAATAAAAGCAATATTTTTTGGACTTGTCTTCTAAGACAAAAGAAATAAAAGCCTAAATGAAATAAAGAAATTAAAAAAATAAAGAAATAAAAGCCTAAATGAAATAAAGAAATCAGTTCAGTTCAGTTCAGTCGCTCAGTCGTGTCCGACTCTTTGCGACCCCACGAACTGCAGCATGCCAGGCCTCCCTGTCCATCACCAACTCCCGGAGTTTACCCAGTTGAAAGATGGGAGACCATCTTTCACATGATATGACCAACAGTAGGTTAATATAATAATATAAATAGCTTATATCACTTAATATAAACACACAGCCCAGTCAAAAAATGTGCACAAGACTTGAATGGACATTTTTACAAGGAAGAAATACAAATGGCTAACAGGGACATGAAAACATGTTCCAAATTGCTAATTATTAGAGAAATGCAAATTAAAGCAATGAGATATCACCACACATTTGTCAGAATGGCTGTAATCAAAATGTCTGCAAACAACAAATGTTGATAAGGATATGGAGAAAACTGGACCTCTGTACATTGTTGATGGGAAGGTACATTGGTGTAACTACTGTGGAAAATATGGAAGTTCCTCAAAAACTGCTATAAGACCCAGTAATTCTACTACTGATAATATATCTGGAAAAAAACTCATTTGAAAAGATACATGCGCCCCAATATTAATAGCAGCGCCATTTACCACAGCCCATCTATGTGTCCATGAGCAGATGTATGGAAAAAGAAGATGTAGTATATATACACAATGGGGTATTACTCAGTCATAAGAAAATTTAAGTTCTCCCATTTGAAACATGAACCTAGAGAATATTTTGCTTACTGAAATAAGTAAGAGAAAGACAAATACTATATGATATCACTTATCTGTGGAATTTGAAAAATAAATGAAACTGTGTAGTGAAACAAAAGAGATTTACAGTTATAGGAAACAAACTTGTGGTTACCAATTGGAAGAGGGAAATGGGGAGGAGCAAATTAGGAGTACGGCATTAAGAGATACAAACTATTATGTATTAAACAGATAAGCAAAAAGGATAGAGCATGGGAAATTATAAGAATTATCTTGTAATAACTTTTAATGGAGTATAATCTGTAAAAATACTGAATTACTATGCTGTACACCTGCAACTTTCACCTGTATGACAGAAAATGAAAAGAAACTAAAGAGACTCTTGATGAAAGTGAAAGAGGAGAGTGAAAAAGTTGGCTTAAAGCTCAACATTCAGAAAACTAAGATCATGGCATCTGGTGCCATCACTTCATAGCAAATAGATGGGGAAACGTGGAAACAGTGGCTGACTTTATTTTTCTGGGCTCCAAAATCACTGCAGATGGTGACTGTAGCCATGAAATTAAAAGACACTTACTCCTTGGAAGAAAAGTTATGATCAAACTAGACAGCATATTAAAAAGCAGAGACCTTACTTTGCCAACAAAGGTCCATCTAGTCAAGGCTATGGTTTTTCCAGTGGTCATGTATGGATGCGAGAGTTGGACTATAAAGAAAGCTGAGTGCCGAAGAATTGATGCTTTTGAACTGTGGTGTTGGAGAAGAAATCTTGAGAGTCCCTTGGACTGCAAGGAGATCCAACCAGTCCATTCTAAAGGAGATCAGTCCTGGGTGTTCATTGGAAGGACTGATGCTGAAACTGAAACTCCAGTATTTTGGCCACCTGATGCAAAGACTCATTTGAAAAGACCCTGATGCTGGGAGGGATTGGGGGCAGGAGGAGAAGGGGATGACAGAGGATAAGATGGTTGGATGGCATCACCGACTCGACGGACACGGGTTTGGGTGGACTCCGGGAGTTGGTGATGGACAGGGAGGCCTGGTGTGCCATGGTTCATGGGGTAGCAAAGAGACACGATTGAGCAACTGAACTGAACTGAACTGAACACCTGCAACTAATATACTATTATAAATCAAATGATAGTTCTATTAAAAAAGAGATAATTGGAAAGGTTAGCCTGGGAAAAGATGAAGTTTATATCTTCTTCTAAGACAAGATGGGAGGAGGTAAGTGTGAGTAAACACAAAACAACCTTAAAGTCATGAGGATTGTGTAATTGATAAGGGCAAAGGGATGCAAATATAGTGAAACAGGGAGGCTTCAGCTTTCCTAGAAATAGTAGATGAATTCATCTGCTAAGTTTAAAAAGGTGCCATTTGGAGCTTGAGAATTGTGAAAAAAGAAACTGCAAATCTGGTAAATGTTAATGCACGATGAGGAGTAACTTGAAGTGTAAAGATGTGAGGGCTCAGTGTGACCTTGTTAAAAGCAGATCCTGTCACTCTCTTGATTTAAACGCTACAATGAGCTCCCATTGCTCTTTGGAATGAAGATCAAAATTCTTGACATGATGCACAGTCCCTCCATGAGCTTGCCTGCTTTCCCTTGCTCCTGACTCCACTGTGTTAAATGCCCTATGTTGAGTCCCACTAACTGACCGTGTGCTTCATGCTTCAGGGCTCTGCCTGAGAGGTACTTCTCCTAGCTCTTGGCCTTGTTAATATCCACTCATCGTTTAGAACCCAGAATAAACCTGATTCTCTTAAGAAGGCTTCTTTAATTCCTCAGACTACACATTCCAATAGTACTCTTCCTTTATAATACTTTCCCCTGAATATGATTAAATAAATTACTGTACAAACCGAGAGAAGGCTGGTTTGAAATTAGAATGAATTTATGTGAGCTCAGCACTGTCAGTATAATTTGTGGTGCTCAGTGCAAAATATAAGCTCCTTGTTCAAAAATTATTAAGAATTTCAAGATAGTGAGCAGAGCATTAAACCAAGCAGGAGGCCCTTCTGAGCACAGTGCCTGGTGCAACTGTATAAGTCATCCACTCCTGAAGTTGCCTTGTGAGAGATTCGCAGGTAACAGGGCCTGTGAACTCTGGATTTATTATTCCAATGGAAGTTTGAGGGGTGCCAGTGTTGAAATGCTGAACCCCTGTATTTAGAACCAAATGTGCTGTAAAAAGAAGTCAGAATAAAGCTGATGGACTGGCTGAGTAGGAAGCAGCAAACTCACTGCAGTGAAGTTTTGGGGTGAAGGATGATGTAATTGAATGTTGTGCTTTACTTAGTAATGCATCAAGTCAGCGTTTGATAATTTGTTGTTGTTTAGCTGCTAAGTCAAGCCAGAGTCTTTTGCGTTCCCATGGCCCACCAGGCTCCTCTGTCCATGGGATTTCCCAGGCAAGGAAATGGGTTGCCATTTCCTTTTCCGGGGGATCTTCCTGATGCAGGGATTGAACCCACGTCTCCTGCATTGGCAGGCAGATTCTTTATCACTGAGCCACCAGGGAAGCCCATTGAATATTTTAGCCCTTATTTTATGTCTATGGGAGGAGGAATTGAATTTTTCAGTCTCTCCAAAAAGAAGACATTGAGAAAGAGAGGGGAAGATTTGGAGTCTGAGCTATTTAAAGAGCAGGTTTTAGAGCCTGTTTAATGCTCAAGTTACCAGTTATAAGCTCTGTGACCTTGAGGGTTACAAGCTTCTCTGTGTTTTAGTTTGGGGATATAAATTGGAATAATGTTAATGTATTTTGTGATTGTTTAAGGAACTAATGAGTGAATTAAAATACCTGGTTCATAGTGCATACTAAGTTGCTTCAGTCATGTCTGACTCTTTGCGACCCAGGATCCTCTGTCCTTGGGATGCTCTGGGCAAGAATACTGGAGTGGCTTCGCATGCCCTCCTCCTGAGGATCTTCCCTATCCAGGGACTGAACCTGTGTCTCTTACATTTCCTGCACTGGCAGATGGGTTCTTGGTCTGCTGACTGACTGGGGAAGCCCCTGGTTTGTAGTAAGTCCTTATTATACTTTCATACTAGTGAACTCTTGGTTTCCTCTTCAGTGCTGTTTTCTTTTGGTGAGGTAGTTGAATTCAGTCACAGTACTGCCATATAATATAGACAGCTCAACTTCATTACTGGTCTTAGAAGCGGCCAATAATGAATTCTTTACAATTAATGAAAAGAATTTACTAGGATGCTTTGTGAAATTTGTAATGGGATTCATTTAAGCAAAAGGAACATACTATACAAGATAACTCATCTTCATTATAGTGCATAGGTGTCAATCACATTTCTAGAACATATTAGCATATTTCTGTATAACATATTTCAGCAAAGTCCAGCATTTTATATTTGTGTCTTTCCAGTCAGAGAGCCTTCTTCTGGCAACCTTAAGTTGGTGACCAACTGTTAGAAATTGTGGACAACAACCTGGATTTAATGAACTGTGGTTCTGTCTTCTGTTTTGTTAATTCCTTTGAAATTGTCGGTATCTATTATTATTGAGCATATGGTATTTTTTAATTGTTAGGATGCCATTTTATTTTAAGTTGACCTGCTCTGGAAAATATTTTGATCAATTCCTGAGTCATTATCCTAGGTATTTTCATGGTATGTAGGACCATCAACAAGATCTTCTGTGGGCAAACCCTATAGCCACCAATTGCTTCCCCATCTGCATCTCCAGCCTACCACTCTCTCCTGAGTTCCAAGTATGAATGTACAGTTATCCGCTTAACATTTCACCAGGATATCCCCGAATACCTCAAAGTTTACTCTCCTCAAGTCACATTTACTATCTTTTCTGAAAACCCAACTTCTCTTAACTGATTTGTAGAACCACTCTGTTTATAATTTCTGAATGCAAACTCGTCTTTTTATTCCTTTTGCCATTGGCCTAGTTCGGATCCTCATCATGTTTGCCTTTGGTCACTGTGATAGGCTGTAACTACCTCTTGCTCTTCAGTCTTTTTTCTTGAATCTACTCTGTGTGTGTGTGTGTGTGTGTGTGTGTGTGTGTGGCCAGTTGTGTCTGACTCTTTGTGACCCTATGGACTGTAGCCCACCAGGCTCCCCAGTCCATGGAATTTTCCAGGCAAGAATGCTGGAGTAGATTGCCATTTCCTACTTCAGGGAACCTTCCTGACCCATGGGTCGAACCTGTGTCTCTTGCATCTCCAGCACTGGCAGGTGGTTTCTTTACACTGCACCACCTGGGAAGCCCTACTCTGCTCTACTGCTGTACTCTACTTACTAATCAGAGCAATTTTTCTCAATGACATTTTTTTTTTCTGATCATGAATTCAGTTATTTCCTCGTTGTTCAATAGGTAAATTCCAAATGTTTTAACTGAAATATGAACACTTGGACAGTCTATACCTAACCCTTCTCTCTGCCCACATCTTCTGCCATTTCACTGAGCTTAGATGGTTACAGCAGTTACCATCAGAGCACATCAAAAGGCACCTTGCACCAGTAGAGCGCCTCCTTAAAGGACATGACATCTGTGTTGAGTTAGCCAGGTAAACGCCAGAGAATCCCTGTAATGAGATACAGACTACAAATTATAATTACTTGTTTATATGGGCAAATAGCTTGCCTGGAGAATCCCAGGGACGGGGGAGCCTGGTGGGCTGCCCTCTATGGGGTCGCACAGAGTCGGACACGACTGAAGCGACTTAGCAGCAGCAGCAGCTTCCATACTAAGAAGCTTCAATTACTTTCCAGATTTATTGAGGTACAATTGGTACACAAAAATATTGCACATAATTAATGAATACAATTTGGTGAGTTTGAACATATTTGAACATAAGTATACACTTATGTTACCATCACCATAGTCGAGGTAATAAATATATCCATTACCTTCAAAAGTTTCCTTATGTCTCGTTTTTTGTAGCAAGACTACTTAACATAAAATCTATCCTCTTAACAGATTTTGAAGTGTGCAATAGCTTGTTGTTAACTATATGCACAATATTAAACAGCAGATCTCTGGAACTTATATAGCTGTAACTTTATACCCATTGACAACAGCTCTTCATATTCTATTCTCCCATCCCCTGGTAACTACCTTTCTACTGTCTATTTCTGGGTGTGTGACTTGTATTCTAGATTTGTCCTTCTATGACTGACTTGTGAAGAAATTGGAACTCTTGTTCACTGTTGGTGGGAATGTAAAATGGGGCAGCCATTATGGAAAATGTCTGGGGGGGTCCTCAGAAAATTAAAATTAAACTACCATGTAATCCATCAATCCCATTTCTGAGTATCTATCCAGAGAATTGAAATTAAGATCTTGAAGAGATACCTTCACTCCCATGTTCATTGCAGCATTATTCAGAAGTCAATTTATGAAAACAGCCCAAATATCCATTGATGGATGAATGAATAAAGAAAATATGGCATATACATATAAAAAGAAAGAAATTTTACTATTCTTGATAACATGGATGGACCTGGAAGAAAACTTTTCTTTTCAATATTTCCCGTTTCCTTAAAATTCATTTTAGTTGCATTTTCTCTCTGGCTGTCAGACTGTTCCAATTATACCTGCCTTGAAGAGTCTCTCTAGTCTAGTGGGACTCTCTTTGTGGGTACAGGTATTTAGTGTTAGAGCCCAATTTATGTTACCTATTCATTCAACATATAATTACTGAGTGTTAAAACATGGCAGGTACTGTACTGCTTGCTGAGAGTATAATGGAAAATAAAACTGCCATCCTTCCTGCCTTAAGGGAACTTATATTCTTTGTGCTGCTAAATCGCTACAGTCATGTCCGACTCTATGCGACCCCATAGAGGATATTAGGAGCCCAGGATAAAGAATGCTAGGCAATGATAAGCAAACCTCATGTGGTGGACACAAGAGGGTTCTTTAAAGAGGTGCCAACGAACCTGAGATCTGAAGAATGAGAATGCCATGTGAGGAAGAGTATTCCAACTGGAGGGATATATATATATATAGTTTATATAGTTTAACCTAAACTATATTAAGGAAAACTATATTATATTAGGGAAAGAGTATGGTGTATTTGATGTGGCATGGGAGAAACCAGTATGACTGGAGTATAGTGTGAAATAGAGGTTTTGGGGAAAAAAAAATCCAAATCTGTAGGCTATGGCATGATAAGGAATTTCATCTTTGTTCTCAGAGAAATTGAAGCCAGCAAGAATTTTTAAGTAAGCCTGATGAGGAGAGGGCCATTAAATGGGGAAATGTTGGTGGAATGATCATCACTTTTAGAAGCTCTTTCTTGCTACTGCATTCAAAATCAATGAATGGAAGAAAAGGATGGTAACAAGAAGCTTGTTGTCATTGTCTAGCTAGAGTTGATAGTGGACTGGCTGTTTCAGTAATTAATGAAACACTGAGCATCTACTCTGTCCCAGCCTTTTGTTCAGTTCAGTTCAGTTGCTCAGTTGTGTCCAACTCTTTGCGACCCCATGAATCGCAGCACGCCAGGCCTCCCTGTCCATCACCATCTCCTGGAGTTCACTCAGACACATGTCCATCGAGTCCGTGATGCCATCCAGCCATCTCATCCTCTGTCGTCCCCTTCTCCTCCTGCCCCCAGTCCCTCCCAGCATCAGAGTCTTTTCCAATGAGTCAACTCTTCACATGAGGTGGCCAAAGTACTGGAGTTTCAGCTTTAGCATCATTCCTTCCAAAGAAATCCCAGGGCTGATCTCCTTCAGAATGGACGGGTTGGATCTCCTTGCAGTCCAAGGGACTCTCAAGAGTCTTCTCCAACACCATAGTTCAAAAGCATCAATTCTTCGGCATTCAGCCTTCTTCACAGTCCAACTCTCACATCCATACATGACCACAGGAAAAACCATAGCCTTGACTAGACGGACCTTAGTCAGCAAAGTAATGTCTCTGCTTTTGAATATACTATCTAGGTTGGTCATAACTTTTCTTCCAAGGAGTAAGTGTCTTTTAATTTCATGGCTGCAGTCACCATCTGCAGTGATTTTGGGGGGGGGGGTTGACATATGATAGGATACCATCACTACACATAAACAGCAAATCCTTTGGTAGAGAAGAAAGATTCAAAAACATTTCTTATAGGATTCACACATGCTATATTAGCAGCATGAAAAATAAGCTGAGGCAACTAAGAGAAGGGAAAGATCATCCCTGCTGTAGCTGCAACCAGTGGACTTCACAGAGGAGACAGCAGTAGCTGGGTCATGGTTGGCAGGGTTGATACAAGTTCACAAGTGGGAAAGAATATGAAGAACATTCCCTGCTGCTGTCCTTTATGGTAGGTGGTGGGAACTGAGGGCAAATTCTTAGATCTTGGTTCTGAAGAACTAGAAGCAGGGAGTATGCCAACTAGAAGCCAGTTGTATGCCTTTCATAGCCTAGTTCTTATCAGCTTGAAGAGTAGTAATTTTTGCCCGTCTTTTGATCTTTTCCGTTTTCCTTGCTTGACATAGTAGTTGGCAAAGAGACTACTGCTAATGAAGTGGAGCTGACTTCATAACCCCTGATGATTCGGTGTGCTATTTTATGGCTGAAGTTTCCACTTTGATTGGATGAGACCCAAAACAAAGAGCCGACTACTTCTGGTGATTAAAAGCTCCCTTGACGATTTTTTAAGGGGATTGTTCAAAGCTTTTAGTGCCACTGAGTAGGGAATTACACTTTGCTTCCCTAAAACTCCTCCAGCAATTGCACATGGACATGGCAGACTTTCTTTCCTGCTGCCCAACACTGCAGAGAATTTCCTTTTAAGGGTAGCAACCTTTTTAGTAGAAGGTTAAGTGATCCCTGTATATATAATTTATAAAGCACTCAGAGCTTTTTGTTATGAAAGCACACTGAAAATATAAAATTATTAGTACTTATATTGTTATTAGCTTATTTTCTCCTGCCCTCATGAGACATTTGTTTGTGAGCTAAGGATTCAGAGCAGGACTATTGATCATAAATATAAGAAGGAATAGATTGGACAACCATGAAAATTAGGAATGAATAGCCAGAACAGATAAGGATGAATAGGATATAATATTTGTTTGTTCTTGAATGATATATTTTTTATAAATGTTGTGTGAACATTTTTTTCTCAGGTTTTTATACTGAAAGAATCCTGTAAATAGTGAGCTGTTCACACATACACATGCATACACGCAAGGCACATGCATTCAGTACCGAAACCTACAAATTATTTGAAATATCTATTTCACTTCTGCCTCCATGCTTTTGACAAATAAACAGTTGCGTTACATAACTGGAATTGTAATGCTTTTAATTAAGATACAGAAAAGAATATATGAACTTTTGTCTCTTTGCCTTCAATCAAAGAACTTGTCCTAGATATTGGTAACTTGTTCAGCTTTAGAAATTTCATATGCCCAGGGCATTGGATTGATAATGCGAGCATGATACAAAGTTTTATTAATGTTCTAATCCCTTTAGGATAAAAAAAATCATGGTTTAAATCAGTCTTTTTTTTCAATTATTGTCACATTAATTAAAACATTTGAAGGTCTTTTATATATGTATTTTGCATATTTATATTAGGATTAAACCTGATTGTATACTACAGGAAAACAAATGACAGGGACTCAAGTAAGAAAGAAGTTTATTTTTCAGTTAAAGTAGGATTGGATGTAGGTAGGGCTCCCTATTTATTAGTGATCCAGATCATTTATATCTTGTTGCTCTGCCTCTAGTTCCAAAATGGACATCAAAATCTATTTCAGCCAATATATTAGCAATCCTGTTTATACTTCACTGGCCAGAAATTAGTCATATAATGGGTAGCCTGCTGAAAGGGATACTGGGCAATACAATTTTTGCGACAAAGTACCTAGCTGAAAGCTTACATTCTTAAATCTGAGGGATAGGGAGAATGGATATCAGAAGCCAGTTTGTAATTTCTACCACTGTACTTACTTCAGCTTGATGTGAATCATTTTTTTTTTCCCTGAAGATGGAGAATTTTACTTGGTTTAGATTTGGTTGATTTTAATGGGTGTAATGGATGTGGTATGGTGCAGTGGAGTGAGTCATAGAGTCCTAGATTCTAATTCTAGCCAAATATGACATTTGGCTTCAGTATCTCACATTAAATAAGGAGGTTTGTATTATAGGTCCTCCAGGGATTCTTTCAAGTTTTACTCCCTTATCTGGTTTCCCAATTTTTCCAACAAAGGTAGGTGTGTATGTATATGTATGCCCATATATAACTGTATGATATGGAATTTAAAAACTTTGTTTCTATGGAAATAAAAGATGTATGTGTATAACCAAATTAGCAGAGTGACTTGATTACTATCTTTTTAGTTTTCATATCCCTTGCTCTTAATGAAAGCAAATGAAACTTGTGTGGAAGTTAAAAAACTCAGACTAAAGTTGGGACTTAACTGTCCTCTTTCAAACTGAAAGTCAAATTTTCATCTTAAAGACAGGCCCATTTTACATTTTCATGTTTTTATTACTGTTGTGTTTTGCCCATTACTAACTGCAGAAATGTATGATCTGGCAGAATTGGAATTTGTGTCCTTAAATATGTGATGTGACAGAGTCCCTGGTCTTTTGGAACACCTGGGTGTAGTAATACTGGTCTTCTTAGGAAATGATAATATGAACAGTAGCATTCTCTCTATCTCTTGTTTCCTACTCGGTTTCAGATGACTGTGATTCTTTGTCCTGGGGCAGTTGCTATGCAGCACTGGGTAAATTCGGGGGAATTGCTTTGTGCTGCTTGGTTACTGCACAAGTCACACAGGTGTTCCCTTCCAGTGTGTTTTTATCAGATGGAATGATTCCATGACATTAATGATTCTAAAGAGAGCTAATAGAGAAAAAACAAAACAAAATAACAAAAAAATACTACTGCATTCTCTTCCTAACTGTTGTAATGTTTAATCCTAGGGGCATGGGGCAGGAACCATAGAATGCCATTATCCCTTTCAAAGCCTGAATGGAATAAGGTGAAGGAACAAACAAACAAAATGAATAAAATTACCTTTCTATGCAGTTGAAGCAAAAAATCATTGATCAGTTAGATGGTTTAGGTTGAACCATATGAAACTGCTATTTTTGTAGATCCAAAGCGGTCAGATACAGGCAATTCCTAATGGTTCAGTGTTCTCTATTCTGTCTACACAATAGAAATAATTGACCTTAAAACTAACACTATTTGAATTTATTCCTTAAAAGCATAAAGCATTTGGTTCTTTGATGATATTTTTAAATTCAAGGAAATACATATTTATTGTTGATATTAAATTAATGTAATTTAAAAAATCCATCCAAAACCCCACTGTTCTTACACAATTATTTTATTTTCTGTTTCTTTCCCAGCTCTATTCATATATTGTAACTGATATCTTCCAAGGTGAAGCATTAAAAAATTTAAATCATACTTTCAAAAAGACTGCATAGGTTAAAAAATCCAAAGAAATCTTCCCTGATCCTTAAATTTTGAATCTATAAGTGGACACACAATATAGTAGAGCTGAAACAAAGCCCTTTCATAATGAAATCTGTGAGGAACTTTAGTATGGAAAATGACACCCTCTGATAGCCTCCAGTACTCTCCAAAGGCAAAAATATATTTTACAAATTATCTTAACGAGCTGAGGGACATACGTTTCCATTAGGAATGACTGAATATCCACAAAGTCAAGCCTGAGTGATTCAGGAGGAAACAAGATTTCTTCCCCCTCTCTGCTTGGAGGTGACCCCCTCTAGTGCCCTTGTTCATGGTCTTGAAGTCCTCAAGCAATTCTTCAGCCTGGGTCCCCTCTCTCCAGGATCAAGGAAGATAAGGGACATAGTATAAAAAGTTAGAGTAGGGCCAGGGTGGAGTAATTGAAGGGCTCATTGTGACTTGTTATGTTTTGATGCTCCAGGGAACACTGGCTGTGTTTGCCTTGGATGGCCCTGATTTCTTTTGGTTTTGGAAGTACTGAAACCACCAGCTAGCTACCCGTTGGCTCCAGGGTGCGGAAACCTTGTAAGGTAAATGCTAAGCGCTCCAGGTAGCCAATGCCTGACCTGCGTGGTTACTAAGAAACCATCTGCCCAGCTGGTTACTAAGAGAGGGAGGAGGAAAGAGAGGAGGAAAATCAGCCCAGGATGCAGAGCCCCTCCCCCCTCACTCTGGCTTCTTTATGCTTTAACATTTTAGATTCAGACCTGAGAAGAGAAGCAGTTCCCAAAAAACTAAGAATCCTCTGAATGTAAATAAAATGTCCTGAGTGGCATTTCAGGGATTTTTCCCCCCCCGAATTCATATGCAAATTTCTAATTTACTTAAAGCACACTGTCGTGCATTGTAATAAAGTCTAATACATGCTTCCACGTAATTATGTGTAATAACCAGTGATCAGTGGGGGAGGGAAGGGGAGAAGGGAATTGTGTTTCCAGCTGGCCCTCCACACCTGCAAATAACAGACAACTCCTTTCAGTGTAGAGGAAACAAGATAATGACAGTATGATATTAAATACAAACATTAATTCTTAGGAACAAAACATAAGGAAGAGGTCTATCAATTAAGATGTGTGATAGCGAGCAACTTAAATTATATTCTGCATCATCTTAAGAAAAATAAGGACCAAGCAGAATGAAAACCTTAATTTGTTATTTACTAAAATACTCCTGATGCCATTATTTTTATTTTCATTTCTGAAAAAATATATATGTGGGCCACTTGAATCCTATGTTGAGTCCCACTGTTCATGCTCATTTTGTTTGATTTAAGAATCAAGTTGCAGTAATGTTGTATCTCTTTCTGTCTCTGAAAGGACAAGTCAGATCTTAGAAAAATCCCAGGAGTCCAGTGGGGCCTCAAGTTGTAGGGAAACAAAATAATATAAGGAAATGCTTTGTGAACAGGAAAGTTCAGTCCTCATGTGAGAGACTCCTATTGTCCTGGCTGCTGTCAAGGTAAGTTGTGTTATATGAGAGGTATGTGAAACCACTGGCAGAAAGAATTTCTTGACATCTAACGTCTGTTCTCATGTGTCAGGCAGTTTAACATTGTGATTAGGATCTTTGTAGTCATTTCAACTTGATTTTTTTCTGTGAGCAGTGTGCTCTCTTAAACTCAGTTTCCACATCTGTAAAATGGGAGTAAAAATAACTTTAACCACCTGATGGCATTTTTGTGAGAACCAAGTGATGTAATTTATCTCTTATATACCAGGCTTAATTTCTGAGCCTGTAGATAGTGCTTGTAAAGAAATAATTTACTTGTAAATTTTTATGAGAGTAAAATTTTTACTCTATTTTATGAGAGTAATCATGTATATCAGAATGTAGGTTCTCCACATTGGTTTATGTGTCAAAAGAAATGGTGGATCAATATAGTCCGTGGGCTGCCAAAGTTTCTGGTGAATGTTTTGCATCTATTATAATGTAGAGTAGTAAAAAAATGAGTATCCACACAGAGCTGGAGAGAAACCAAGTAGCCAACAGTTCAATTCCATCTTGTCTACTTACTAATTCTATGATCTTGGGCAAGTTGGTTACTCAGAGAAGAATGTCCCTTTGGAATATGTGTCTATTGTATACAAGATTTAGCAGATCCACAACTTCTACTTTTGTTCACTTATTTAAGAATGAAAACACAGCCACCTTCCAGTTCCTGGGAGAAAAGATAGGCATTTCCCCTGGTTCCATCCTTCCTTGGCCCTACGGAGAGCAGCGGGATCTTTTGTGTCTCTATCTGGGAGGCCAGTAATTTCATTGGGTAAGAAATATATGGCTTTTGGTATTGTGGGGTTGATAAGAAACAGAGCAGAAGCATGAAAAGACAAGATATGGGAAAGTAAAGATTAGAAACTTGAACTCCTGAGCGCCAAGTCTCCTAAAGTGAATGTGTTGTGGGAAGTTCCAGAAATGGATAGAGTAGATTTCTGAATACACTCCGTCACCATAGCCTGAGAAATAGGCCATTGCAGGAGTAGACACCTTGCTGGGTTTTAAGAACTTTATTATTGATGCCTTCCCTCTGTGTGTAAATTTAATCTGTGCTGTGATTGTGCTTCAAGTCTGATGCCACAAGCCTTTGATGACTGAATGAGGGAACATCTCAGGGCCTGGGACACTGGGCAGTTCTTAGGCAGTAAGATATCAAAAGGGATGAGAAAATTAACCCTAGGTTAAAGCCTTTTCTAACATTGCTAAATAAGATGGAAAGCAAGGTTTGAAAGGATCAAATGATTTAAAGGTAACTTGATTGTGTCCCAGAAAAAAAATCCTTAAGAATGAGAAAAAAATGACATAACAGAATGTTCATCCCCAGCAATGAAAAATTCATGAAGTCTGGCTTCCAAAATGATAATCAAATTGCTTGGAACTAGTGATAAAGAGAAAATCTTAAAGCAGCTAGAGAAAAAGATATTATGTACAGAAGAACAACTAAGAAAAGCAGCAGATTCTGCAGTGGTAACAATACTGGCATAAAGGCAGTGGAGCAACCTCTTTCAGTACTGAAAGAAAAAAAGAAAACTACTAACCTAGAATTCTTACCCAGTGAAAGTATCTTTCAAAAGCAAAGGCGAAAAGAGGACTTTTTCCCAGACATATGAAAAGCAAATCAGCAGCAGTCTCATATTACAGAGAAATAGTAAAGAAAATCTTTTACATTGTATCAAAAAGAATAAAATGCCTAGGACAAAAACCTACCCAAGGATGTAAAAGACCTGTAGTTGTAAAGCTGTAAGGTGCTGATGAAAGAAATAGAAGGTAACACAAACTGAGGGAAAGATATAACATATTTTTGGGTTAGAAGAATTAATATTGTTAGAATGACTGTACTACCAAAGGTAATCTACAGATTCAATGCAATCCCTGTCAAAGTACTGATGACAGTTTTTCACAGAAGTATAACAAATTTTAAAATTCACATGAAAATAAAATATTCATAAAATATCTGAATAGCCAGAATAATCTTGAGGAAGAAGAATAGAGCTGGAGGAATCATGCGTCCTGACCTCAGACTATACTATAAAGCTACAGTAATGAAAACAGTATGGTACTGGCACAAAGACTGGTGTTTAGACCAATGAATAGAAATAGAGAACCCAGAAATAAACTCACACACTTATAATCAATTAATCTATGACAAAAGAGGCAAAAATATACAATGGAGAAAAGACAGTCTCTTCAATAAGTATGCTGGGGAAACTGGACAACTACATGTAAAAATATGAAAACAAAATATTCTCTAATACCATATATAAAAATAAGCTCAAAACAGATTAAAGATCTAAATGTAATACTAGAAGCTATTAAAATTCTGATAAGGGTTTAATGCCCCAAATATACAAACAGCTCATCCAATTTAACATAAAAAAAATAAATAAAACAAGCAACCCAATTATAAAATTTGGGCAGAAGATCAGGATGACATTTTCCCAAAGTGGACATGCAGATGGCCAACAGGCACATGAAAAGATGCTTAACATCACTAATCATCAGGAAATGAAAATCAAAATCACAATGAGATGCTATCTCACACCAGCCAGAATGGCTGTTAGCAAAAAGAACAAAAATAACAAATGTTGGTGAGTATGTGAAGAAAAGGGAACCATTATATACTTTGGTGGGAATGTAAATTGGTACAGCCACTGTAAAAAGCAGTATGGAAGTTTCTCAAAAAACTAAGAAAAACAGAACTGCTATAGAGTCCAGCAATTTCTCTCCTGGATATTTAGCTTAAGAGAAAAAAAAACCATTAATTTGAAAAGATACATGTATGCCAGTGTATGATTATTATTATTATCATTTACAATCGCTAAGACATGGAAGCAATCTAAGTGTCCCTCAACAGCTGAATGAATAAAGAAGATGTGGTGAATATATACATGATGGAATACCACTCAGCCATTAAAAGGAGGAAATTTTGCCATTTGCAACAACATGGATGGGCGTGGAAGGTATTATGATAAGTGAAATGCCAGAGAAACACAGATCCTATATGATCCCACTTATGTGGCACCCAAAAAACACAGCAAGGTAGTGAATATGACAAAGCAACAGACTCACAGATACAGAGAATTAGTGATTACCAATGAGGATAGGGAAGAGAGGAAGGGGAATATTAAAAGTTACAATCTATTATGTATAAAAGAAGCAATGAGGATATATTGTACAACAGAGGAAATACATATAGTATTTTATAATAACTATAATTAGAGTATAACCTTTAAAAGTTGTTCAACTGTAACATGTTATATTGTATATCAATTATACTTCAGTTTAAAAAAAGGCAAGAAAATCTTTGAGGCAGAAGAAAAATAATATCAACAGAAACCGGTATTTACAAAATGTAGCAAGGAGCCCCCAAATGGTAAATATGTTGTAAATACATTGCATTTTCTTATATTTTAAATCACTCCAAAAGATAACCAACCATTTGAAGGAAAAATTATGATGATGTATTGTGGGATTTGTAACAAATGTAAAAGTAAAATGTATGACAAATTTACAAAGTGAGAAAAACTGAAGGAGAAATGAAAATACAGTGTTGTAAAGTTGTATTACTATATATGAAGTTACACAATATTATTCGAAGTCACATTTAAGTTAAATTTGTATAATAAAGTACTAAAGTACTACTGAAAAACCTGTGTGTGCCAAGAAGGACAAAAAATGGAATCATAAAAATATACCTATTTAATAGGATACAATGAAAAAAGAGTGGATGGAGAATAGATGGGACAATTAAAAAAATAGACATCAAGATTTTAGATTTAAATATAATTATACCAATAATCACATTAAAAGAGCTAAATCTTAAAAGGGAAAATTTCAGATTCAATAAAACGCAAGACCCAGTATATACTGCCTGTAATATATATACTCGGAGAAGGCAATGGCGACCCACTCCAGTACTTTTGCCTGGAAAATCCCATGGGTGGAGGAGCCTGGTAGGCTGCAGTCCATGGGGTTGCTAAGAGTCAGACACGACTGAAGTGACTTAGTAGCAGCAGCAGCAATATATATACTATAAATGTAAAGATGTATGTGGTACATACTAAATGGCTTTAGTCATGTCTGACTCTTTGTGACTCCATGGGTTATAGCCTGCCAGGCTCCTCTATCCGTGGGATTCTCCAGGCAAGGATACTGGAGTGGGTTGCAATGCCCTCCTCCCGCAGATCTTCCTGACTCAGGGATTGAACCTGAGTCTCTTATGTCTCCTGCATTGACAAGTGGGTTCTTTATCACTAGCACCACCTGGGAAGCCCTAAATGTAAAGACACAAATAGGTTAAAAGAATAATGATGGAAACAAGATATACCAGGTTAACCTAATCAAAAGAAAGTTGTTTCGTATTTGACTTTAGTGTTAGCTGTTCCCTTCTCCAGCGGGTCTTCCCAACCCAGGGATCAAACCCAGACCTCTTGCATTACAGGCAGCTTCTTTACCAGCTAAGCCACAACCAAGAATACTGGAATGGGTAGCCTGTTCCTTCTCCAGTGGATCTTCCTGACCCAGGAATTGAACCTTCTGCACTGCAGGCAGGTTCTTTATCAACTGAGCTATCAAGGAAGCCAGTGTTTGACTAAGTACATTTAAAGCAAGCATGACCAGAGATTGAGAGCTTAGTTTAACAAACATAAAAAGGTCAAATTTTCAGAAGGACATACATACGCTAAACATAATGAGAACATAAATATGCTTAGCATATTGTGCTTATTAACAAAGCTTCAAAATGCATGAAACAAAAACTGATAAACTGTAAGAAGAAATAATCAAATTCACCAGTATAGTGGAGATTTCAATACTCCTCAATGATAGATCGCTGCAAATCAGCAAGCATATAGATTTTATCATCACTATCAACAACTTGATCATACTAACATTTAAAAATATCACACCCACAAAAGCAGAATGTGCATTCTTTTCAAGTATACGTGGAACATTTACCAAGATAGAATATATTATGGACTGGAAACCCAATTTGAATAAATGTAAAAATATTCAAGTCACATAAAGCATTCATTCTGACCACATGGACTTTACAAATTAATAGCACAAATTTCTGGAAGACCCTCAAGTATTTAAAAACTAACACACTTTTAAGTAACTCAGAAGCAAAATTGTAAGTAATTTAGATTGAATGAAAAGAAGTCCCAACATTTCAAAATTTAAGGAACGTGATAAAGCAATGATTACAAAGATATTTATAGCACTAAACATCTATATGAGAAAGTCTCAAATCAGTGATGAAAGCTTCCACATTATGATTTTTACCTTATAAAGAGCAAAATAAACTAAAAATAAGTAGAAAAAAGGAAGAAGAAATCTAAGAGCAGAAATAAAGTAGAAGTGAGAAAATATCGAGAAAAAAACTCACTGAAACCAAATGATAGTTCTTTGGGAAGATCTATAAAATTGATAAACTCTAAGCCAAAATGATCAAGAAAAAAGAGACAAGAGGAAAATGAGATGGGAGATATTGATATAAACAACCAGAAAAATGAGAGAGGAGATAATCGTATAAACACTCAGAACATTAAAGGTATAATTAGGGATTATTATTAAACTTATCCCAATAAATTTTATAACTTAGATGAAATAATTAAATTCCTTAAAAGACACAACTATTCAAGCTTACTTGAAGAGAATTTGATAGAACTGAATATTCCTGTATATAGGAAACAGTTGGTTGTTAAAACCTTCTCTGGAAGAAAGCTCAATCCACAGTGGTTTCATGAATGAATTTAACTAAACATTCAATTAAGAAATAATAGAAAATTTGTATAAAGCATTCTGGAAAAATTAAGAGAAGGGAACATATCTTAACACATTCTAGGAAGCTATCTTCATCCTGTTGCCAAAACCAGGTAAAGATATTATGAGAAAAGAAAACTTTTACTGTATTTCTCATGAACACAGCACATGCTGAAAATTTTAAAAGTTTAACAAAATGAATCCAGCAATAAATAGAGGGAATAATATATCATGACAAAGTTTTGTTTAACTCAAGAATATAAAACTGGTTCGTATTCTAAAAAGTCAGTATAATTCAAATCAAGAGATTAAAAAAAAAACACTTATGATCATTAAAAATGCAGAACAATAATATAATATTATCTTTATTACCTCCATGGTAGTTTGGCCTCAGGTCAAATATCCATCAACAGAAACTGGATTACAGACTTACTGAGCATGGCCCTGCCCATCAGAACAAGACCCAGTTTCCCCCTCAGTCAGTCTCTCACATCAGGGAGCTTCCATAAGCCTCTTAACCTTCTCCATCAGAGGGCAGGATAAAACTAACCAGTCTGATCACATGGACCACGGCCTTGTCTAACTCAATGAAACTATGAGCCATGCCGTGCAGGGTAACCCAAAATGGATGGGTCATGGTGGAGAGTTCTGACAAAATGTGGTCCACTGGAGAACGGAATGGCAAACCACTTCAGTATTCTTGCCTTGAGAACTCCATGAACAGTATGAAAAGGCAAAAAGTAGGACACTGAAAGATGAACTCCCCAGGTCGGTAGGTGCAGTATGCTACTGGAGATCAGTGGAGAAATAACTCCAGAAAGAATGAAGAGACAGAGCCAAAGCAAAAACAACACCCAGCTGTGGATGTGACTGGTGATGGAAGTAAAGTCTGATGCTGTAAAGAGCAATATCGCATAGGAACCTGGAATGTCAGGTCCATGACTCAAGACAAATTGGAAGTGGTCAAACAGGAGATGGAAAGAGTGAACATCGACATTTTAGGAATCAGCGAACTAAAATGGACTGGAATGGGTGAATATAACTCAGATGACCATTATATCTACTACTGTGGGCAAGAATCCATTAGAAGAAATGGGGTAGCAATCATAGTCAACAAAAGAGTCCAAAATGCATTACTTGGATGCAATCTCAAAAACGACAGAATGATCTCTGTTCATTTCCAAGGCAAACCATTCAATACCACAATAACCCAAGTCTATGCCCCAACCAGTAATACTGAAAAAGCTGATGTCGAATGGTTCTGTGAAGACCTACAAGACCTTCTAGAACTAACATCCAAAAAAGATGTCTTTTTCATTATAGGGGACTGGCATGCAAAAGTAGGAAGTCAAGAAATACCTGGAGTACCAGGCAAATTTGGCCTTGGAGCACAGAATGAAGTAGGGCAAAGGCTAACAGAGTTTTGTCAAGAGAATGCACTGGTCATAGCAAACACCCTCTTCCAAAAACACAAGAGAAGACTCTACACATGGACATCACCAGATGGTCAATACTGAAAACAGATTGATTATATTCTTTGCAGGCAAAAATGGAGGCACTATATATAGTCAGCAAAAACAAGACCAGGAGCTGACTGTGGCTCAGATCATGAACTCCTTATTGCCAAATTCAGACTTAAATTGAAGAAAGTAAGGAAAACCACTAGACCATTCAGGTACGACCTAAATCAAATCCCTTATGATATACAGGGAAGTGACAAATAGATTCAAGGGATAAGATCTGACTGACAGAGTGCCTGAAGAACTATGGATGCAGGTTCGTGACATTGTACAGGAGACAGTGATCAAGACCATCCCCAAGAAATAGAAAGCAAAAAAGCAAAATGATTCTCTGAGGAGGCCTTACAAATAGCTGAGAAAAGAAGAGAGGCTAAAGGCAAAGGAGAAAAGGAAAGATACCCATTTAAATGCAGAGTTCCAAAGAATAGCAAGGAGAGATAAGAAAGCCTTCCTCAGGGATCAATGCAAAGAAATAGAGGAAAACAATAGAATGGGAAAGACTAGAGATTTCTTCAAGAAAATTCGAGATACCAAGGAAAGATTTCATGCAAAGATGGGCACAGAAAAGGACAGAAATGGTATGGACCTAACAGAAGCAGAAGATATTAAGAAGAGGTGGCAAGAATACACAGAAAGTGAACAAAGTGAAAGTTGCTCAGTCGTGTCTGACTCTTTGCAACCCCGTGGACTATATAGTCCATGGAATTCTCCAGGCCAGAATACTGGAGTGGGTAGCCTTTCCCTTCTCCAGGGGATCTTCATAACCCAGGGGTCAAACCCAGGTCTCCCACATTGCAGGTGGATTCTTTAGCAGAAGAACTATACAAAAAAGATCTTCATGACTCATGTAATCATGATGGTGTGATCACTCATCTAGAGCCAGACATCCTGGAATGGGAAGTCAAGTGGGCCTTAAGAAGCATCACTACGAACAACGCTAGTGGAGGTGATGGAATTCCAGTTGAGCTATTTCAAAACCTAAAAGATGATGCTGTGAAAGTGCTGCACTCGATATGCCAGCAAATTGGGAACTCAGAGTGGCCACAACACTGGAAAAGATCAGTTTTCATTCCAATCCCAAAGAAAGGCAATGCCATAGAATGCTCAAACTACTGCACAGTTGTACTCATCTACCACGCTAGTAAAGTAATGCTCAAAATTCTCCAAGCTAGGCTTCAACAGCGCATGAACCATAATCTTCCCCATGTTCAAGCTGGATTTAGAAAAGGCAGAGAAACCAGAGATCAAATTGCCAACATCCGTTGGATCATCAAAAAAGCGAGAGAGTTCCAGAAAAACATCTACTTCTGTTTTATTGACAATGCCAAAGCCTTTGACTGTGTGGATCACAACAAACTGGAAAATTCTGAAAGAGATGGGAATACCAGACCACCTGACCTGCCTCCTGAGAAATCTGTATGCAGGTCAAGAAACAATAGTTAGAACTGGACATGGAACAACAGACTGGTTCTGAATCAGGAAAGGAGTACGTCAAGGCAGTATATTGTCACCCTGCTTATTTAACTTAGATGCAGAGTATATCATGAGAAATGCTGGACTGGATGAAGCACAAGCTATAATAAAGATCGCCGGGAGAAATATCAATAATCTCAGATATGCAGATGGCACCAGCCTTATGACAGAAAGTGAAGAAGAACTAAAGAGCTTCTTGATGAAAGTGAAAGAGGAGAGTGAAAAAGCTGGTGTAAAACTCAACATTCAGAAAGCTAAGAATACGGCATCTTGTCCCATACCTTCATGGCAAATAGATGGGAAAACAATGGAAATAGTGACACACTATTATTTTGGGCTCCAAAATCACTGCAGACAGTGACTGCAGCCATGAAATTAAAAGACGCTTGCTCCTTAGAAGAAAAGTTATGACCAACCTAGACAGCATATTCAAAAGCAGAGACACTACTTTGCCAACAAAGGTCCGTCTAGTCATGTAGAGAATGGTTTTTCCAGTAGTCATGTATGGATGTGAGATTGGACCATAAAGAAAGCTGAGCACCAAAGAATCAATGCTTTTGAATTCTGGTGTTGGGGAAGACTCTTGAAAGTCTTTTGGACAGCAAGGAGATGCAACCAGTCCATCCTAAAGGAAATAGTTCCTAAATATTCATTGGAAGGACTGATGCTGAAGCTGAAACTCCAATACCAAGTGCACCTGATGTGAAGAGCTGACTCATTTGAAAAGACCCTGATGCTGGGAACGACTGAAGGTGGGAGGAGGAGGAGATGACAGAGGATGAGACGTTTGGACGGCATTACCGACTCAATGAACATGAGCTTGAGTTTGAATAAGCTCTGGGAGTTGGTGATTGATAGGGAAGCCTGGCGTGCTGCCGTCCATTGGGTCACAACGAGACAGGCACAAGTGAGCAGCTGAACTGAACTGAACTGAAAATTATTTAACTTGTAGAATAAAACTTAGGGGAAATTCTTTGGACCTTAGATTGCTTAGATGAGACAACAAAAGTGTGACATAAAATAAAATATACTTGATTTAATTCTATGCTCTCATAAAAACAGTATTAAAATAATGACTTAACAAGTCACAGACTGGGAAAAAATATTTGCAATTGCCATATTTCATAAATTACATTTTTTTCCAGAATATATGAAGAATTATAAATTTTCAATAAAAGAAAACAGACACTTCACTACAAAAGGTATACAGATATAAAATAACCATATGAAAAGCTTCTTAACCTTTTTTGTCATTCTGTTCAGTTCAGTTCAGTTGCTCAGTCATGTCTGACTCTTTGTGACCCCATGAATCAAAGCACATCAGGCCTCCCTGTCCATCACCAACTCCTGGAGTTTACACAAACTCATGTCCATCAAGTCAGTGAGGCCATCCAGCCATCTCATCCTCTATCATCCCTTCTCCTCCTGCCCCCAATCCCTCCCAGCATCAAAGTCTTTTCCAATGAGTCAACTCTTCGCATGAGGTGGCCAAAGTATATTGGAGTTTCAGCTTCAACATCAGTCCTTCCATTGAATACCCAGGGCTGATCTCCTTCAGAATGGACTGGTTGGATCTCCTTGCAGTCCAAGGGACTCTCAAGAGTCTTCTCCAACACCACAGTTCAAAAGCATCAATTCTTTGGTGCTCAGCTTTCTTCACAGTCCAACTCTCACATCCATACATGACCACTGGAAAAACCATAGCCTTGACTAGACGGACCTTTGTTGGCAAAGTTATGTCTCTGCTTTTTAATATGCTATCTAGGTTGGTCGTAACTTTCCTTCCAAGCAGTAAGCGTCTTTTAATTTCATGGCTGCAGTCACCATCTGCAGTGATTTTGGAGCCCCCTAAAATAAAGTCTGACACTTTTTCCACTGTTTCCCTATAGGGAAGTGCAAATTATAGCTACAATGAGAGACTACTATACTCTTCGTAGAATGGATAAAGTTTTTAAAAGAAACTGAAAATGTTAAGTATTCGTGATGATTCATTGTTAATTCTGAAATGGGGGTTGTATAAATTATTGGACAATACCCCCTCTATTAAAGAAAGACCATAATTAAAACTGTTCAGTTTGATAAGTAAGTACTAGACATGGCACAGAAAAGAGGTCCCAATCCTTCTGAGCAAAGTAAGATTGGGTATCCTGAAAGGCTTTCTTTCCAGAGAAAAAGAGGATAACTAGCACCACTTGCACTTATTAGAAGTCCTTGCATCTCCTTCAGTTCTTTAAGATACTGTAACTTATTCCTCACTATTAGCCTGGAAAGAAATAAACCGTACACTAACATTTTCACAGACAAGGAAAATGGACTTCCTTTTTGTCCTTTTATGAAGGTTTCTATTCCATGCAGTATTCATAAGGGAAGCTGCCAGAAACAGTGGAAGGATCGTGAAACAATATGTTGACATGGTAAAGACTGATTTTGACATATTCTTCTGACAACCTTTTGACTAATTTTCTGCTTCATTAAAACCCTTAATTAAATTAACATGGGGTGTAGCAAGATACTTGACAGTGTATCAGCAAACAAGACCTCCAGTTTTAGACAGTGGCAGTGCAAGGCTCCTGAAGCCAGGTTAGTAGTTTCCAGGAACATGTGGTCATGAGGGACTGAACTTGTTGGATATGGGCAGTGAAGCTGATGAGAGCACAGAAGTCCTATGTGGATCAGCTTCATCATTCTGAGACCCCAGCCTAGCACTGTTGCCTGTCTTCCTTCCACCTCTCCCTTGCTTCATCTGTTCTTCTTCACCCAAGTCATCACAGTGGAGTTCAGTTAAACTCCGGGGCATATAATTCACCCTACCATATTTAATCCTTGATGTGTCCCCTTAACACTTACAGATATAGCTTGGTAGGCATGCTTTTTAATGTGAGTCTTGAAAAATGAAGTGCCAGGACTCATATCTTGAAAAATGCTAAGAATGATAAATTGATCATTTTTAAAGTTTCTCTTTCACCTCTCCCCATATGTTGGAATTAGCAGCACATATGCTACTGTTGGCATGGTATCGATCCCTGCATTGTATAGAACTGCAAACATGTGGGTGGGGGAAGGCAGTAAAAATCGAAGGTCCAAAAAAGTATGTAAAATTATTAACACTTACAAATTCATAAATTTATTCTTTAAATCAAATTATTTTTTAAATGAATGTGTCAACATTCAAATTTCATAGAGAAAAATTTTAAATTTTCCAACAAATTCTTTTCTAATATAACTACCTAGCAGAGACAGGTTGTGGTTGCTCACATTCTCCTATAATCTTATATGAGTGAGATTAACACCCTTTTTTACCATTGTAATCGCTGACATAAGTCAGGTGTTGGCTTATAGATGTTTTGGTAAACAAGAATAGTTTACCATTTTTCTTCACTCTGTAGCAAGAAAACACATGCTATGGTTCCTACCTTTTGGAGGAACATCATGAGGGTTAGTTTATGTACTTCCATGTGAATGTACATATTTTGAATGAGTATAGTTGAGTTTCATCCACTTGTTCATTCATTCAGCACTGAAGAATGCCTTCTATTTAATGTCTACTATGTGCCAAGCTTGACCTGGAAATACAGAGATGAAAAACATAGTTTCTGTCCTCAAAAATGTCACAGGTCAATTCGTAAAGTGTAGTGATTGAGTTTAGCACATGGGAATATGGGCATATCTAGGAAACCAGATGTCAGCAAGGTTATCCTAGAGTCCCCAGTGCTAATGCTGGGTCTTGATGGATGATAAGAAGGTATTCAAGTATGGGAACTTTGGTAAAGTATTGAAGGAGTGTCAGGAAGAAGAGCATCATGCAAAGATGTAGCTGTATATCCGAAGCAGAGAGAGGCAATGCAATAGGTAAGAGCCAGGGATGAAGAAGATAGAATTGTCAATAGTAGACAGAGTGAGGTCAGTCTGCAGATTAGGAGAATGGTTCATGGTGAATCTAGAGAAGGAAGCAAAAGACAGTTCACAGAGGCTTGTGTGTGGCAAACTAAGAAATGTAAATTTACCTTGGGAAATTTGAGGAGCTTCTGGAATATTCTAGGGAAGAATCTATCTGGTTGGATTGTGCTTATCATAAAGTTAGCACTGGTAGAAGTGTAGAAGAGTGGCATAAATTTGGGGTGAAGAGTTGGAGACAAGAAACAGTGGAACAAGGTAGGAGGAGGCTAAAAAAAAAAATAAAACAGAAACAATGAGAGCTTGAACCAGGAGGATAGAGAGGAGGGGGGTGCTCAATAAAAGCTGTTGAAATTAACTGAATGAGCAAAAGGAAAGCTGCCTTCAGCACTAGTCAGGAATGTAGACCTCATGGAAAGGCTTTTAGAAAACGATATCTACCAAAGATAAAATATAAAACCATCTCCATGGTTACAGCACACAGCCTTGTATATTGGGTGATCCATATCACTGAACATATTGTTTTACCTTGAACACTTTATTTTTACACAGGCTAGAGTTGTTTGGCTAGCGAAAAAGTGGCAAAAGGGATCTTAGAATGTTTGGCTTCTGTGTGGGAGATGTTAAGGGCTGTGCTGAGTGTGGAGCACTGGGCATTAATTCTTCTAATTTTGACAAAAATCTTTTGAAATAGTACTCTTGTCAATGCCATGTAAAATCTAAGGAGGCTTGGACACAGAGATTTAGTGACTTGACTGAGATCACACAGTTAGCAAGGGGAAGAACCAGAATTTCATCTCAAATCCTTTCCTCTTTATTCCCCACCTTCTCTCATGATGCTTTGGGCTTCCCAGGTGGCACAGAGGTAAAGAGTCCACTTGCCAGTGCAGGCGATGCAGGAGACAGGGGTTCGGTCTCTGGCTCGGGAAGATTCCCTGGAGGAGGAAATGGCAAGCTCCTCCAATATTCTTGCCTGGAAGATCCTATTGTACAGAGAAACCAGGCAGGCTACAGGCTATGGAGTCGCAGAGTCGGGCATGACTAAGCAAGCCGGCATGCAGATAATGCTTTGCTTTCTCTCGTGCTCTTTCATTGGCCTCCTAATTTCCTGATTCTATACCTATAACCTGAATAACAAGACAGATATAAAATCTTTAAGATGATCTTTGTCTCTAATCAGTAAGGCAGAGTAATTATGAATGATTCAGGCCCGGGAGACTGAATGCCTGCGTTCATATTCTGCCTCCTCATTTACTAGCTGTGTAATTTGGGGTTCTATGCCTCAGCTAACTCATTGATAAGATGGAAATAATGGTATCTTCATTTCAAGGTCTGGGGAAGATTAGATGAGTTTATGGATATAAAGTATCTATAAACACAACAATGCCTGATGTTAGGTATGAATTCATCTTGTCTACGTTTACTTATTTCAATGTCTTTCTCTAAAAGTATAGCAGACCAAAAGCATCCAGTCACAGAGATTTCTTATCAATAAATTAAACACACTTCTTATTACCTTGAAAGACTTCTTTAGCCAATTTTCTGGGTAACTAGTAAAGTGCCACACTCATCTAGCTCTTTCTCAGAGTGGCAATGTGATCAAAGAAGCATGGTTCATCAACACAGGACATTTCAAAGAAAATCTGATTCCTAATTGCATATTTCAATCCCCATAAGGAACTAGGAGGTACTCTCAGAATCATTTAATGTTTCTTTCATCTACTTCTCACACATACCCAGCTGCTCCTGCCCTTCTTTTTCATCTAAGCATTCTTGAAGAATTCCTATCCGATCTTAGCTTACATACTCATATCCTTACCCACTATATCACATTCGAACATGATTATTGAAACACAAAATCCAAGAAAGCCCCCTGGCAAAAAAAGATTATCCAGAGAAGGTGAAGATGGAAAGAACTTTAGCAGAGAGAGAGACTCCTATTTAGTTGACTCGGAAAGAAAACTCTGGGAGTATTAATTTTGTTCCATCCTACTATCGCCTTCTTTTCCTTTAGATCACAAGACATTTGATGATTGGGGTTGCTTTTAGTGTTAATGTTAATCTTATCTGTGTTGCCTCCTCTTACCAGGTTTAGTTTCTAAAGAGCTCACAATAGTTTTTATAACCAGTTGAGGAAAAATGGGTCTTGAAGAAATCCATAGATTTTATAGTCACTTGTCCGTGATTTTGACATTGTTTTCTACAGTCAGACTGCATTTTATAATTTGTCTCTGGCAGATTGTTCCCTATACCCTGAGGCAAAAGGCAGCAGTGACAAGCTGTAGACCATGCAAAGCTATACCCTTGACTTTGTAAAGAGAGTGAGTGCATAGCTTTATTAAGGTGTATGTTCTGGCTGCTTTGGAAGAGACTCTGGCTCCAGTCTTTGGTAAAGCTTTTCATACTAAGGAATGCCTTATTATTGATTGCAGTCAGTTTCTTTGACTAATAATAAGCTGGTAAGAATTATTCTCATTGACTGTCAGGTTGTATTGCTTAGGTCAAGAAAATGAATAGATGAACAGAGGACCGGTAGATTCAGGGAAACTTCTTAAGTTCTGCATTTGGGCAATTTATTTGTTATTATGAAAAAAGACCTATATTCTTATGTTATCAACTTTAAGAAAGATTTAAAAATAGTTTTTATGGAACTTTATGGCCTTATCTCTCTACAAATTGACACGTCTTTTAGATTTTTTTCTGGAGGTTGCATATAATTCAAACAAAAAAAAAATCATTGTTAGGTGATCATTATTATGTTCTTTAAAATGGAGACAGGCAAATTGTTACAAAATAGAGATAACGTGTAAGGATTGGAAAGTTTTTATTAAAAGCAGTTTGTGATCAAGTCAGTCATAATGTGACAAAGCGTCACTAATATTTATCCTGTACTTAGGCAAGGGCTTCCCTTGTGGCTCAGCTGGTAGAGAATCACCCTGCAATGTGGGAGACCTGGGTTTGATCCCTAGATTGGGAAGATCCCCTGGAGAAGGGAAAGGCTACCCACTTCAGTATTCTGGCCTGGAGAACTCCATGGACTATCCCTGGGGGTGCAAAGAGTCAGACACGACTGAGCAACTTTCACTTCACTACTTAGGCAAAGAGAACTGGGTGCTGAGTAAGAAGACCCCATCCCTGAAGTAACCAGATCATCTTGAGCAAGTCATGATCTTTGTTTATTTTAATAAAATGTACAGGGCTAGATTCTATGATAAATTGCCCCTAGCATCCCTCCAAAACTGATCCAGAATAAAAATTCAAGGTTGTCCAATAAAATCATTGAATGAAAGATCACTGAGAGGTGAAGATAACAGAAAATGGAAAGAATCAGGCATCTGTACTTTCTTTTCTTTTCATTTCAGCCACACTGCACAGCTTGCAGGATCCTAATTCCCTTACCAGATATTGAACCTGGACAAAGGCAATGAAAACACTGAGTCCTAAACACTGAACCATCAGGGAATTCCCAAATGTACTTTCAAAGTCTATGCCATGGCAGCTGCATGGATTCAGACTTGGTTAATTTAATCTCCAAACTTTGGCACAGGTTTGTCTCCCTTAACAATCACAAACAAACCCAACGGCCATTCTTTGAGCCTCTATTGATACTGTTAGATATGCCCCATGTATATTATTTCAGAAAAATTCTGGCAAATCTATGTTTTATTTATGCAAATTTTAAAACTTAAATCTCAGAGATGTTAAATAATTTGTCCCAGGAGGCAAAAAGCTAGTAAGCAGAAGCCTGGGGGTTCAAATCCAGGTCTGCTTGCTCCCAAAGATTATGGTCTCTTTTGACCATTCCTTTCTTCCTCTTGTAAGGATTGAAAGCAACTCATATTTGTAAACATTTTCATGATGGAAGAGAAAGCCTAACACATAATACAGTATAGTTTCACAAAGGTGAGTGGTAACTGAATCACCTCCTTGGCGCTCAAGAAGTCACGATTGGCACAAGACACTAAGTGACCTCACACCTGTGGAAACCAACCACTTAAGACTTTGTAAATGCAGATTCCATGTCCTGGGGAAGGATCATTTGTTGTTGTTTTGAAGGAGATGATAACCTTTCAAGAAGAGGTCAGAAATGAACCACCAAAGGACAGGCATGGATTTCAACATCCTTAGTAGAAATTCCTTTCATTTGCTCAGATTGAACAAGCTCTTTTGTTCCTCTTGTACCTGAACATGATTTGGAAGCTTTCAATCATGCTGTTATCAAACACAGAGAATAGTATCCTAGAACTTTGGACTGAATAGGGCATTTAGACACCATTCAATTCAGTTTTCTCATTTTGTAGATTAAGACACTGTTCAGAAAGATTAAGGAACACATTCTGACATATATACATAGTTGATTATATGTGTTTTGGTTCAAAAAAAAAAAAAAAAAGCTCAGGGAGATAGTGAAGGACAGGGAAGTCTGGTGTGCTGCAGTTCATGGGGTCACAAAAAGTCAGACATGACTTAGCGACTGAATAACAACAATTCTGGTTCAAGTGCCCTAGCTATTGATATCATCCAGTGATGAGCTGACAAAATACTTAGGACACAGACTACATCAGACTTTGTTTTAAAGTTTTCACATTTTGGGGCAGAGGACTGGATCTATGGTAGATATGTAATTTAAAATAGTGGACTCAGATGGAAGATATCCAGCAGTGAGTGCTTCACATCATCTTCTTTGAGGATAAGCAGAACAAGGAGAAAAGTTCTGCTGGACAAGGAGAGTTACTGCCTCTGTCAAAGCATATCAGATATGCTTATGTTTTGGTTTAGAGATTAATTCAAGCATGCCTGGGGTCACCCTAGGAAAGACCACCTTTATAAAGAAATTTTAACCCGATTATGTGCTTCTTCTAGCTAAATGTCCTGCATCTTTCCTTTCATTCCTTCCTTCTTTTGACAACAGGATGATTTTATCACCTGTACTATTTACCTAATCAGAATGTTGCCATCTTTGGTCTGATATCTAAAGTACTTTACTCTTTGTTCTTAACCCAAGTTCTCATAAATTGCAGATGTTTCACTCTGCCCTACAGCATCTAACTTTTGCTTTGTTTCTGATTTGACTTCCACAATTTACTCCAGCCCTGTTTTACGGACTAGCCAAGGGATGAGGGCACAGCCTTTGTCCCAGGCAGAGCAGTTGAGAAGGCTGTAATTAGAAGGGAGTTATCTCTTCCACTGAATTAACAAACTAACAAACAAATGGCAAGAAACAGCCCAGTAAAACTACCAGAAGGATGAATACAAGTAGGGGTGGTATTTTTCATTAATTTATTTAATAAACAGTTATTGGCTCCTGCAGTTATTGGTGGTGATATGCTGTTAGAATTGATAAGAAAGTTATGTCTCCTTAAGGATATCAGAACTAGAGTGAGCAAACAACCACTGTGGTGGAGATTGAGTAGATGTTCAGTGACCCCATTTCTGTTCCGTGAAACTCAGGAAAACTATACATCTCAGCTTCCTAACTATAGCGTGGGGACCATGTGACTAGTTCTGGCTAATGAGATGTTGACAGATATCTTAAAATATAGTTTTTTTTAATTTTTATTTTTACTTGATTTTACTTTACAATACTGTATTGGTTTTGCCATACATTGACATGAATCCACCACGGGTGTACATGAGTTCCCAAACATGGACGCCCCTCCCACCTCCCACCCCATATCATCTCTCTGGATCACCCCCGTGCACCAGCCCCAAGCATCCTGTATCCTACATTGGACATAGACTGGTGATTCGTTTCTTACATGATAGTATACACGTTTCAATGCCATTCTCCCAAATCATCCCACCCTCTCTCTCTCCCTCAGAGTCCAAAAGTCCACTCTACACATCTGTGTCTCTTTTGCTGTCTCACATACAGGTTCATCATTACCATCTTTCTAAATTCCATATATATGTGTTAGTATACTGTATTGGTGTTTTTCTTTCTGGCTTACTTCACTCTGTATAATCGGCTACAGTTTCATCCATCTCATTAGAACTGATTCAAATGTATTCTTTTTAATGGCTGAGTAATACTCCATTGTGTATATGTACCACAGCTTTCTTATCCATTCTTCTGCTGATGGACATCTAGGTTGCTTCCATGTCCTGGCTATTATAAACAGTGCTGCGATGAACATTGGGGTACATGTGTCTCTTTCTATTCTGGTTTCCTCGGTGTGTATGCCCAGCAGTGGGATTGCTGGGTCATAAGGCAGTTCTATTTGCAATTTTTTAAGGAATCTCCACACTGTTCTCCATAGTAGCTGTACTAGTTTGCATTTCTACCAACAGTGCAAGAGGGTTCCCTTTTAAAATATAGTTTTATCTTCATAGTTCACATGTCTGATCATGTGATGATGTGATCACATGGTGATGAACCCACATATTTGGAGATACCTGGATCCCTGAGTCATTGGTGAGAAGTGAGCTACCCAAGACAGTCACCCAGCTTTTATTCGATTGTGACTTGAGTGAGGAAGGAAAACTTTGCTGTGTTAAACCATTGGAATTTGGTTTATTTGTTACTGTAGCATATCTAATTATAAAAAAAATAGAATTGCTTAACATTGAAAATTTTCCCCAATATTATGATGTCACCAGGAGATCGCCTCTGTTATCCTAGGGAATTACTGGATGCTTTTTATAGAAAGAGAGTGTAAGATGAGTTTTAAAAGATATGATTCCCTTTCATTTTCACCTTTATTTTTTGGATTTTCTCTTTATATAGCCAAATTCCTCTAATTGAAAAAGAGGAATTTTCAAAGTAGGAGAAGATTGCATGTGAATTAATGCTTGGCTTTGTTTCAGGAATGAATTCAGGGAGTCCAAAAGTCCATTTTCATTTAGAAGGAAATTAGGTGATAATTATTACATGGAGACAAGGAAGTGAAAAGGAACTGTATCAGATAGAGCATTTCTGGAAATTATATATTATGTTTGGAGCTGGAGTAAAGTTGAGGTAGGGTTAAAATAAACCCTTTGCTTTGGAAATTTAAAAAATATTTTTCTGGGTTTAAGTCCTTTCCTAAAGAAGGTATATATACAAGGAACAGTCTTAAGCCTGCTGGCAACTGGATCTGTTGGTTGGAACAGACTTCCTGTTGGATGGTGCAAGGTGAATGTAGGTTGAATTATTTATTTTTTGAATATAGTAAGCACTTATATTCCAGGCATTATTCTAAGCACGTTACAAATGTTAACTTACTTAATATTCATAAATACCCTATGAAGTACTTATTAGTATTATTCTGTTACAGATGAGAAACCTGAAGTATAGAGAATTTAAGATTATACATTTCCCAAGGTTACACACCTAGTTAGTGATGGAACAAGGATTTGAACCCAGTTGTCTGGCTCTAGATCCCAAACATGGCACTGCTTTGCTATGATGAATTACTTTTGCTAATTAGTAAGCATCAAGCAACAACTAAATTTACTGAGTTTATTAAATCCAGGTGCTGTTCTACATTAAATATAACATCTTATGGAAAACCTAAATGAACTTTTTGGTCAACTCAATATATGTATGTCTTTTTAATGCTCAAAACCATATTGTCAGTAGGCACTACTAATTCTGTCAGTATACAAATGGGGAAACAAGAAGCAAAAGAAAAATAACCAGGCTGTGTTTAGTAACATGCAGAAGCAGAAGCTTTGCTGGAATTCAGGCAGACTTGAGTCCAGAGCCTGAGTACTTTGTGACTATAACACATATCCTTTCAATAATTGGGGTGCAGGATTTTTCTAGCTTTGGATGCCAGAAAATTCCATTGCCCTTGCCTCTTCCTCCTTTTAGGTTGGTTAGGAATGGGGGAGGGAGTCTTGTCTATTTTCTTGGTCTAAAGTAGTTTTCTCTCTATTCTTACTCATTGCTCCCCTTGACAATTCAGTTCAGTTCAGTTCAGTTCAGTCGCTCAGTCGTGTCCGACTCCTTGTGACCCCATGAATCGCAGCATGCTAGGCCTCCCTGTCCATCACCAACTCCCGGAGTTTACTCAAACTCACGTCCATCGAGTCAGTGATGCCATCTAGCCATTTCATCCTCTGTCATCCCCTTCTCCTCCTGCCCCCAATCCCTCCCAGCATCAGAGTCTTTTCCAATGAGTCAACTCTTCGCATGAGGTGGCCAAAGTACTGGAGTTTCAGCTTTAGCATCTTTCCTTCCAAAGAAATCCTAGGGCTGATCTCCTTCAGAATGGACTGGTTGGATCTCCTTGCAGTCCAAGGGACTCTCAAGAGTCTTCTCCGACACCCAGTTCAAAAGCGTCAATTCTTCGGTGCTCAGCCTTCTTCACAGTCCAACTCTCACATCCATACATGGCTACTGGAAAAACCATAGCCTTGACTAGATGGACCTTTGTTGAATTTACTGGATTATAAATACAAGTTCAACAGAGAAGCAAACTTTTTCAGTGAAGGCATTTTTGTTTCCTTAAATTATAACAACTGATTTCCTTTTTTCATTGGAAATATAACATTGGGAAATTATCAACAATATATTCTTATGAATGCTTTACTGGAACAAACTTTTAATGGCAACATGATATCTTTTGCTTTGTTGTCTTGTTTTCTGGGTTTTAGCTCTAGTCACAGGAGACAACTTTAAACAGGTGGCACTGTGCAGTAAACATCTGATAATACATGCAGAATAGAAGACTCTGATGATGACTTTTAACCTTGAGATAAGAAAATATTAGAAGCATTATGCACTTATTAAAATTAAATTATTACAGATGGGACATTCATTATGCTGCAGTACAGTGAATACTTTTTTCCTTAGAAATTAACTAATTGTGTAGATCAATTTTGGGGGTAATTTTAACACATTTTCTTCTTGGAGTTTAATAAGAATTTTTTAAATGTACATAACCTCATCACATATGATAATTGCCTAAAATAAACTAAAGTCAGCAGCAGAACAACACAGTGAAAACAATTCAAAACATAGCTTACTTTTAAAGAAAACTTGTAGAAACATCAATGGAGCCATTACTCTCATTATAACTCTGAAAAATTCATTTAGCCTGTCCCAGTCCGGTTTTTATTCTGTAAAAAGGAGGAAATAATACACATTTAACAAAGATTAGATGGAATTATTTATATGAAAATGTTATCACAATGAATGACAAAGTAAGAGCTGTATTCAACTTCCCTCATTCCCTCCTTCTTTTTATCTTCCCATTCCCCCTATTTTAGCCCTTTTTCTTTTCTTCTCTGTGCTTTCAAGAAGTCTTCATGGCACACTGAACAAGAAGGGGAAGAAAAAGAGAGGAGGAAAAAGTGAAATGAGGCTTGTTTAGATCAGACTGGAATTATATCGGTAAATGGACTTCTTAAATGATGATGCCCCTTAGCTGTTTTAGCACCAGGAGGAAGGGTGACAATCTTATAGAGGAAGCGTCACACTGCTCAGGATTCTGTGCAATGGTAGATTTATCCTCCACTTAGACTTCCAGCAGGAAGTAACTTTACTTGGTAAAAAATATTAAAGCATCCTTCTTCTAGCCATAGCAGGTATACTAATATTAATGATGCCAGAAGGTAAAAAAGATTGAAATAATGTAGCTAACTAAGATTATTGAAGTAGAATATTGATCTAAAAGCCATTTTTGTTAATAACTAAAGCAGATGATCAGCAGTAGGTAGTACATATTAGAAGGTGGCAACTCCTTCCCCAGATATAGTTTAATGAAGACTCAGACCTTAGAGACTACTTTGAACAAGCACATAATCAAAATCATGGACTTTCTGTCATCAATAATAAGTAAAAGAAAGTGTGGGCACCCTGGCAAATGACAATATGGCCAATAAGATTGATCCTGGACCAGAACTGTTGCCTTAGCCCCTATGTTGTAGTTTTTCAGTTGCTAAGTCACGTCTGACTCTTTGCAACCCTGTGAACCAAGGCACGCTAGGCTCAGGGTTTGCTTAAACTCATGTCCATTGAGTTGGTGATGCTATCTAACCATCTCATCCTCTACTGCTCTCTTCCTGTTTTGCCTTCATCTTTCCCAGCATCAGGGTCTTTTCCAGTGAGTTAGCTCTTCACACCAGGTGGCCAAAGTACTGGGGCTTTACCTTTAGCATCAATCCTTCCAATGAATATTCAGGGTTGATTTCCTTTAGGATGGACTGGTTGGATCTCCTTGCTGTCCAAGGGACCCTCAAGAGTCTTCTCCAGCACCACAATTCAAAAGCATAAATTTTTCAACATTCAGACTACTTTATGGTCCAACTCTCACATCCATACATGACTACTGGAAAAATCATAGCTTTGACTATACGGACCTTTGTTGGCAACGTAATGTCTTTGCTTTTGAATACGCTCTCTAGATCTGTCATGGCTTTTTTTCCAAGGAGCAAATGTCTTTTAATTTCATGGCTGTAGTCAATCACCATCCACAGTGATTTTGGGGCCCAAGAAAATAAAGTCTGTCACTGCTTCCATATTTCTCCCATCTATTTGCCATGAAGTGATGGGTCCAGATGCTATGATCTTTGTTTTTTGAATGTTGAGTTTTAAGCCAGCTTTTTCACTCTCCCTTTTTACCCTCATGAAGAGGCTCTTTAGTTCCTCTTCACTTTCTGCCATTCGGCTGGCATCATCTGCAGGGACTTGATCCAACCTATTCTAACCATGTCACTGTGGTAGCTGTGTTGAGAATAGATTGAGGACATCAAGACTGAAACAGGAAAATCACTAAGTCAACTGGCCCAATGATTTGGGTGGGAGATGATGGTAATTTGAACCAGCAGTGGAGATGGTTAAAATGATTCACATGAAGGTAAAACTGGAAAAATTTGCCAACCCTTCACATGTAGGTTGAAAGAGAAGTGCAGACGTCAAGGATGACTGTCTTTATCCACATTTGTATGTGTGTTTATAGCTTACCACTTACCTAACTAGTATATATCCTTTGTGAATAAATATATGTAATAATACATTTGTATATACTGTGGGGCTGCACTGAGCTTACTCTTCATTCAATTGTGTTTGGAAAAATAAAGAAACCGTGTAAAATAATATTTTGTATATATATATTCCTCATATATATTAAACCATTGCACTTTCACATACACACATTACATTGTTGAGTTAAATAACAAAACAATCTAAAATATGCTTTATGGGTAATTTAAGAAATTTATCAAGCACAATTTTTATTACATGCAATTTTAAACTTTCAAAGTGATCTTAGAATTCTACTCCTGACAGAGAAGTGCCTTTGTTTGGAGCTGAGTGGCCCTTCCTTGATCTTAGCATTCACAGTTCTGGTGCCAGGACTTAGCATGTAGTTGAGCAGCATTTCTGTGAGTATTCTGTCTTCATGGGGCTTGCTTAGCCCCTCTGTGTGTGCTGCAGAGCAGAGTTGGGATGGAAGGATAATATACAAGAAGAGGAAAGACCTGCCTTCAAGAAGAGGAAGGACCTGCCTTCAAGAATAGGGATCTGGGCATGCCTTCTGAGGTTTTTGCTAGGACCCCAACAAAGCATTCTGTGTCATTTTTACTTATTAGCTTTTTGTAATAAAATTGAGTTTCACTGTTTCTGCAGTTGTCTTCTTAAAATCTCTATCTTTCTCTAGTGTTGGTTTTCTGTTGCTGCCACAAGCGTTTACCATATAGGTGCTTAATGGCTTAAAATAACAAATTTATTATCTTAAAGCTTATTGGTCAGAATTCCATCACCAGTCTCACTGCCCTACAGTCAAGGTGCTGCCTGGCCAGCTTGTTTTTCTGGAGGTTCTAGGGGACAACCTGTTTCTTTACTCATTTAAGTTGTGGGCATAATCTTATTCCTTGGAGTGATACAACTGAGATCCTGTTTTTTGCTGGCTGTTACTTGAGGGTGGTTCCCAGCTTTTAGAAGCTACCACATTCCTCGGCTTGTGGCTTCTTCCTCTCTCTTCAAAGCCAGCAAGAGCAGCTCAGTCCTTCTCACACCACATCTCTCCAACCCAGTGTGGAAAGGTTCTCTACTCTTAAGGACTTGTGTGACTACATAGTGTGTGCTGTGCGTGTTCAGTCACTTAAGCCATGTCAACTCTGTGCAACCCTATGGACTGTAGCCTGCCAGGCTTCTCTGTCCATGGGATTCTCCAGGCAAGAATATGGGATTGGGTCGCTGCGCTTCCTGCTACCTACCTGGATAATCCAGAAAAATCTCACCTTTTTAGTACAGCTGATATGCAACATTAATTCCATCTGCAACTAAACAGATAAAAGCATTCAACACAATTTTTCCATGTAATATAACATATTCACAAATTTGGGAACTAGGATATGAACATCTTAGGGGGCTGTTATTCTTCCTACCACATGTGCGTGCACACACACACCTACACACACAACTGCCTCAGTCGTTTTTTAACTCTTTCTCACTTAACTATTAAAATTATTAATTTCATAAGCCAAACTTTAATTTCAAATGTGGATGAAACTCTTAACCAGGAGTTGTTCAGGTGAATTCCTGCCTTGGTCCATTCTTGATTTTCCTTGCTTATTTTTCTGGATTGATGTCATTGTAATTTACTTAAGCTTTTCTTGAAACAGCCACTAATTATATCAGAATTACATCTATTGTAAAAAATCAGAACTGTCTTCTCTCTGTAGTGTTATAGTGTTGAGGATATAAAATAAATTTTAGGTTAAGTGGTATCTCAAATCATATTAAAAACATAAACATTGTAAAGGTGTTTCCTGGCTCCTGCTGGCAACTGTTCTTCCAAGTTTATGGTGAACTGAGATTTTGCTTTTCAAACTATTGCATACCTATTTTCATATTCACTTTGATCATATCTCTTCCCTGTTCAGAGCTCTTAATTGATGTTGAATTGCAAATTGCATTCTGTCTACTGACTGAGTTAAATGTTTACTCAATTGCTTAGAGGAAAGAAATGTTTCTTTGAAGTGCTCAGATTCTAATCTTTGGCCAATACCCATCATATTTTAAAAGTCTATATGTTATGCTTGATATTCATGTTCACACAAGAAAAAAAAAAAGGCGGCTCATATGGTAAAGAATCTACCTTCAGTGCAAGAGACATGGGTTTGATCCCAGGGTCCAGAAGATTCCCTGGAGAAGGGTATGGCTACCCACTCCAGTATTCCGGCCTAGAAAATTCCATAGACAGAGGAGCCTGATGGCTTACAGTCCCTGGGGACACAAAAAGTTGGGCACAACTGAACAACTAACACGTCTACATCCTTACTTTTCACCGTGTGCCCTGTGTTTTGTAGGCACTTTGTTAAATTCCTGTAACATCCCTATAGAGGTATGGGTTGTTGTCAATTCTTTTTTACTGATAAGAAAATAAATAAAAGGGGGTGAAGTCACTTGTCCAAGATCATACAACTGTGAAGTGTCAGCCCTGAAACTTTAGCCCACTGACAAGAATGCCTTGGCCTTTAACTATTAAGCTATAAATGCCCCATGAAATTTACTCCCTTTTAAAGCAGCTATTTTACTATTAGTATGAGGGCATATGTGGATCAAATATTACTATTGCTTTACTGACAGGAAATTGAGTGCTATAGTTGCCCTAGTCAGATGTCTAATAGTCATAATTGCATAACTATCCTTCCATTTCCTCCTTCTATAAAAGCTGTATTATGGCAGGTAACCAATATTTATAGATCATCATAGCCTATACTTTTTGTTTCAGCTAATAGGATTTATTGTTTTCACCTGATAGACACATTTTAGAGTGTCTACTATCGTTGATTAGGGGAAAATGTTTCTCTATTTCCTCCTCAAAATTAGGGGTGGCTCTGGGGAATATTTAGGAAAATATATAAATTTAATATGTAAGACAGGCCTTTTTATACTCAGAGGAATCATCAGTGCCACATTCTAGTGTTCGGTTCAGTTCGGTTCGGTTCAGTCGCTCAGTCATGTCCGATTCTTTGGACCCCATGAATTGCAGCACGCCAGGCCTCCCTGTCCACCACCAACTCCCAGAGTTCACTATAGTGTTAGCAACTTAGAATACATTTATGTGGAACCAATATTTTAAACAAATTTTATTGGGATATAGTTGATTTATTAATACCGAGTGTAGTAGTTTCAAGTGTACAGCAAAGTGAATCAGTTATACCTTTACATATATCTACTCCTTTTGTTTTGAAGATTCTTTTCTCATGCAAGCCATTACAGTGCATTGAATAGACTTCCCTGTGCTATACTGTAGGTGCTTATGAGTTATCTGTTTTATATAGAGAGGTGTGTATATGTCAATCCCAATCTCCCAATTTGTCCCTACCACCCTATCCTCTGGTCATGATATTTTTTTTTTCCTAATTCTGTGTCTCTACTTCTGTCTCATAAATAAGTTAATTTGTACCTTTTGGGGGGAAGATTCCACATATAGGCAATATCATATGATATTGTCTTTCTCTGTCTGACCCACTTCACTCAGAATGATGATCTTTAGGTACATCCATGTTGCTGAAAATAGCATCATTTTGTTCTTTTAAGGCTAAATAAGATTCTATTTTATATATGTACTAAATCTTCTTTATCCATTTCTCTGCAGATGGACGTTTAGACTGCTTCCATGTTCTGGCTATTATATTAATAAATAGTGGTGCAATGAACACTGGGACATGTGTATCCTTTTGAAGTATGCTTTTCTCTGGATATGTGCCCAGGAGTGGGATTGCAGAATCATAAGGTAGCTCTATTTTTAGTTTTTTTAAGGAATCTCCATACTGTTCTCCATAGTGGCTGTACCAGTTTACATTCCAACCAGCAATGTAGGAGAGTTTCCTTTTCTCCACACTTTCTCCAGCATTTCTTGTTTGTAGATTTTTTGATGATGACTATTCTGACCAGTATGAGGTGATATCTCATTGTAGTTTTGATTTGTATTTCTTTAATCATTGGTGATATTAAGCATCTTTTCATGTGCTTTTTGGCCATCTGTCTGTCTTCTTTGGAGAACTGTCTATTTAGATCTTCTATCCATTTTTTGATTGGGTTTTTGTTTTTTTGGATACCAAACTGCATGAGCTCTTTGTGTATTTTGGAGATTAATCCCTTGTCAATCGCTTCATTTCAAATATTTTCTCCCATTCTGAGAATTGTCTTTTTGTTTTGTTTATGGTTTCCTTTGCTTCTTCAAAAGACTTTAGGTTTAATTAGATCCCATTTACTTTTGTTTTTATTTTCATTACTCTAATAGGTAGGTCAAAAAATTTCTTGCTTCAATTTATGTCAGTGTTTTCCTGCCTATGTTTTCCTCTAAGAGTTTTATAGTGTACAAACTTACACTTAGGTCTTTAATCCATTTTTAGTTTATTTTTTGTGTGTAGTGTGAGGGTGTATTCTAATTTTTATTATTTTACATGTAGCTGTCCAGTTTTCCCAGAATCACTTATTGAAGAGGTTGTCTTTTCTCCATTGTATATTCTTGCCTCCTTTGTCATAGATTTGGTGACCATAGGTGATTTCCTAAGATTCTTTAAGTAGACTCTTCTAGTCTCCATATATTTGTATGTCTTTTTAGCTAAAATAAGCTTATAGTAATATCCTATGACCCTTTTAAACAGTTCCTAGCTCCTGCAATAGATTTATTGTGCATAAATCCTTGAAAAAAGAATAGTTGAGAAACTACCACATAATTAATGTGCTGCTGCTGCTGCTGCTAAGTCACTTCAGTCATGTCCAACTCTGTGTGACCCCATAGACGGCAGCCCAGCAGGCTCCCCCGTCCCTGGGATTCTCCAGGCAAGAACACTGGAGTGGGTTGCCATTTCCTTCTCCAATGCATGAAAGTGAAAAGTGAAAGTGAAGTCGCTAGAGGGTCCCAACTCTGGATTTTAAAGCCTGGCACCTGGAATCTTACCATCACTCCCAGGGAAATACTATAGGCCCTTTCATACCTCAGTCTAGGAGAATAAGAATGAAAAATGTATCATGGAGAAATCATGAGACATGTAAGAAGAACAAGTCCTTGGAAGGAAAGGCACAATTAGAATATGCATAAAAGAGGAAGTAGAATTAATGGAACATACACAGCAAAGATTTAAAGTAAACATAGTTTACGCTATCAGAGATATAACAGAATATGGGAAACATGAAGTAGAGCAGATAGTTATGAAGAAACAGCTGAAGGAGTTAGACTTGAAAAATAATATTGTTAAACTAAATTGCTGCATTGATATCTTGAATAATAAACTTCATATAGCTGAAAAACAAATAAGTGAACTATGTGATAAAGGTGAAGAACTCTCCCAGAATATGTCAGGAAATAATAATGGAAAAAGTGAAAGAAAGATTAAGGTAGTGGATAGAAGTAGATGTATCAATGGCTAACTTAAAGGACTTTCAGAAAAAGAGCAAAAAATAAATGGAGGAGAGAAAGTAATATTATAGTATATCCTATATATATTAAGAAGTAATAATATTATATGAAGTATATATATTAAGTATTTTATATCAAGTATATATATTAAGAATAATGGTAAGAAATTCCTAGAATTGGATGAAGATATTAAAAAGTAATAATATTATATTAGGTACATATATTAAGTATATTATATTAAGTATATATATATTAAGAAATAATAGTATGAAATTCCTAGAATTGGACAAAGATATAAATCCTTAGGTGCTGATAGAATTGATAAGAAAAAGCTACACTTAGACCCATTATAATGATTTTTGAGGGCATAAAAGACAATAATAGCTTCCAAATGCTTCAGGCAGGAAAACCTAGATACCTACAAAGTAAGTGATGATATCAGTCTTTTCAACAGTAACATTGGATGCAAGAAGACAGTGATAAAATATCTTCAAACCACTGAAAAAACCGAACCTATAACTTAATCAAGTATAACCTATAAATTAATCAAGTTATCAAGTATAAGGTCTCGCAAAATTCACTAGACAAGAAGGCCTTAATAAATTCCAAAACTCAGTATCATTCAGAACATGAAATATGTTCTTAATTTAAGAAAATTGGGAATGAACAATAAAGCCTAAAGTTTAGACAGCATACTAAATATAACATTCATAGTATTAAATACAAAGAGAAAACAATAAGGAAAAATACAAAATATTTAGGCTAAATGGCAATGAAAACACTGCATGTTAACACCTGTGAGATGCAGATTAGAAGGAAATTAACAAATTTGCAACATTTATCAGAGAAAAAGAACTATTAAAATAAATTAACTCAGCATTCAAATTAAGAAGTGAGGTAATGAGCAGATGAATAAGTCCTAAGAATCAAGAAAAAAAGAAATAATAAAGGTAAAAGTAGAATTGAATAAAATATGATCAAAAGAATTTAGACATGATTCATAACTCCTGAAACTTGTTCTTTCAAAGGATGGATAGGTAAAACAATGGCAGGACATATAAGAAAAAAATGATAGACTATTTAAAGAAACAAAATGTAGAGTGAGAAATTAAGGATAATTATACACATGCTACATATTTAAGACATTTATGATATCACTTATATGTGAAATCTAAAACACCACACTTGTAGAAACAGAGTAGAATGGTGATTACTAGGGGCTGAGAGGTAGGAGAACTGGGAATGTTCAAAGAGTACAAATTCCTAGTTAGAAGATGAACAAATTCTGAGGATTTAATGCACAACAATGTGATAATAGTTACCAGTACTGTATTATACACTTAAAAGTTTCCAAGTGAGTAGATCTTAAATATTCTCACTGCAGAAAAAAATGGTAGTTTTGTGATGTGATAGATGTGTTAACTAACACTGCAGTGCTGATTATATAGAAATGTGGAAGTGTATCAAATCAACACATTGTATACCTTAAATTTACACACAATGTTTTATGTCAGTTATATCTCAATGGAGCTGACAATAAAAGAATATATTATAAATACTGTTTGAATAAATTTTAAAATCAATAACAATAAGAGAAAGTTTCCCCTCAAGTGGCAAAAAAGACAAAAGCAGGGAAAACTAGAATAGACTAATAACCACTAAAGTAACTGACATGAATTTTCAAAATTTCTCTTATCCTCCAATCCAAGGTAAATTTACACATGAATTCAAACAAGCTGTCAGGGATGAAATAATTTATTTCTTATATACATTATTTCAATAAATGTTAAAAAGGAAAGTTTGAGCAACTTTAAATTAATCAAATTAATGAATTGTGAAGTTTTTTGTCCAGTTCCACTAATGAACATAGATGTGACCTTCCAAAAGAAAATATTAGCTAAGCAAATATAACAGGGCATAACAATTGTATTATAATGTAATAGCATCTGTCCCCAAAATGCCAGGATGATTCAGTCCAGAACAAAATCCATCGTCTTGACAGGTATATACAGAGAACTGGATAAATGTCAATAATTAATTCATGCTTAAAATAGTTAGAAAGCAAACACTAGAAATTAATTTCCTTAACTTAAAAAAGACTATTAAAAAAAGAACCCTATAAGAGTAGGATTTCCTATTTAATGGAAATCATCAGCCACATTACATTTAATATAGGAAGCGAGACAGTGATTCTCATTTTTTATGCCACCACTCAACCAGTTTCTATAGGCAAGATCATCAAGTCATCCTGCTTTCCCAGCGCTTTACCAGATTTAACAGTACATCCTGGAAAACTTCTGGATCTCAGGAAACCTGAGTGGTTTGACTGGGCAGCTGTAGTATTAAAAGTAAAGTAGAAACCTTCTTAGGCACAAGCAACCTGGACAGTTGGTAAACCTACTACTGGTCTTCATCAAAGTAATAACATAAGAAAGGGCCCCATGAAATATAAAGATTGGAAAGAAAGAGATAGCATTTTTTAACTTAAAAAGATGTTATTTGTATAAAAAACAAAAAAATTATCAAAGTGTGAAAACCAAGAAAATAAAGCAAAAAAGACTGGATCTAAAATCAACAATAAAAATCAGTGGGATTCATCAGTAAAAGAAGTGAAGACTAGTCTAGCTTCCCAAGTGACTCAAGTGGTAAAGAGTCTGCCTGCAAATACAAGAGACGCAGTTTCAGTCCCTAGGCTGGGAAGATCCCCTGGAGAAGGAAATGGCAACCCACTCCAATATTCTTGCTTAGGAAAGCCCATGTACAGAGGAACCTGGAGGGCTACAGTCCCCGGGATCACAAAGAATTAGACACAGCTGGGTGGCTGCACACGCAAAAGGAGACTATACCATTTATAAAAGTAACAAAAATGGTGAACTATCTAGGGAATGTCTAACGAAGTGTATAAACACTGCTATATTTAAAATAGATAACCAACAAGGGCCTAATGTAAAAAATAAATAAATAAAAGATTTATGGAGAAAATGTTACTTTAAAGTACTGAAAATAAGAATTAAATGGTGAAACATGCTGTGTTCATGAAGAGGGTGATTTTTCATTGTAAACAAATACATTTCTTTCAAATTAGTCAGTACATTCAAAGCAATCCTAATAATTCTAGCACAGTTTTTGGGGAGGGATCACTTGGAAAATTATTTTTAATTTTTTTAATTGAGAAGAATAAATTCCTCCAATGTGTAAGATGATTTTCAACAATAAAGATGAAATAGACTGGGAGGAAACCACATTTAAATCAGTAACTAATAGAAATGTAAATACAAATTTGTAGAGAATTTATGAGGTAATTGACTGCTATTGGAAAATAATTAAGTTGTCTTCCTCTCCTCTACCAATTAAAAAAGAATTTTTTTTTTGAATGTGATGCTGAGGATTTGTTATTGCTCCATGTTCTCAACTATCTAGGTATACTAGCCCTCCTCATATGGATAGTTCTCCTCTCATGTTCAAAGTGGTATTAAAAGTAACTGGTTTCTGGCTTTCCAATTTATGCCAGTTACCTAAGCAGCCTGTTACTGTAACAGTGGCAAAATTATTGGGTTAAAAATTAGAGGACACACATATTAAATTGGAGAAAATCAATAAAACTGGCAATACCAATTGCTAATGAGGATACAGAGCTACAAGAACTCTATTCATTGCTACTTGGAATGCAAAATGGTCCAGTCACTTTAAAAGACAATGCAGCAGTTTCCTACATAGTAATCCATAGTCCTGTGATGTGATGGAGGTGAAACAACTGTATGCCATAGACATTTGCCTAAGTGACTTGAAAACTTATGTCCACACAGAAATCTTGATGCAAGTGAAAGAGGAGAGTGAAAAAGTTGGCTTAAAGCTCAACATCCAGAAAACGAAGATCATAGCATCTGGTCCCATCACTTCATGGGAAATAGATGGGGAAACAGTAGAAACAGTGTCAGACTTTATCTTTTTGGGCTCCAAAATCACTGCAGATGGTGACTGCAGCCATGAAATTAAAAGACTCCTTGGAAGAAAAGTTATGACCAACCTAGATAGCATATTGAAAAGCAGAGACATTACTTTGCCAACGAAGGTCCGTCTAGTCAAGATATGGTTTTTCCAGTAGTCATGTATGGATGCAAGAGTTGGACTGTGAAGAAAGCTGAGCACTGAAGAATTGATGCTTTTGAACTGTGGTGTTGGAGAAGACTCTTGAGAGTCCCTTGGACTGCAAGGAGATCCAACCAGTCCGTTCGGAAGGAGATCAGCCCTAGGATTTCTTTGGAGGGAATGATGCTGAAGCTGAAACTCCAGTACTTTGGCCACCTCACATGAAGAGTTGACTCATTAGAAAACACCCTGATGCTGGGAGGGATTGGGGGCAGGAGGAGAAGGGGACAACCGAGGATGAGATGGCTGGATGACATCATGGGCTCGATGGACGTGAGTCTGAGTGAACTCCGGGAGATGGTGATGGACAGGGAGGCCTGGCATGTTGCGATTCATGGGGTCGCAAAGGTTGGACACAACTGAGCGACTGAAGTGACTGACTGTCTGACACAGAAATCTGCATATGAATGTTTACAGATGCTTTATCCATAATCATCAGAATCATGAGACAACTAAAATGTCCTTTATAGATAAACAGATAAAAGTGAAGTCGCTCAGTCATGTCTGCCTCTTCGCAACCCTGTGGACTGTAGCCTACCAAGCTCCTCTGTCCATGGGATTCTCCAGGCAAGGATACTGGAGTGGGATGCCATTTCTTTCTCCAGGGATCTTCCTGACCCAGGGATCAAACCCTGGTCTCCCGGATTGCAGGCAAACGCTTTACCATCTGAGCTACCAGGGAAGCCCAAACAGATAAAAAGATTGTGGTAAGAAAAGTATTCCCTGATAAGAAATCAGTGCACAAGGAACAGTGAGATATAAATGAAACTTAAGCACATATTGCTAACTGAAAGAAACCAGTCTGTAAAGGCTACATGTTGTGTGATTTCAGTTATATGACAATCTGGAAAGGACAAACTATAAAGATGATACAAAAGATCAATGGCTACTACGAGTTTGCTGGGAGGATGGAGGGTTGAATTGAGTGAAGCACAGGATATTTTTTAAGGTGTAAAACTATTATGTATGTTACTATAATAGATACATGATACTATGCATATGTCAAAACCCACAGAACTGTACTGCACATTAGGGAACCTTAATGTATATACATTTAAAAATTATTTTAGAGGTTGAGAGATCCCATGATAGAATGAAGAGTGTGGCAAAATAGAAAATAGTGTAACTATATTTCAAATTATAAAACAATCTGCTGAAGAGGTAAGGAGGAAAAGAATTGACCTAAGTAACTTCAGATTTAGTCCAGTCCATAAGATGGAAGGAAAAAGGAGAAGCATGTATATACTGTATTCCAGTTGATAAAGTAGTTTATGACAAGAATACAGGTTAACAATTCTGGAGCAGCTCTACATTTATATTTTAAGTAAGACAATTAAGTAATGGTGAATGGTGGTGGCCAGGCTTTTCACTGTTGGAAAGGGAGTTCGATGGACTTGATGGACGTGGGTCTGAGTGAACTCTGGGAGTTGGTGATGGACAGGGAGGCCTGGTGTGCTGAGATTCATGGGGTTGCAGAGTCGGACACGACTGAGCGACTGAACTGAACTGAAGGTATAAAATAAATTGCTATGAGTGTGTACCAATATAAATCCATGATGGAGAAGAGACACATTCCGCATGCAGATGAGTTCCAGATAATTCATGTAGATACTTGCCTCATTGAGGTGGGGCATAACTCTCCACTTAGGTGTGGGCAGTGCTTATGACATTCTTCCAACTAGTGTGATGGAAAGGGAGAAAAGAGTAATTCTGAATGAAGAAACCTAACAAAAATTGACTCAGGCAATTGAGGAAGTTTAACATCAGCTGGGTGATGAAGTACTAAGTCATGCTGATAGTGTGTACTCTTGATTTGATGAAAATGGCACTTCTGTGGTCTTAATCCCCCAAACATATAACCTCATTCTAATAATGAAAAAAGCATCATACAAATTCTATTTGAAGAACATTCTACAAAGAAACTGAGTAATAGTTCTCAAAACTGTCATAGTTATCAAAAACAAGGAAAGGCTAAGAAACTGTCACAGCCAAAAGTGTCTTTCAGAGACATGAAAATTTAATGTGGTATCCTGGATGGAATTCTGAAACAGAAAACTAACATTAAGTAAAAAAACAAAAACAAAAAACTAAGGAAGGCTGGAAAAAGGTATAAACTTTATTTAGTGATAATATCTAAATATTGGTTTAATAATTATAACAAATACCATAGTAATGTAAAATACTAAAGAGAAACTGGTTTGGAGGCTCTCAGTACTATTTTCACAATTTTCTTGACAATCTAAAACTATTCTAAAATAAAACATTTATTAACATATTAGCTTGGTGGTTTTCTCACCACTTTCCTGAGAGCTTTTATTTGCCAGTTTTTGTTCATTGAGTGTAAATCCTGATATCTTTATTCAGAAACTTCTTTTAAAGTCTTTTCCTTTTTCTATTGACTGTTAGGAGTTTATATTTAGTTCAGAATATCAGGGGCATGACTCCCTTAAAGCTTTTGGTAAACTATTTTGGGGAGAAAAATAAAACTGGGGCCTATGGATGGAAATAAAGGTAGACTTTAGTTTTTCAAAAGAAAATACATACTAGTGATTAGAATGGGATGCAGAAGAAGTGGCCTGCCACAGGTTGGCTTATCACATCTAGAAAATTTTTAAACAGAGATCTCAGAATAGAGATTTGTTATACATGCAGGAGTAGATAAAATACTGAATAAGAAAGTTGGAAGTCTTTTTTGCTATGGTATTATGGGTTTCACTGAATTAACAATCTACGTCTGCAACCCAAGCTCACTTTTTATTCACTCATTTATTCATCCAAGAAATATTTGTGAGTCACCTACCAAATGGCTGATACTTCTCCAAGCCCTAGGTATATGGCATTGAAGAAGTAGAATTATGTCCTTCTGTAGTCTACTAACAGCAAAGTTTTTTTCTGTTGAAATGATCAGGGATGGCTCCTAAGAGCCCTTTGTCAGTTTCAAAGACCATTATTATTCTCTTCAGAACAGAAGCATCTAAATGGAATAAAATCCTAAGAGTTAATCACTATAAACACCATGGAAAGACTTCAAACATATACTTTACTCCTATTAAAGTTCTTTGAGTGGAGGCAGGAGGAATTTGGTTTTGTTGGACGGCATCTTCCTTTGCCTAACTTAGGTCATCATTCTTTCCAGGATAGATATAAGAAACTAAGAAATGCTGTGATGACAAAAATGTGTGTAATTTAAAGAGAAGTGGGTCATTTAAAATTCTCCCCTTCCTTGTGCCTGTAAAGTGTCAGGTAATTTAAGGAAAATCATTCCTTTTTAGTTCTGATTTGAGGCTAATAATTCTCCTTTGCAAATAACCACAGATGTTCTCTTATGAAACTGCTGTATAAAGATCAAATGAATGCAGGGAATTCAAGAGTTTTGCTTAGATGTTAATTTAGAGATCAAAAAGAGGTCTAGCCATCGAAAAAAGAGAGGCGGTACTTTATTCAGTGTTTACTATGTAAACTTTTTTGTGATTTAATTTACCACCTGTAACAACCTTTGGAGGCTCAAAGAGTTAAAATTATTCACTCATTTAAACTAGCTAGCTGAAGTGTTAAGCGGAAGGGCTAGGCATCAAGCCCATTTGAGAACCTTAGAGTTCTTTCCCCACAATGAGATTTCTGGATGTTACAAAAGACATTACTCTGTTTCACAAGGTTGCCTTGGCCTTCTAAGATAGATTTATTTATTATCTATTGTCACCCTGCTTATTTAACTTCTATGAAGAGTACATCATGAGAAATGCTGGACTGGAAGAAACACAAGCTGGAATCAAGATTGCCAGGAGAAATATCAATAACCTCAGATATGCAGATGACACCACCCTTATGGCAGAAAGTGAAGTGGAACTAAAAAGCCTCTTGATGAAAGTAAAAGAGGAGAGTGAAAAAGTTGGCTTAAAGCTCAACATTCAGAAAACGAAGATCATGGCATTCGGTCCCATCACTTCATGGGAAATAGATGGGGAAAGTGGAAACAGTGTCAGACTTTATTTTGGGGGGCTCAAAAATCACTGCAGATGGTGACTGCAGCCATGAAATTAAAAGACGCTTCCTCCTTGGAAGAAAAGTTATGACCTACCTAGATAGCATATTCAAAAGCAGAGACATTACCTTGCCAACTAAGGTCTGTCTAGTCAAGGCTATGGTTTTTCCTGTGGTCATGTATGGATGTGAGAGTTGGACTGTGAAGAAGGCTGAGCGCCAAAGAATTTTTGAACTGTGGTGTTGGAGAAGACTCTTGAGAGTCCCTTGGACTGCAAGGAGATCCAACCATCCATTTTAAAGATCAGCCCTGGGATTTCTTTGGAAGGAATGATGCTAAAGCTGAAACTCCAGTACTTTGGCCACCTCATGAGAAGAGTTGACTCATTGGAAAAGACTCTGATGCTGGGAGGGATTGGGGGCAGGAGGAGAAGGGGACGGCAGAGGATGAGATGACTGGATGGCATCCCTGACTCGATGGGCGTGAGTCTGAGTGAACTCCAGGAGTTGGTGATGGACAGGGAGGCCTGGCGGGCTGCGATTCATGGGGTCGCAAAGAGTTGGACATGACTGAGTGACTGAACTGAACTGAACTGACAGCTAGTTCTTGGAGCAGCTACCATGTTTATGATATTATACTAGATCATTAGGGCACATTCCTGAATAAAATCGACATGGTTCTCACAGTGTCAAGCTTACAGCCTTGTAATAGAGTCAAACAGTAAACAAATAAATAATTTAATAAAACTATGTAACAATCAAGCAATAAGGACTTAAGTAAGATGAACAGAGTGTTATGACAGAAATCAATGAGGATGGGAGAAAGTTTCCCTTAAAAGAATTGGTTAAAGTCCCTCTGGGCAATGATATTTAAGCTAGTATTTAAAGATGACCAATTGTCAGCAGTGAAAGGTCATGCAGCAGGGTATTGTAGGGATGTCTGAAGTTCCAAGTATGTTTAACATTTTATTCTGTAATACATTTGAATTTAAATTTTGTATGAGGTGTGAGGCTTATGTTGATGTCCATTTGTTTCCTATAGATAACCAATTACTCCAGTACCATTTGCTTAAAAGATTATCTTTTTTTCCATTGAATTTCTTTTGCACAAAGTCAACTGGACTGATTTCTGGGTGTTTTGTTAAATTTATCTATGTGTATATGTTCCCGAGTGGCTCAGTGGTAAAGAAATTGCCTGCAATGCAGAAAAGGCAGGAGATGCTATAGGTTCAATCCCTGGGTCAGGAAGTTCCCCTGGAGGCAGGCATGGCAACCCGCTCCAGTATTCTTACCTGGCAAATCCCATGGACAGGGGAGCTCACAGGTTACAGTCCATAGGGTCCCACAGAGTCAGACACAACTAAAGCCACTGAGAAATGTCCTTACCAATTCAACACAGTCTTGATTACTGTAGCAACATAATAAGCTTTGATATTGGGTAGACTGATTCCTTCCATTTTGTTCTTTTTCAAAATTATTTTAGCTGGTCTACTTTCGTTGTGGACTTCCCTGGTGGACTGACAGTAAAGTGTTTGCCTGCAATGCAGGATACCTGGGTTCCATCCCTGGGTTGGGACGATCCCCTGGAGAAGGGAAGGCTACCACTCCAGTATTCTTGGGCTTCCCTTGTGGCTCAGCCGGTAAAGAATCTGCCTGCAATGCAGGAGACTTGGGTTCAATCCCTGGGTTGGGAAGATCCTCTGGAGCTGGGAAAGGCTGCCCACTCCAGTTCTGGCCTAGAGAATTCCACAGACTGTATAGTCCATGGGGTGGCAGAGTCAGACATGACTGAGCGACTTTCACTTTCATGTTAAATTTGCATTATCAGTTTGAAGGAGATTGATATTTTTGTTATTTGAGTCTTCTAATCTGTGAACACAATATATACCTCCATTTATTTAGATCTTTTTTGATTTCTTTCATCAACATTTTGTAATTTTCAGCAAAAAATCCAGTACATTTTTTTGGTTAGATTTTCATCTAAGTGTTTTTTTTTTTTTTTTGAGTGATCGTAAATGACGTTGTATTTTAAATTTTGGTTGCCATATGTTCATTCCTAGTGCATAGAAATACAATTGAATACAATTTTGTAGGTTTCTTTTATTGGGTCAACCTTGATGAACTCCTTTTTTGGTTCTAGGAGTATTTATGTAGACTGTTTGGATTTTCTACACAGGTAGTCAAGTCATTTGCAAATAGGGACTGTTTTATTGTTCCTTTCTGATAGGCATAATTTTTATTTTTCTTGCTTTAATGCATTGACTTGAACTTCCTGCCACTGTGTTTAACAAGGGTAGTGAGAGCAGACTTCCTTGCCTTGTTCACCTTCTTAATGGGAAAACATTCAGTCATTTACCATTAACTATGTTAGCTATAGAAGCTTCACTGGTGGTTCAGAGAGTAAAGAATCTTCTTGCAATGCAGGAGATCTGGGTTCAGTCCCTGAATCAGGAAGATCCCCTGGAGAAGGTCATGACCACCCATTATAGTATTATTGCCTGAAGAATTCCATGGACAGAGGATTCTGGCAGGCTACAGTCCGTGGAGTCTCAAAGAGTTGAACATGACTGAGCAACTAACACACACATACAGACACACACATAATGTTAACTGTAAGTTTTTTTTAGACGTTCTTTATCAACTTGGAGAAGTTTCCTTCTATATTTATTTCTCTGAGAGTTTTTTGAAATAAATGAGTATTGAATTTTGTCAAATGCTTCTTCTGCATTAATTGGTGTGATCATGACCTTTTTTTCAACCTTTTATATGATATATTGGGCTTCCTGGGTACTTCAGCTGGTAAAGAATCTGCCTGCAATGTGGGAAACCTAGATACAATCCCTAGGTTGGGAAGAGCCCCTGAAGGAGGGCATGGCAACCCATCCCAGTATTCTTGCTGTAGAATCCCCATGGACAGAGGAGTCCAGTGGGCTACAGTCCATGGGGTTGCAAAGACTGAGTGACTAAGCATAATCGTATATTAAATTGATTAATTTTGCAATATTAAATTAGACTTGCACTCCTTGAATAAATACCAGGTAATCATAGTTTATAATTATTTTCATTCATTGCTAGATAGTATTTGCTAATATTTTGTTTATTTTTATATTTATATTCTTTTAAAAAGATTTTTATTAGAGTATAGTTGATTTACAATATAGTTAGTTTCAGATGTACAGCAAAGTGAATCAGTTGTACTTATACCTCTAAAGTGAAAGTGTTAGTTGCTCAGTGGTGCCAACTCTTTGTGACCTCATGGACTGTAGCCTGCCAGGCTTCCCTGTCCATGGAATGCTCCAGGAAATACTGCAGTAGGTAGACATTCATTTCTCTAGGCAAGCTTCCTGATCACTGGACTGAACCCAGGTCTCCCCCGTTGCAGGCAGATTCTTTACTGTCTGAGCCATGAGGGAAGCCTAAATACATACACATAACCACACATAAATATACACCTATACATATGCATACACACACATACACATACATACACATCAGTTCAGTTCAGTTCAGTCGCTCAGTTGTGTCCAACTCTTTGTGACCCCATGAATCACAGCATGCCAGGCCTCCCTGTCCATCACCATCTTCCGGAGTACACTCAGACTCATGTCCATCGACTCAGGGATGCCATCCAGCCATCTCATCCATCCAGCCATCTCATCCTCTGTCATCCCCTTCTCCTCCTGCCCCCAATCCCTTCCAGCATCAGAGTCTTTTCCAATGAGTCAACTCTTCACATCAGGTGGCCAAAGTACTGGAGTTTCAGCTTTAGCATCATTCCTTCCAAAGAAATCCCAGGGCTGATCTCCTTCAGAATGGACTGGTTGGATCTCCTTGCAGTCCAAGGGACTCTCAAGAGTCTTCTCCAACACCACAGTTCAAAACCATCAATTCTTTGGCACTTAGCCTTCTTCACAGTCCAACTCTCACATCCATACATGACCACAGGAAAAACCATAGCCTTGACTAGACGGAACTTAGTCGAAAAATAATGTGTCTGCTTTTGAATACGCGATCTAGGTAGGTCATAACTTTTCTTCCAAGGAGGAAGCGTCTTTTAATTTCATGGCTGCAGTCACCATCTGCAGTGATTTTGGAGCCCAAAAAGATAAAGTCTGACACTGTTTCCACTGTTTCCCCATCTATTTCCCATGAAGTGATGGGACCAGATGCCATGATCTTCGTTTTTTGAATGTTGAGCTTTAGGCAAACTTTTTTGCTCTCCTCTTTCACTTTCATCAAGAGGCTTTTTAGTTCCTCTTCACTTTCTGCCATAAGGGTGGTGTCATCTGCATATCTGAGGTTATTGATATTTCTCCCGAGAATCTTGATTCCAGCTTGTGTTTCTTCCAGCCCAGCGTTTCTCATGATGTACTCTGCATATAAGTTAAATAAGCAGGGTGACAATATACAGCCTTGATGTACTCCTTTTCCTATTTGGAACCAGTCTGTTGTTCCATGCCCAGTTCTAACTGTTGCTTCCTGACCTGCATATAGATTTCTCAAGAGGCAGGTCAGGTGGTCTGGTATTCCCATCTCTTTCAGAATTTTCCACAGTTTATCGTGATCCACACAGTCAAAGGCTTTGGCATAGTCAATAAAGCAGAAATAGATGTTTTTCTGGAACTCTCTTGCTTTTTCCATGATCCAGCGGATGTTGGCAATTTGATCTCTGGTTCCTCTGCCTTTTCTAAAACCAGCTTGAACATCTGGAAGTTCATGGTTCACATATTGCTGAAGCCTGGCTTGGAGAATTTTGAGCATTACTTTACTAGCATGTGAGATGAGTGCAATTGTGCAGTAGTTTGAGCATTCTTTGGCATTACCTTTCTTTGGGATTGGAATGAAAACTGAGCTTTTCCAGTCCTGTGGCCACTGCTGAGTTTTCCAAATTTGCTGGCATATTGAGTGCAGCACTTTACAGTATCATCTTTCAGGATTTGAAACAGCTCAACTGGAATTCCATCACCTCCCCTAGCTTTGTTCGTAGTGATGCTTTCTAAGGCCCACTTGACTTCACATTCCAAGATGTCTGGCTCTAGATTAGTGATCACATCATCATGACTATCTGGGTCGTGAAGCTTTTTTTCGTACAGTTCTTCCGTGTATTCTTGCCACCTCTTCTTAATATCTTCTGCTTCTGTTAGGTCCATACCATTTCTGTCCTTTACCGAGCCCATCTTTGCATGAAATGTTCCCTTGGTATCTCTAATTTTCTTTAAGAGATCTCTAGTCTTTCCCAATCTCTTGTTTTCCTCTATTTCTTTGCACTGATTGCTGAAGAAGGCTTTCTTATCTCTTCTTGTTATTCTTTGGAACTCTGCATTCAGATGCTTATATCTTTCCTTTTCTCCTTTGCTTTTCGCCTCTCTTATCTTCACAGCTATTTGTAAGGCCTCCCCAGCCATTTTGCTTTTTTTCATTTCTTTTCCATGGGGATGGTCTTGATCCCTGTTTCCTGCACAGTGTCATGAACCTCATTCCATAGTTCATCAGGCACTCTATCAGATCTAGGCCCTTAAATCTATTTCTCACTTCCACTGTATAATCATAAGGGATTTTATTTAGGTCATACCTGAATGGTCTAGCGGTTTTCCCTACTTTCTTCAATTTAAGTCTGAATTTGGCAATAAGGAGTTCATGATCTGAGCCACGGTCAGCTCCTGGTCTTGTTTTTGTTGACTGTATAGAGCTTCTCCATCTTTGGTTGCATAGAATATAATCAATCTGATTTCGGTGTTGACCATCTGGTGATGTCCACATGTAGAGTCTTCTCTTGTGTTGTTGGAAGAGGGTGTTTGCTATGACCAGTGCGTTCTCTTGGCAAAACTCTATTAGTCTTTGCCCTGCTTCATTCCACATTCCAAGGCCAAATTTGCCTGTTACTCCAGGTGTTTCTTGACTTCGTACTTTTGCATTCCAGTCCCCTATAATGAAAAGGACATCTTTTTTGGGTGTTAGTTCTAAAAGGTCTTGTAGGTCTTCATAATACTGTTCAACTTCAGCTTCTTCAGCATTACTGGTTGGGGCATAGACTTGGATAACTGTGATATTGAATGGTTTGCCTTGGAGATGAACAGAGATCATTCTGTCATTTTTGAGATTGCATCCAAGGACTGCATTTCGGACTCTTTTGTTGACCATGATGGCTACTCCATTTCTTCTGAGGGATTCCTGCCCACAGTAGTAGATATAATGGTCATCTGAGTTAAATTCACCCATTCCAGTCCATTTTAGTTCGCTGATTCCTAGAATGTCGACGTTCACCCTTGCCATCTCTTGTTTGAACACTTCCAATTTGCCTTGATTCATGGACCTGACATTCCAGGTTCCTATACAATATTACTCTTTACAGCATCGGATCTTGCTTCTATCACCAGTCACATCCACAACTGGGTATTGTTTTTGCTTTGGCTCCATCCCTTAGTTCTTTCTGTAGTTATTTCTCCTCTGATCTCCAGTAGCATATTGGGCACCTAATGACCTGGGGAGTTCCTCTTTCGGTATCCTATCATTTTGCCTTTTCATACTGTTCATGGGGTTCTCAAGGCAAGAATACTGAAGTGGCTTGCCATTCCCTTCTCCAGTGGACCACATTCTGTCAGACCTTTCCACCATGACCCGCCCGTCTTGGGTTGCCCTGCAGGCATGGCTTGATTTCATTGAGTTAGACAAGGCTGTGGTCCTAGTGTGATTAGATTGACTAGTTTTCTGTGAGTATGGTTTCAGTGTGTCTGCCCTCTGATGCCCTCTTGCAACACCTACCATCTTACTTGGGTTTCTCTTACCTTGGACGTGGGGGTATCTCTTCATGGCTGTTCCAGCAAAGCACAGCCGCTGCTCCTTACCTTTGATGAGGGGTATCTCTTTACTGCCGCCGTTCCTGACCTTAAACGTGGGATAGCTGCTCTAGGCCCTCCTTCGCCTGCGCAGCCACTGCTCCTCGGGTTACTCCTCCCGGCCGCTGGCCGTGGCCTCGGATGTGGGAGGCTCCTTCCAGCTACCGTCCCTGGCCTCGGGCTTGGGGTGGCTCCTCAGGGTCACCGCCCCTGACCTCGGATGCGGGGTGTCTCCTCCCGGCCACCGCCCCTGACCTCGGACGCAGGGAAGCTCCTCTTGCCGCCCGCGCTTAGTGAGCCTACTCTCGCAGCCGCCCGTGCTTAGTGAGCCGGCTCTCTACACATAATCCACTCTTCTTTAGGTTCTTTTCCCATATAGGCCATTGCAAAGTACTGACTAGAAATTGCCAACATCTGCTCGATCATGGAAAAAGCAAGAGAGTTCCAGAAAAACATCTATTTCTGCTTTATTGACTATGCCAAAGCATCACAATAAACTGTGGAAAATTCTGAAAGAGATGAGAATACCGGACCACCTGACCTGCCTCTTGAGAAATCTGTATGCAGGTCAGGAAGGAACAGTTAGAATTGGACATGGAACAACAGACTGGTTCCAAATAGGAAAAGGAGTATGTCAAGGCTGTATATTGTCACCCTGCTTATTTAACTTATATGCAGAGTACATCATGAGAAATGCTGGGCTGGAAGAAGCACAAGCTGGAATCAAGATTGCCAGGAGAAATATCAATAACCTCAAATATGCAAATGACACCACCCTTATGGCAGAAAGTAAAGAGGAACTAAAAAGCCTCTTGATCAAAGTGAAAGTGGAGAGTGAAAAAGTTGGCTTAAAGCTCAACATTCAGAAAACTAAGATCATGGCATCTGGTCCCTAGCACTTCATAGGAAATAGATGGGGAAACAGTGTCAGACTTTATTTTTGGGGGCTCCAAAATCACTGCAGATGGTGATTGCAGCCATGAAATTAAAAGATGCTTACTCCTTGGAAGAAAAGTTATGACCAACCTAGATAGCATATTCAAAAGCAGAGACATTACTTTGCCGACTAAGGTCCGTCTAGTCAAGGCTATGGTTTTTCCAGTAGTCATGTATGGATGTGAGATTTGAACTGTGAAGAAAGCTGAGCGCCGAAGAATTGATGTGTTTGAACTGTGGTGTTGGAGAAGACTCTTGAGAGTCCCTTGGACTGCAAGGAGATACAACCAGTCCATGCTGAGGGAGATCAGCCCTAGGATTTCTTTGGAGGGAATGATGCTGAAGCTGAAACTCCAGTACTTTGGCCACCTGATGTGAAGAGTTGACTCATTGGAAAAGACTCTGATGCTGGAAGGGATTGGGGGCAGGAGGAGAAGGGGATGACAGAGGATGAGATGACTGGATGGCATCACTGACTCGATGGACACAAGTCTGAGTGAACTCCGGGAGATGGTGATGGACAGGGAAGCCTGGTGTGCTGTAATTCATGGGGTTGCAAAGAGTTGGACACAACTGAGCGACTGAACTGAACTGAACTGATATAGTAGGTTCTTATTAGTTATCTAGTTCATATATTTATATATTACACTGTGTATATATCAATCCCAATCTTCCAATATGTCCCCCCTTATAGTCTTGTTACCACAAGTTTATTTTCTACATATGTAACTCTATTCTGTTTTTAAGTAAGTTTATTTGTATCCTGTATTTTAGATTTCACTTATCTGCAATATCATATGGTATTTGTTTTTCTCTATCTGACTTGCCTCATTAAATATAACAATCTCTAGGTCCACACATGTTGCTGAAAATAGCATTTTCCTTTTTATGGCTGAGTAATATTCCACTGTGTGTGTGTACTACATTCTCTTTACCCATTTACTTATCAACGGACATTGAGATTGCTTCCATGTCCTGGCATTGTAAATAATGCTACAGTGAATCTTTCTGAATTACAGTTTGCCTCATGTATAAGACCTGGAGTGTGATTGCTGAATCATATGGTAGTTCTGGTTTTAGTTTTTTAAGGAACCTCCATACTGTTTTTCACAGTGGCTTCACCAATTTACATTCCTACCTACAGTGTAGGACAGTTCGCTTTTCTCCACACCCTCTAAGGCAATTATTGTTTGTAGATCTTTTGATGATGGTTCTGACCATTCTGACTAGTGCAAGGTGATACCTCATTATAGTTTTGTTGCATTTCTGTAATAATTACTGTCATCTTCCTTTTCTCTACTTTTCCTGTTTTTATTGCCCTCAATTTCTACTGTTATCTCTATTGTTCCCTTCCTTCTGCTTTCTCTAGGTTTATTTTGTTTTTGTTTTTCTAGGATCTTCAGGTAAAAGCTTAGACTATTGATTTAAGACTTTCTCTCCTTTTTAATGTATGAATTTAATGCCACAGATTTCAATCTCAACCCTAATTTTATGTTCTATGAGTTTTGATGTATTTTAATTTTCATTCTCTTCAGTGTATTTTTGATTTCCCTTGAGACTTCCTCATTGGCCCATGGATTATTTTGAATTGTTTTATTTAGGTTTCAAATGTTTGGAAATTTTCTTTCTACTTTTATTAACTGGATTTTATAATTTGAATCTATTGTGGTCAGCAAACAGTGTATGATTTCAGTTCATGTAAATCTGTTGAGGGTTAATTTATGCCCAAGATATGCCTTATCTTGACATTTGTTCTATGGTGATTTGAAAATAATGTATATTCTTTTTTTGTTGGGTGATGGAAGTCACTCAATCATGTCTGACTGTTTGTGACCCCATGGACTGTAGCCGACCAGGCTCTTCTGTCCACGGAGTTCTCCAGGCAAGAATGTTGGAGTGGGTTGCCATTCTCTTCTCCAGGGGATCTTCCTGACCCAGGAAGGGATTGAACCCATGTCTCTTATGTCTCCTGCATTAGCAAGCAGGTTCTTTACCATAAGAACCACCTGGAAAGCCCAAAGTCTATCTAACATGATACTAATACAGGAAATCTTGCTTTGATTTTTGCATGTCTTTTTTAAATTTTTTACATTTTGCCTTCATATACATTTATATTATATTGAGTTCTTTGGATACAGTATATAGCTTGTTCATGTTTGAACATATACTCTGTTAATTCTGTCATTTAGTTTTTGTGTTTAGACCATTTGAATTTATTGTAATTATTGATGTCTTAGTAAGCTTGCCACTTTTTTGTTTATTTTTTTCCTCCTTTTTGTTTGTGTTTCTTTTTCTTTGTTTTTTAAGGGTTACTTGAAACAGATTTTAGAGTTGTCTTGATTTGCGTATAGTATTTTTGAGTATCTCTTCCTATAACTTTAATGGATACTCTAGGTATCATATACACAATATTTATCACAGGCAAGATCATGCCACTTGGTCCCATCACTTCATGGCAAATAGGTGGGTAAAAAGTGAAAATTGGTGGATTTCATTTTCTTGGGTTCCAGAATCACTGTACATGGTGACTGCCACCATGAAATTAAAAGATCCTAGAGGTGGCAAGAATACATGGCAGAATTGTACAAAAAAGATCTTCATGACCCAGATAATCATGATGATGTGATCACTAATCTAGAGCCAGACATCTTGGAATGTGAAATCAAGTGGGCCTTAGAAAGCATCACTACGAACAAAGCTAGTGGAGGTGATGGAATTCCAGTTGAGCTGTTTCAAATCCTGAAAGATGATACTGTAAAGTGCTGCACTCAATATGCCAGCAAATTTGGAAAACTCAGCAGTGGCCACAGGACTGGAAAAGCTCAGTTTTCATTCCAATCCCAAAGAAAGGCAATGCCAAAGAATGCTCAAACTACCGCACAGTTGCACACATCTCACATGCTAGTAAAGTAATGCTCAAAATTCTCCAAGCCAGGCTTTAGCAATACGTGAACTGTGAACTCCCTGATGTTCAAGCTGGTTTTAGAAAAGGCAGAGGAACCAAAGATCAAATTGCCAACATCCGCTGGATCATGGAAAAAGCAAGAGAGTTCCAGAAAAACATCTATTTCTGCTTTATTGACTATGCCAAAGCCTTTGACTGTGTGTATCACAATCAACTGTGGAAAATTCTGAAAGAGATGGGAATACCAGACCACCTGACCTGCCTCTTGAGAAATCTGTATGCAGGTCAGGAAGCAACAGTTAGAACTGGGCATGGAACAACAGACTGGTTCCAAATAGGAAAAGGAGTACGTCAAGGCTCTATATTGTCACCCTGCTTATTTAACTTCTATGCAGAGTGCATCATGAGAAATGCTGGACTGGAAGAAACACAAGCTGGAATCAAGATTGCCAGGAGAAATATCAATAACCTCAGATATGCAGATGACACCACCCTTATGGCAGAAAGTGAAGAGGAGCTAAAAAGCCTCTTGATGAAAGTGAAAGAGGAGAGTGAAGAAGTTGGCTTAAAGCTCAACATTCAGAAAATGAAGATCATGGCATCCGGTCCCATCACTTCATGGGAAATAGATGGGGAAACAGTGGAAACAGTGTCAGACATTGGTTTTTTGGGCTCCAAAATCACTGCAGATGGTGACTGAAGCCATGAAATTAAAAGACGCTTACTCCTTGGAAGAAAAGTTATGACCAACCTAGATAGTATATTCAAAAGCAGAGACATTACTTTGCTGACTAAGGTCCGTCTAGTCGAGGCTATGGTTTTTCCAGTGGTCATGTATGGATGTGAGAGTTGGACTATGAAGAAGGCTGAGCACCAAAGAATTGATGCTTTTGAACTGTGGTGTTGGAGAAGACTCTTGAGAGGCCCTTGGACTGCAAGGAGATCCAGCCAGTCCATTCTGAAGATCAATCCTGGGATTTCTTTGGAAGGAATGATGCTAAAGCTGAAAGTCCAGTACTTTGGCCACCTGATGCGAAGAGTTGACTCATTGGAAAAGACTCTGATGCTGGGAGAGATTGGGGGCAGGAGGAGAAAGGGACGACCGAGGATGAGATGGCTGGATGGTATCATGGGCTCGATGGACGTGAGTCTGAGTGAACTCCGGGAGATGGTGATGAACAGGGAGGCCTGGCGTGCTGTAATTCATGGGGTCGCAAAGAGTTGGACACGACTGAGCGACTGAACAGAACTGAACTGCTCCTTGTAAGAAAAGCTATGACAAACCTAGACAGAATATTAAAAAGCTGAGACATCACTTTGCTAATAAAAGTCTGGGTAATTGGAGCTATGGTTTTTCCAGTAGTCATTTACAGATGTGAAATTTGGACCATAAAGAAGGATAAGCAGTGAAGAACTGATGCTTTCGAACTGTGGTGCTGGAGAAGACTCTTTAGAGTCCCTTGGAGAGCAAGGAGATCAAACCAGTCAATCCTAAAGGAAATCAGTCCTGACTATTGAAAGGACTAATGTGGAAGCAGATGCTCCAATACTTTGGCCACCTGATGGGAAAAGCTGACTCATTGAAAAAGACCCTGACAGCTGTGAAAGACTGAGAACAGGAGGAGAAGGGGGCGACAGAGCACAAGATAGTTGGATGGCATCACTGACTGAATGGACCGGAGTTTGAGCAAATTCAGGAGATAAGTGAAGGACAGGGAAGTTTGGCGTGCTGCAGTCCATGAGGTTGCAAAGAGTTGGACATGACTTAGCGACTGAACAATTGGTGTGATCCTTGAAATAGTTTGAGTTGAGTATAGAATCTTACCTCCTTTTACGTAATTTTAGTCTATCCTTTATAATTGTCTTAAATAATTCCTCTACATATATTTGGAACTGCATTAGTGTTATAGTTTTGCTTCAAAGAACAGATATAAATAAGTCAAAAAATGAGGACAATCTATTGTATTTACCCATATATTTGTTTACTATTATTCTGCATTTTCTTCTTCTTTTTTGATGTTCCAAGGTTTATTCTTTAATACTTTCTTTTCTGTTTAGAGAATTTCTTTAATCATTCTATTATGGTAGGCCTGATGCCAACAAATTCTCTTAATTTTCCTTAATTTGAGAATGGTTTGATTTCCTCTTTATTTTTTTTATTTTTATTTTTATTTTATTTTATTTTTTTTACTTTACAATTCTGTATTGGTTTTGCCATACATTGACATGAATCCACCACGAAATTATAGTTTTTCTGGATATAGGATTCTGGTTTAACAGTATTACATTTCATTACTAAAAAATGCTATGCCACTTCCTTCTGGCCTCTGTTATTTCTGTTGAAAAATCTGCCATCATTCAAATTTCTTTTTCCTTATCAGTAAAGTTTCATTTCTTTCTTGCTGCTTCCAAATCTTTCTCGGTGTCTTTAGCTTTTCAGATTTTGATTTTGATGTGTCTTGATATGATTCATTTGAGTTTGTACTGGTTAGAATTTTCTTAACTTCTTAAACCTGTAGGTTAATTCCAAATTTGGAATGTTTCAGCCATTACTTTTTCAAGTATTTTTTCAGTCTTGCTCTTTTTCTTTTCTCTTTCTGTGACTTTGGTGACACAAATGTTAGATATTTTGTCATGGTCCCCCAAAGCCCTGAAGGTCTGTTTATTTTCTCTTTATTGTTCAGATTGGATTATTTATTGTTTTATCTTCAAGTTCACTGATTTTTTCCCTCTGTCATTCTAGTCTGCTACTAAACTCACCCACTGAGTTTTTTGATCATTGTATTCAGTTTTAACATTTTGATTTGGTTCTTCTATATATTCTGTATTTAAACTGAGAGTACTTTTTACTTGCTGATAATATTCATAATTGCTCATTGAAGCATTTTTTTTCTATGACTGCTTTAAAATATTTGTTAATTCTAACCTCTCTGACTTTTCGGGGTTGGCACGTATTATCTTTTTTCATTCAGTTAGAGTCTTATTAGTTCTTGGGATAATTAGTGACTTTGGACGGAAACCTGGCCTTTTTGAATATTATGAGACTCTCGATCTTACTTAAGGCTCGATCTTAGGTAGTTTTGTTGTACACTGCTTTAAGAAGCAAAGGGTAGGGGGGATCTCCTTAATTAACCTCAGGTGGTGGTAGAATTCCAGGTTCCTATTGACATACCTCAAGGTGAGGACTCCTCATGACTACTGGGTAGGGCGGAAGTTCTGTCTCTCCATTAAGCCTCCATTGATGTCTCTTTGGGTTGGAGGGTCTGGAATGCCTTTTTACTAATTCCCATGTGGCCTCTCTTAACACCACAGTGGGGATAACTTCACGGCTGGCTTGTGATAAAAATCCTGAGTGTTCACTAGGTCTCTTTAGATAATCTGCTCCACCCTCACCCAGTGAAGAGAGAGAGGAACGCTTTATTACTGTGGGGTGGGGATGGAAGCCCAAACTTTCCACTGATGCTATAGTGGGGCTTTTGTAACCACACAACAGGTCCATATATAAAAATGAAATTTGATCCATACATACCTCACATCATATCCTAAAATTAACTCAAAATGGATCAAAGGTTTAAATATAAAAACTAACATTATTAGATTTCTAGAAGAAGATGGAATTAATTTTTATAGCACTTATCACTATGTAAAATTACCTTATTATCTATTTGCATATTTCCTTGGGTGTTAGTTGCTTAGCCGTGTTCAACTCTTTGTGACCCCATGGGCCGTAGCCCACCAGGCTCCTGTGTCCATTGAATTCTCCAGGCAAGAATACTAGACTGGGTTGCCATTTCCTTCTCCAGGAGATCTTTCTGACCCAGGGATTGAACCCAGGTCATCTGCATTGCAGGCAGATTTTTTGCTGTCTGAACCACCAGGGAACATGTATACTTCTTTACCTATTAATTTTTTACTTATTATTGAATGTCTCCTCCCTCGTGAAATGTATGTTCTGTATATATATAGATCCAATAAAATATCTCAAGAAGGAAACTTATAATAAATATATCTTTAGTGAATGAATGGAAAACAGACTGAAATAAGCAGTCTCCTAAGAAGCAATGATGTGAACAAATGTAGCAAACTGGAAGGGACCTGATGGGGACTGAAAAAAAGACATTCTTAGTCAGTATTTTCATTTAAAATTATTTGATCAAAACTTAGTGGCTTTCTTAAACTGACTTTAATCATATGTGTAGAAAATATACAAGTAACAAATCAAATGCCCCAGTGTTGATGGCTCTCAAATCACCCAATATTCAATGTTTAGCTTTAAAAATACTTTACAGTGTCCAGAGTTTTAGTACTAAATCAATTTTTTGGATTCTTGGTTTTCTATTCTTTTCTATCAAACTGGCTGTATTCTCATTCAACCATGTCTATTTTTACTTCAGATCAGTTTGACCAATCATTAACACATACTGGTGTTTAAATGCATGGTATATGTATATTTGTATATCCTCTCTTATTAGAAAACTTTGTCCTATGCAGCTGAGGCAGAATTTCTAACTATGTAAGACAACATTAATTTCAATAGGGTAAATGACTTTTTTCTCATTAATGTTAATTGTACAGTAATATTTTTTCTACTATAACAGTATCATGATACTATAATAGTATCTCTCGCTAAACTACTATATTTAATTAGAAGTAATTACTTTTCTCTTTTTGGTCTCTTACTTCCCTCTTCATACCTTACAGTCAGTTTAAGATAAAAGATATCACAATAAAATCCTTTTCTCTCATACAACTACTCTTCTTACTGAGGCCAGAAAATGACTGAGTATACAGGGACTCAATAAGCAGAAAGGAGCTATTTTGTGATATTTTCCTCCTTAATGATTAATAAAACATTTCTTTGAAGAAAACATATGAACTTATAGTATTTTAGAGGTATAATAGAAAAAATCTTTTAAATTATATTATTATTATCTCTACAACTATGTTTCATGCTTGCCAATGCAAGAAATTTGAGACATAGATTCAATCCCTGAGTCAGGAAGATCTCCTGGGGGAGGGCATGGCAACCCACTCAGTATTCTTGTCTGGAGAATTCCATGGACAGAGGAGCCTGGCAGGCTACAGTCCATGTGGTCTCAATGAGTTGGACATGACTTAAGTGACTTAGCACGCATGTACATGTTTTATGTTATATACACTGTACATACAGTGTCCATACATTTTTGCATTCAATACAACAATTTGTGCAAGAATTATCCTCATTTTACAGATGAGAATATTGAAGCTCAGAGGGGTTAAGTAACTTGCCCAAGGTTGTACTGTGGATGTAGCATTTGACCCTTATTTCCCTTGTTCCAAATTTCATAGTTTTAATCATCACATTTTACCACTTCACCAATCCCTATACTTTTTCTTAAAAATATAGGGAAACTAATTCATGGAGATAGAGGCTGAGTTATCCAAGGCCACGGGAACATTTCTTTCATTCATTTACTTAATCAATGTTTAATGCAAACACTGTTTTCAGTGAGTGGTGTTAATCACTAAAATGTATGTAGGCAAAGCAGAATAAATTATAGTCTTGTTCTCCCTGTCTGAACACTAATTTATAATTTTATTGGGGGAGGTGGATACATACAAAATTAGGGAAAGAAAATGAATAAAGTGGGAGGAGTGGAGAAATTCTGGATGTGGGTTGAATATAGCAGTAACCCAAATTTTAAAGTGAGCAAAGCGGCTATTGTGTGTTTCATGATTTAATTCCCATCACAATGGTGTCACTGTCTGTTTGAAAAGCCACTCAGATTGAGGTCAGCTAAGCCTACAGACCAAGGGGTTTGCTCTTATTTCTTCTGTTCTTAGTAGCCCAGTTGGCTGTAAAAGCAAAATAGTGGCGGGTGGGGTGGTTAATTTCAAGACTAGCTCTCAGACCCAGATGCCTGACAATTAGTTTTGCACTTTTTCCAATATGTCTCCTTGTTGCAATAAACAGGACTGAAGACATTAGTTAGCAGGCAACTCCTACCTCCATAAGCGCTTGAGAAAGCCTTAGACATATCCTCCAATCATGCTAAAGAAAATCTACAAAACTGTTGATCATTTAAAGGCGTAGAAAAATACCTTTGTTGGTAGCAAAATAATAAAGAGAGATTTCTTTTGGAGGGATACTGGTGACCACACCAATCTCTACTAACTGTTGCTGGGCAAAACTGTTTCATCTCTCTGATTACAGAATATTTTATCTTAACTGAGAGAATAAATATTTTAGATGTAATAGCAAAAGAGAGGACACAGTTTTGAAGGGAGATTTTTTTAAAATTAGGAGTTTATCCATCAAATCCATTTTCCAAACTTCAAATGCTTTGCTTTATATGTGTTCCTTTGTGCAGCTATACTTGCTCCTGTACAAGTATTAAAACAGCTCGAATTTTAATTATTTTAAGAGTTACTTCTTCTGACTCCAAATCTCATGTTCTGCCCACTTTACTGCATTGTCTCGTCTCATAACCAAGTAGGAGTTCTACCCACTTTTCACATTCCATCCTCGTGGGTCTACTGAAGGCAAAAAGATTTTTGTTGGAGCATAACTCTCTCCAGTGCCAGCTCATTTGTGGTACTATCTGCCATAGCCGAAAAAGACTATTTCCCAGCAAAAATTGGTAAGAAAGTGTTTGAAAAGTCAACCTTATGAATAATTCCTTTTTTTTTTTTTTTTTTTTTTTTTGCTGCTGGGGCTTGTGGCATTTCTGTGCAAAGTGTCAGTGGGTGACCTTACTTCTATTTCCTGCAAATTTATCTTGTCTACAATATTTTGATCCTTTTAGCCTGAATAGAAAAATATCTTCATAGCAAAACACTATTACATTAGTGGCTGATTTGATTTCAGGTTCCTGTGAAGGTTTTTTACCTCTGTGTTGATGAAGGCCCCTATGAACTTCTTATTCCTAGTTGGTATTTATGGGCAATTTTATAATCCATGGTTTGCATAGAAAGTAGGTGATCTAGACAAAATATTAAAAAAAAATCTTTTTAAAGTTAATGGCTTCCATAACTTTCTAAGTTTTTTAACAGAAAAAAATATTTATAGAGACATAATCAAAACTTAACACAGGAAGGTTTAAGGTAACTGGTAATCAACCATGTATTCATGTTTCCAGACAGAACGTCCTTTGAAAGTTAGCCTGAGAAAAAAAAAGAAAATTAGCCTGGATAACAGTGAAATTTGAGTGCCAGCTCACCCATATACCAGCTGTGTGACCTTGAGCAAATAATTTCACCTCTCTGAGCCTAGGGGAAATTTGAGATAGAAGTACTTGCCTGACCAATCTCATGGAGTAGCTGAGAGATTCAGATGAAGTAACAAATGGGAAAATGCCTAGCTGACTATAAATTGCTTTGAAAATAAAGAGGGCAAGATTAAGAATAAAATTTAAATACAAATATACCAGATGTATCAACATGAGACCTGAATAGAAGAAGTAAGTTGTGCTAATAATGATGATGATTTCATCAGAATAATAATATTGAGGTTGCATGTTATGAAGGCAATAGCAAAATGTCTCCGTTTGTTTTTACTACTGTTCCTTGTCAAATGAGTTCTTTTAAAAGTGACATTTTCCAATCCTATATGCAAAGCAGCAAAAGAGAGACGGATGTAAAGAACAGACTCTTGGACTCCGTGGGAGAAGATGAGGGTGGGACAATTTGAGAGATTAGCATTGGAACATATATATTACCATATGTAAAATAGATGACCAGTGCAAGTTCTATGAATGAAGCAGGGCACTCAAAGCTTGTGCTCTGGGACTACCCAGAGGGATGGGATAGGAAGGGAGGTGCGGGGGGAAGGGGGGTGCAGGATGGGGGCACACATGTGCACCCGTGGCTTATTCATGTTGCGTATGGCAAAAACCATCACGATGTGTCAAGTAATTATCCTCCAATTAAAATAAATAAATTAATTTAAAAATTTTAAAGTGACATTTTCTTTTGCATGTATGAATGACTTTTTACCTCTCCTGACTCAAACCTTGGTTGTTCCTGAAGCTGTGGAGGGATGAAGACAAGCATGATTTTGAGACTGAAGCAGAGGCAAAGAGAGGAGAAGCTGGAACAAGTGACTGGGGAAGAGAGTGGACCCAGGCTTCAGTGTTTTCATTATAATCAAACAAACATAAATGACATCTCTCAAATGAATTTAAACATTAACAGAAAAGACAGGTGTTTCAATTTGATAAGCAACAGAACAGGTAAGTTAATTATTAGCCTGAGAAAACCTTTTAGTATTTTGAGCTATACTAACCTCCAACAACTGATTTATAGGCAGCTTAACTGCTCCCCCTCAAATTACAATGATCATTAAAAATATATGGAAACTTTCAAAGCACAGTTACATGTTCACTTGCTTGTTTTTCACCACTGTAAGGTGGGCTAGGCAAGCAGGATCTGGGCAGAGACTTGCTTGAAGTTACATGAAGACAGATATCCTATGGTGTTTCTGAAGAAAAGACATGTATTGGATTCTAGATTCAAGAAAGGTGTAAGGATAGCATATATCTAAATATTTTAACTTGACTTGAATTTGTCTTCTCAGAAATGGAAATTCTCAGTTATAAAAATCACCACAGCAATGAAATTTTGCAAACACTATAAATAGAAAACTCAAAAAGTTTTATTACCAAATCCATTGATATGAGATTTCAATTATACATAGATTTACTAAAATTTCCGTGTAGATATTTGCTTCCTCAAAATGAATCTTCCCTCTCTTTCCCACCTATTTTCAGTTCAGTTCGGTCCAACTTTTTGTGACCCCATGAATCGCAGCATGCCAGGCTTCCCTGTCCATCACCAACTCCTGGAGTTCACTCAAACGCACGTCCATTGAGTTGGTGATGCCATCCAGCCATCTCATCCTCGGTCGTCCCCTTCTCCTCCTGCCCCTAATCCCTCCCAGCATGAGAGTCTTTTCAAATGAGTCAACTCTTCACATGAGGTGGCCAAAGTACTGGGTGTTCAGCTTCAGCATCAGTCCTTCCAAAGAACACCCAGGGCTGATCTCCTTTAGAATGGACTGGTTGGATCTCCTTGCAGTCCAAGGGCTTCTAAAGAGTCTTCTCCAACACCACAGTTCAAAAACATCATTTCTTCGGCACTCAGCTTTCCTCACAGTCCAACTCTCACATCCATACATGACCACTGGAAAAACTATAGCCATGACTAGACGGACCTTTGTTGGCAAAGTAACGTCTCTGCTTTTGAATATGCTATCTAGGTTGGTCATAACTTTCCTTCTAAGGAGTAAGCGTCTTTTAATTTCATGGCTGCAATCACCATTTGCAGTGATTTTGGAGCTCACAAAAATAAAGTCTGACACTGTTTCCACTGTTTTCCCATCTCTTTCCCATGAAGTGATGGGACTGGATGCCATGATCTTCGTTTTCTGTTGAGCTTTAAGCCAACTTTTTCACTCTCATCACGCTCTTTCACTTTCATCAAGAGGCTTTTAGTTCCTCTTCACTTTCTGCCATAAGGGTTGTGCCATCTACATATCTGAGGTTATTTATATTTCTCCTGGTAATCTTGATTCCAGCTTGTGCTTCTTCCAGTCTAGCGTTTCTCATGATGTACTCTGCATATAAGTGAAATAAGCAGGATGACAATATACAGCCTTGACGTACTCCTTTTCCTATTTGGAACCAGTCTGTTGTTCTATGTCCAGTTCTAACTGTTGCTTCCTGACCTGCATACGGGTTTCTCAAGAGGCAGGTCAGGTGGTCTGGGATGCCCATCTCTTGAAAAATTTTCCACAGTTTATTGTGATCCACACAGTCAAAGGCTTTGGCATAGTCAATAAAGCAGAAATAGATGTTTTTCTGGAACTCTCTTGCTTTTTCCATGATCCAGCGGATGTTGGCAATTTGATCTCTGGTTCCTCTGCCTTTTCTAAAACCAGCTTGAACATCTACCTATTTAGAATCTAGCTTAATTCAACATTCAAACTTACTTATTGAGCACCTGTTTTACATGAGGAGACATACTGGTTTTAGTTTCCTAGATTTTGACAGAAGACTCTACATTGGTACTGTCCAGCACAATTTTTTATGATGCTAACAGTTCATTTTTCTATAGGTCTGTGCTGTCCAATATGGTAGCCACTAGCCGAAGAATGGATGGTTTTGAACTGTGGTGTTGGAGAAGACTCTTGAGAGTCCCTTGGACTGCAAGGAGATCCAACCAGTCCATTCTAAAGGAGATCAGCCCTGGGATTTCTTTGGAAGGAATGATGCTAAAGCTGAAACTCCAGTACTTTGGCCACCTCATGTGAAGAATTGACACATTGGAAAAGACTCTGATGCTGGAAGGGATTGGGGGCAGGAAGAGAAGGGGACGACCGAGGATGAGATGGCTGGATGGCATCACTGACTTGATGGACGTGAATCTGAGAGAACTCCGGGAGTTGGTGATGGACAGGGAGGCCTGGCATGCTGTGATTCATGGGGTCGCAAAGAGTCGGACATGACTGAGCGACTGAACTGAACTGAACTGAGACATATAGGGCTTCCCTGGTGGCTCAGATGGTAAAGAGTCTGCCTGCAGTACGGGAGACTTGGGTTCAATCCCTATGTCAGGAAGTTTCCCCTGGAGAAGGAAATGGCAACTCTCCCCAGTATTCTTGCCTGGAAAATCCCATGGACAGAGGAGCCTGGCAGGCTACAATCCATGGGGTCGCAGAGTTTGACTCGACTAAGCAACTTCACTCACTTTAGATGTATACAGCTACTGGGTATTTGACAACTACAGTCAGGAGTAAGGAACTGAATTTTAAATTTTAAAAACTTTAGTTAATTTAAATTTAGATTAAATGGTCACGTGTGGCTAGTGGTACCATACTGGGCTCTGTAGCTCTAGATTAGACTCATAAAGACTGTTTTCTATGGAAAGCCTTGGAGAGATTTCATTTTTAGATACATTTTATTTGGAAGAGAAGGCACTGAAAAACATTTTTTCTCATCTTTTTGCTCACCACTTCCCTTCCCTGTGTCTATTTATAACACTGTATACTTTACAGTTTCTTTATTTGTTGTGTTTGCTGTCTGTCTCTCCAGCCTGGAGAATTAGCTTCAAGATGGTAGATATTTTTGATATTTTGGTTTATACCTACAAAAGAGACCAGATACATAGCAGGGACTTAAACATTTGTTGAGTGAGGAAAGAGTGTATTCTACCTCTGAGTTCTCAGAAAATCTATGATAATGTTTATAAATTTAAAGTATAAATTTAATTTACAGAGTTGAGTGTTTGTTTATAGTTCAGAAAAAAATATATAAGAGGAAAATCCAAAAGCAATGTGCTCTATGCCTGGTTCTGGTCTCAATCCAATGTAGAGATTTACCTGAAATTATTCAATCAGTTCCCCATTTTAGAGTTATTTTGATTATTTACAAATTTCAAGGTTACTTTAATTCTTAAAGGTGTGTTTTAATTCTGTGATGTCCTTGAGATCAGTGGTCTTGTCCTGTTTATTCATTTTATCCAGTATCATAGGTATTAAAATACTCTTTTGACAGATGAGAAAACGGAAGCTCTGAGGAATAAAGGAATTTGCCAATAGCAATAGCCATATGGTTGGAAAATAAATGAACTGAACACTAAACCCAAGTATGACTGAAAATTCTGTTACTTCAGTTACATCTGCATTCAATGGATGAGAATAAAATATTTTTCTCTCTAACTCTCTCTGTCTTTTCAATGTGATTTTTAATACTGTTTCAACACCAAGGCTACCCGGGTTTCTGAGGCCAGGCTTAATTTCCAGGGTTGTTCACTGTCAGCAGAGGTAGGGTTTGAGAGAGTGCTGGGTTCAGGGAGCAGTGAATTCCTCCTTGTGTACGGGTTATACAGGGAGCAAGGGGAACTCAACCTGTAGCTGTTGATAGGACACGTAGAAGTCTCTGGAAGATTATGCTTACTGTGTTTGTAAGCTGACCTCCTGAAAGAGGGACACTCATGGACCATTAATTTATGTATGGAGTTCTAATGAGGAATCCTATTAGGCAGGGCTCCTAATTGCTGTGCTTTTGAGATACTCAAATCATCAGAGTATAGAAAGTGTTATTTCATTCACATACACTTATACGAACTCTGAGGCCTTGGACATGAATGCCTTTGTTACATACTGTTTTAATCAATAGTCCTTCTTACAAGACTACCATTTATATATGTTGGGTTGGATTGTTTTTAATTAATATTTATTTTGGGCTTTCCTGGTGGCTCAGATGGTAAAGCATCTGCCTGCAATGCAGGAGACCCGGTTTTGATTCCTGGGTCGGGAAGATCCCCTGGAGAAGGAAATGGCTTCCTGCAGAACTCTTGCCTGGAATATCCCATGGATGGAGGAACCTGATAGGCTACAGTCCATGGGGTTGGAAAGAGTCAGACACAACTGAGTGACTTCACTTTATTTTACTAACCACAAATTTTAAAAATATATTTAATTATTCTTATAAATGGTATCTTAATGGAAGACTCAACTTTTTAGCCAAGTAGACTGGTCAAGTGACTTAATGCCTCTGAGTCTTAGGTTGCTCCAGTGGAAAATGGAGATACCATCACTAAAATCTGGTGATGAGTAAATGAGAAAACAAACACATGTAAATGCTGACACACGAAAGACACTCAGTAGTACCATTATTAGTGTTATTTTAGTAGAAGCCCACTTCTGATATCAGGACTAGAAGGAGATGGCTTCTTGGCTTATTATATTCATTCATTATTTATCCTTTCCACATATACTTATTGAATATTTTCTGTGTGCTAAATTCATCTAGCTTGTTCTCTGTGAGGAGACATGTATTAGTTTTCAATGGCTACTGTAACAAATTACCACAGCCTCATTAGCTTAAAATAACTTATTATTAGCCTATGATCTCTATGTCATAAGTGTAACATGGGGGTCCCTGGGCTAAACTCAGGTTGCCAGCAAGACCACATTCCTTACTAGTTGTTCCATTATTAGACACTACCATGTCTTTTCCCTCACCCAGAGGCTACTGCTATGCCTTGGCTCATGGCTTACTTCCATCTTTCAAGCCAGCAATGTTGCATCTCTCTGACTGTTCTTCCATTGCTACATCTCTGATAAAATGATACAACGGCTATTATACGGGCTCATGTGATGAAGTCCACTTTTCCACGTAAGGCAACACATAGCCACAGCTTCCAGGGATTGGGATGCAGACCTGTTTGTTGTTGTTGTTCAGTTGCTAAGTTGTGTCCGACTTTCTTTGTGATCCCACAGACTGTAGCCTGCCAGACTCCTTTGTCCATGGAATCTTCCAGGCAAGAATACTGGAGTAGGTTGCCATTTCCTTCTCCAGGGGCTCTTCCCAACCTGGAGACTGCACATCTTCTGCATTAGCGAGCAGATTCTTTACCACTGAGCCACCAGAGAAGCGTGTGTGGGCCTCTTTGAGGAGTGTTATTCTGCTACCACAGGACACACACTATAAATCAAACAACATGAGTGAATAAATGTGGATATGGACAGTGCTTTATTGATGAAAGTTAAGGACTGAAGTGAAGCAAACTAAAGGTTATAGGGAGTTCCAGTGAAGGGAAGGGGTTTCCACTTTGTATGAAGTAGTCAGGTAAAGTCTTTACTGACAAGGTGATATTTGGACAGACATTTGAATTTGTTTAAAGTAGAAAATTTTAAACAAACCTACATTTTAAGCATTTCTATTAAATGTATGATGCATAAACAACATCTATTCACTAAACTTCTGATAAAGAGCCAAGCCAGATGGGATATTAGTCAAGCATCATCTGAGTTTTCCCATCTCTTTTATGTGGATCAAGGACCTAAAGACACTGATTAAAACAATTTCAATTATAATCTTATGAATTTTGACAATTTCTCTCCACTCTTTTATAGTTATCTCAATAGCAATTTTTTAAACTTGCTTCTTTTCACATTCATACTTCTTTATTTTATATAAATATATGAGTAAATTATGTAATTACAGTAACAGTTACATCTGTAAATTGGAAATAAGTACAATTGACTTCTGATAAGCAAACCATTCAAATGATGGGAAAAGTATTAATATATAGATATAGTGAAGAATAGGGGTACCATAGATGATAATTAAGGCATTATTTAATGCCTTAATTAACTGACCATCTTTCAAGAAAGCTCCTATGATTTTACTAATTTGAATTCAGTCAATCATAATATTCTATAATGTCATAATTTTAAAATTATAGTGAGACTGTTTAGTAAGTATTAGAGATACAAGTTTTGTAGTGTAAAGCTAGATGAAGCCACAGAATTAGATTCTTTCAATATTTACTCCAAGAGGCAGTCTATTGATGGGATTGAGATGATGCTCAGTGAGATGATATCCTAGATTAATATCCTAGCTCTCACGCTGAATCACTGAGCTCTGTGCAAGTTACTCTCTTTTCCTCAGTTTTCTTATCTTGAAATTGGGAATAACTGTAGACTTTATAGGGTTGTAATAAATCTCAAGTAGGTTAATACCTATAAAGAGCTTAGTAAAGTACATGACAAACAGTAGTCCAGCACTAAGTGTTACCTATTCTTATTAATTAAACCAGCATTAAAAATATTGGCTGTCTGGAACTCTGAAAAATACTGTGTATATAGAGGCCAAACAGAAAGGTCTGTTTCCTTAATTCAGTTATAGTCGAGTGCTATGTTTGTGATTGTGCTCTTGTGGATATTACAGAGCATGGGAATCATCTGAAATGTTCTGGGAGAATGCATACATTATCTACTTGAGAGTACCAGTTCCAAAGGGGTAGAGGAGAGTATAAGAAACATTATTTCTACCAAGCATTTCAGGGGATAAGAGGGCTACTCCTGGGAAACACCAAGCTAAGCATCCCATCCATAGATTAAAGTTGAACTCTTTAACATCATGCTTATCTAAAATGTTTTTATTTTATATTGGGGCATAGTTGATTAACAATGTTGTGTTAGTTTCATATGCATGGCACAGTGATTCGGTTACACATATGCAGGTTATCTATTCTTTTTCAAGGTCTTTCCCCATTCATGTCATTACAGAGTATTGAAAAGAATTCCCTATGCTATACTGTAGGGTTTTGTTGATCATCATGCTCATTTTGAACGAAAATATATTTCTATTTCTCTGTGGGATATGGTTTCTAGTGGCAGCCTAAAGTCCCCAGTATAACTGGAAAAGTTAAAAGAAAATAATTTAAAAAGTTTATTGGAGTAAATATTTGATTTACAATATTGTGTTAGTTTCAGGTATACAGTAAAGTGATTCGGTTATGTGTATACATACACAAACACACACACACACACACACACACACACAGTTTTATAGATTCTTTTGCCATATAGGCTATTACAGAGTATTAAGTAGAGTTGCCTGTGCTATATAACAGGTCCTTATTAGTTATCTATTATATATATAATATATATATTATTTTACATATAATATATATTCTACATATATTATATATAGTATATATTATACTATTATTATTTTACATATAATATATTATATTATATATTCTACATATATTATATATAGTATATATTATACTAGTATATAGTGTATATTATATACTATATATTATATATATACTACTATATATATTCTATTATATATATTCTACTATATATATATTAGTGTGTACATGTCAATGCCAATGTTCCAGTTTATCCCTCTCCCTCTTACCCCCTGGTAACCATAAATTTGTTTTCTGCATTTGTAACTCTATTTCTGTTTTCCAGATAATTTCATTAGTACCCTTTAAAAATATTTTATTTTATTTTGTGTGTGTGTCTCTAAAAATCCTGCAAGGAGATCTCCTTGATGATTAAGCAATATGCTCGTTATACAGTTTTAGAGCTGATTATGGTTGTTGTTTAGTTGCTAAGTCATGTCTGACTTTTCTGTGACCCCATAGACTGTAACCCACCAGGCTTCTCTGTCCATGGGATTTCTCAGGCAAGAATACTGGAGTGGGTTGCCTATTTCCTTCTCTAAAATTTTGTTGTTGTTGTGGGTTTTTTGTTTGTTTTGTTTTGGCCGTACCATCTTAGTTCTCAAATCAGAGACTGAACCCTCACTCCCTGCACTGGAAGCGTGGACTCTTAATCACTGGACTACCAGAGAAGTTCCTGTACTCTTTGTTTAGTTTCTACATGTAAGTGATATCATGATACTAATCTGCCATTAAAAAAAGAAGGAAATAATGCCATTTGCAACAACTAGTGACTCTGATATCATTATTAGTAGTTTTTGGACCCTAAAGCACAATAATAGTACATGTCCTGCCTAAGAACATCCAGTTACTTAGTGGCAGATCTGGGTCATAAATTCTGTTCTCAAGACTCAATTTTTTCCAGAATAAATTATGAATCTCATCTGATTGTATTAAAAACTCCTGAAGGTGGGGACTTTTTCTGTTCTTTTGACAATATATATATATACCTTAAGAAAGCTCACACATCACTGAACACATGGGTATTGATGGTGAAGGAGTAACAGGTCAAAAACTGCTGCCTTTTTGTATCCAGGCAGCAGTCAAAGCACTGCTTACTCACTATGAGGTTTGGAGAAACCTATCCACATTCTCTGAGTCTGGCTTTTCTCAAATTAAATATGGATAATTCATGGTGATTTTTATTCTGAGACTGAAAAGCTATATTTAAAGAGCTAGTATGGTACAGAATTATAATGTGTGTTAATGCTTAAGTACTTAATGTTTAAGTAAGGGGCCTGTGAAGGGTTACTGTTTTAGTTTTCAAACACAAAAGGCTTTGAAACTCTTCAACGAGAAAGACTGCACAAGGCTACATATCAGGCCAAGCTAGACTAATGGTAAATTCAACACCATTATTATTTGTTAGAAAACAGCATCATTTCATAGCAATAACCCATTATAAACACAACACATTTTTATCTAAATGGTTTTTAGGCTGACCTTTTTTCATTTATTTTTTAATGCTGTAAAATTTTCCTCTTACTTATTCAAAGTTTGAATGGCTTACGATGAAACCATTAATAAACATTTCCCTCTGTTAGAGTGATTTTTCAGCTCTCCCTGTCCAGAAAGCAGAGACCAATATGATAATAAGTGGGAACACAAACATATTCTCTCTTTGCAATATCTCTGGTCATAGGACAGGCTCATTAATGTTGTCATGGCAACCATCCCCTCACAGGTTACATGCTTGTAAGCTTCTACTAAGATGCAAATCTAGCTTAAACAAAGCAAGCTTACTCTGAAATGGCATGTCAACTTTCAAGGGGGAGGGTGGTGCTACCAAGGATCTTTTCTATATTCAGTGTACTGAAAGAGCTTACTTCTTTGCTTTGTTTTATATATTGATTTTTATTTTGTCCAAAAGACAAAGGGGAAGTTATAATGGAATCTAAATAAAATCTCTCCTTTAACATTTATTTGTCTTCTCATTCCTTGATAAATTGAAATATCTAAATTCACTCAGAAAGCCTTCTCATCTTGGATCCATTCATTTCCTGCCCCCCTCCAGTGTCTGTGATGACTACAGTTTCATTGCTGGCTTATAGTTCCCAAAGTGAGGCAGTTGGCATGAGAAAACCTACTTTGAGTCAGTTCCTTGGTGTTGGAGGTGGATCCTCTCTTGCAGTCTGTACAGCTTGGCCGTGGCCCATAGATGTTTAGGCATCTCTTCCCTCTCCTCATAGAGCAGTATTGGAGGGAATACTTTATTTATCTTTTTCCAAGAGAAGAGAAACTTCTAATTCATTTAGTCACAACCTGATCTTCACTGGAACTTATCTCCCTAGTTGGTAGCTTCGATGTGATTCTAAGGCCAGAGCCACACCTCACATTTTCTCTTTCATTATCTCCTTGAGGTGAGGTGCAAAAGGCATTCTGTCCTTCCTTCCTGCCCCTTTACTTCCTCTCTCTAAGTGTATCATATTCATTTTCATCCAATTCCCATCCTTATTCAGTCCAGTCAGTATTCCCAAGTAAATGCCTGTACCTGACTTTCTGAGTGAAACTAGCTTTCTCTGTCCTAAATATGGCAGAGTGAGTAAGACAGGCCTGTATTCTTCATCTGTGAACCTTATTGGGCATGAGACCTTCTCTGAAAGCTTGAGGTTTGGGTCAGAAAGGAGGAAGTCTCACTTTGGCATCAAGATAAAGTGATATGCTTAAATACAACTTAATAAACTAGAGAGTCAACAAATACTTGATTACCTATTAAATGCCAGACAATGTTCCAGGCACAGGGGGTACCCTAGTGAATAGACAGTCCTTGCCCTGAAAGAGCTTGTATTCTAGTCAGGAGAGAAATGAATGTGAAGATTTAAAAAAATAGTTAAATTTAAGAGTAATAAGTATTGTATCAGTCAGCAGTATAGGCAAGGTTAAATTTTGATACTGAAGACCTCCATTAATCACAGAGGCTTAAAACCATTAAGGCTTACCTATGGAGAGGAAAATGGGTCTATATCATTGGATTGGTTGGACCCAGTTTGAACCTTGTAGAATATGGTAATGAATTTGGAATGTAATGAAAAATCATTTTAAGAGATTTAAGCACATGGGTAGTATGATCTCACTTATACTTTTGTAAGGTCTCTAGGTCTAGTGTCTAAGTGGAAGATGCATTATAAGTGAGCAAAATGATGGAAATTGAAGAGAAAGCCTAGTAAGCCAGTTATCTTTTATATTTATAAATCTAATAAGTGCTTAAGAACAGCTGTTATTATATTAATATATTGCATTATTTATAATGATCTTAGTGAATGGCCCAAATCAACATATTTTTTCTCTTTAAATAAAATGAAGACATTAATGCAGTAATCTCAGCCGTGTAACACATTTGCTGGATTAGCAGTAAGGATGAAGAGAAGTAGGCAGATTTTGGATATATTTTTGAAAATGAGTCAGTGGTGTTGCTGTTGAACACTAAGTGAGTGGTGAGTGAAAAACGACTCAAAGATATTCCTTGCACTTGGACTAAGTGACTTGGTGGATAGTCATATTACATTCTAAGATAGGGAAGGCTTAGAAGGGGAGCAGATGTTAGGAAATAAGTAATTGTTCTGTTTCAATCATATTATGCTTAAAATTTCTATTACATATTTAAATAGAGAAGTTGAAGGTAGTTGTATGTGAGATGCTAGAGATCACAGAAAAGGCTAAGCCTATAGACAATAATTTGAAAGTCATTCATATGTAGAAGATCTTTTTAAAAAATGTTTTTTTGGTATAGAGAATTTCATTTCAAATATACACACAAGTAGATAATTTAGTGTATTTATTTGCTAGGTCTGCCATGACAAAATACCACAGGCTGGGTGGCTTAAACAACAAAAATTCACTTTCTGATAGTGCTTCAATCCAGAAGTCTAAAATCAAGGTGTTAGAAGGTTTGGTTTCTTCTGAGGCCTTTCCCCTTGGCTTGTAGATGACTGCCTTTTTGCTGTCTCTTCACATGATCTTCTCTTGGTGAGCACATTTCCTGGAGTCTTTTCCTCTTCTTATAAGGGCACCAATCCTATAGGATTATAGCCTCCATCTTTATTATCTAATTTAAAAAATTTTACTTACCTTCTTAAAGGCTCTACTTACAAATACAGTTCCACTGGGGATAGGGCTTCAACTTATAGATTTGGGGAACACAAGTGTATAGTCCATAACTTCTGGTCTAGAGGAGGAAATGCTCCAAGAGAAAGTGAGTTCAAATCTGTCAAATTCTCCTGAGAATTTGAGTAAAATGAGGTCAGAGTATTGACCATGGACTGTGGTAAGATATTGGTCATAACAGTCGTTGATAAGTGTCATTTCAGTGGAGTCATAGGAATGAAAGTCTGACTTGAATAAGACTTTATGGAGGAAATAGATGATAGATGAAGAAGTAAAGGTGGTGAGTATAGATGTCTCTTTTTAAGAGTTATGCTGGACGTAGAAAGCAAACTCATGGTAAACAAAGGGGAAGGTGTGGGGAGGGATAAATTAGGAATTTTGAATTAACAGATACACACTGCTATATATAAAATATATAAACAGCAAGGACTTACCATATAGCCCAGGGAACTGTATTCAATATCTTGTAATAATATATAATGGAAAAGAATCTGGAAAAGAAAACATGCATGAGTGTATGAATAACTCCCTCAGTTTGTTGTACACCTGAAACATTAAATCAACTATATTTCAATTTAAAACAAAAAAGAATTGTGCTGTGAGAAACAAGATAATGGAAGAGAGGTTAGAGGAAATGCAGGGTAAAAATAATTTTTTGATGGGAGATTTTAAGGCACCCTTGTGTTTTGCTGGGAAGGACCTAGTGTAAAAGAAGAAATCAATAATGCTGTAGAGACGGGAGGTAATTGAGGTAAGGACTTGGAAATGGTGAGAAGAGATGGGATCCAGAGCACACTGAAAAGGGGATTTAATAGGATTGGGGATGTTTTCTTCATTTTAACAGGAAAGGAGGCAGATCCAGGTAGAAATAATGAAGCAAAAAATTAAGGTACTTGTTTGTTAGTGTCTCTCTACTCTATAAAAATTTGTAAGTTCGGGCTTCCTTGGTGGCCCAGCAGCTGTGACTCTGCAATTCCACTGCATGGGTTCTATCCCTGGTCTGGGGAACTGGGATCCTGCATGATGCACAGAGAAGCCAAAATGGGGGGAAATATTTGCAAATCATCTCAAGACAATGAAGTGAGAGATATATTGGGGATTTGAGAAGAAAGAAGGTAGAAAAAAGTGATGCAGCAAAGTGGGGGAACTGAATTCATGAATGCAGCAAAGCAGACACTATTAATATTGAATGTTCATTTGAGACTCATATCCATAAATTTGAAGTGAGTTTGGTCAGTAGCGATGTATTTTCCCCAACAAATTTTAGCCGCTCAGATGAAGACACAGCTAGATCTAAGCAGGCTTGTAGTTTTGCCAGTTTGGTATGATTCACAGTTCCAGTGGGGTAAAAGGAAAGTTTGAGTTAATTACTACAGAGGAGGAGTTCAAAATATATAACGGGCTGTGTGAAGAGTGGGTACTGATATCAGGTTGATGGAGGGAGGGCAGTCATTGGTAAATACACGGCTGAGAACGCACACATGGGAGTGGGCAGCTGAAGTGGGGTGTGGTGATAGAGCGAATCAGGTCAAAGAACTTGACCAAGACCTTTTATAGATAATTTGTATTGTTTTTGAAGTTTCCCAAGTAAAGATAGAAGTTAGTGACAGAGAAGGAGAAAGTAAACCAGGTGCTGAAGTCAACAATACATTATAGGAAGTGGCTGGACAGCACATGGACGGGTATCAGATGGGAAAATGGAGAGATATTCCTCAAAGGGGCTGGGTTTTGAGAAGGAAGATTGGAGACACAGTTACAATGAGGCAGAGGAAAGCAAGATGAATGTTTCTCTGACCTTTAGTCCAACTTCAAGAAGGGAGTCATTTAGAATAGCACGAGGCTGTGATGGTAGGTGATCTGGGGTACCCTCTGATGAAGACTTATGTCACAGTTACATATGGAGAGCTGAATGGAGATCTCAGGAGACCTGAGGCTGGTGTGTTGTGGTAGTCTAGAATATGTAGTCCCTGAATTCCTGAGGACTCCTGCTCTTGCCTGAAAATGGGATACAAATGACATTGTAAGGATCGTGTTGTGGAGGTTTATACAGATTTTGCTAGCTGTGTGTTTTTCATTGCCAGAATCCTAAAGGGAATGGGTGGTGAATGGTAAATCTTGGCATCCTGTGTCTAACATCTTTTTTTTTTTACTAAAGTGACCTTGCATCACTTTGATCTTCTGGGAATATAGTATCCCTCATTTCACAGATGAAGAAACTGAAGATCAAAAAATTAACCCAAGTTCATGTCCACATGATTTAAAAGATTTAGGAATTTCTATTATGCCACAGTATTTTTACAGTCATTAGTAATTTAGTATTAGTAAGCCAGGTAATGCTTACTTTTCCATCCCTAAATCCATCTTTCATTCCCCTAACTTAATATTATTGGAACTCTTCTTTATTTATAGTATTTCAAAACAAATGAATATTCGGAGCACCTGAATGTTTCAGTGCTGTTCAGTTCAATCCATCTCGTTACCCAGACATGTAATGCCTCTATGCTCAAGGTACTCACTAGATACTGGGGTTAATCAGAGCTGAATGAGATTTGTATCCTGCTCTTAAAAGCTTATGATTTAGTGGGAGCAAAAGAACTCAGGTAACTATTAATAAGAAATCAGCAAATATTGTCCCCATTTGATGAAAAAAACTGACAGAGAATTAAATGCTTCAGGTCACCCACTCTTGTAAGAATTGCTCTTCCTCCTTTTAGCAGAGAGTTTTAGCCAGAAAAGCTTTAGACTGAAAATAGGTACATCTAGGCCTTAGGCCCTTGTTTAGTGTAATTAATTAAATGAGTGACTTTTGGCAACAAAGCCCTCTCTTTGCCTTAGTTTCTTCATCTATACTACAGAGATAATTTATGCTGAGCCTCTCATATAAATTCAGAGAACCAAATATTGATACACTGAGAGTGCTTTGGAAATAAATTGTTCCTAATAAAGTGGTATAATCATCTTATTTCTCTTATTAATAGGATGAGCATTATGAGTAAGATCTGCTTTTATTCATATGCTTCATGAATAAATGCCTTCCACATTATATTTGCAATATTGGACTGACTAAATGATGGCTTATAAGCTAACCCCACTCCAGTACTCTTGCCTGGAAAATCCCATGGACGGAGGAGCCTGGTAGGCTGCAGTCCATGGGGTTGCGAAGGGTCGGACACGACTAAGCAGCTTCACTTTCATTTTTCACTTTCATGCATTGGAGAAGGAAATGGCAACCCACTCCAGTGTTCTTGCCTGGAGAATCCCAGGAACGGGGAGCCTGGTGGGCTGCCATCTATGGGGTCGCACAGAGTCGGACACAACTGACGCAGCTTAGCAGCAGCAGCAGTCTGGTGGCAAAGGCTTTATAAACACAATATCATATAAAATCCAAAAAAGAAGATCAGCTTTGAGGTCTGAAGACCTGAGTATGCAGTTCAGCTTTGCCGCTTCCTAGTTTGGGCAAATCTTTTAATTTCTCTACACCTCTGTTTATTTGCTTGTGAAGCAGAGATGTTAATACCTACTCTGCCTTTCTACTAGGAATATTGTGAAAACCAAATATAATGTATATGAAAGTTTTTTTGTGAACAGTGAAAGAACCCATTTCTACAGGAATCCAATGAGATTCAGAGCTAGAAGCCATGACTGACTCATTTTGTAACCTTAGTAACTAATAGGCAGCTTGTTACATAGCAGGAGTTCAATGGATTCTTGTAGAAATGAATCCTGACTCTGAGTTGGTATGTGAATTCTTCTTTCTCTGTTTCCAGACAGGCTTAGCTCCAGGTCCAATCACAAAATTTACAATGTGGACTTCATTCTGCTTCAAGACCTTTGTGCTCTCCAAAGCTATTCTTCACTTCCCTCCCTTGCTTCCTCACCCTTACCCTGCCATTCTCACACTTCAAGGCCCAGCTGAAGTCTAGACTCTTTATCTAGTGTCGCTCTAGTTATGATCACATCACTGAAAATGTCTGCTGAGACCTTGTCACATTGTGAATGTGAGATGAATTAATACTAAAAAGGCTGGCAGGAGATGGGTGTAATTTCCCAAGGTGGATTCCATTTCTTTAAATTAATTTTTAAATATACTTTCTGTTAAATATTATCCCAGAAATTATTTGTTTTGGATAAGATAGTTACATGGAGAGAGATTTTTGCAATTTTAATCTCTATATTAGAGATACATTTTTGATCAAAGGAGACTTTCCCCCCTATGAAACCAATCGAAAACACAGTAGCTGCAAGCACATTTTGTTAGGTTTAGACCTCTTGAAGGAATGTGCTATTTTTGAGCTCATTCTAGGAAAGGAAATACAGAGGCACGCATTAGGAGGTAAGAAGAAGGGAATTGAAACTTTTTCACACGACAAATGTTACGTCTTTAATGTGAAAAAGTGTCAGTTACCTAGAGTGGAGGAGGGAGGCCAAGGGTACAAACATGTGAAAAGCAACATGTTGGAGATGTGGGGTAAAAATAAGTGGAGCAACCATGGACGTGGAGCTGGGCTCAGCCACAATTCAGATACCAGTGGTCTTGAATAATGTCATCAGGATGTGGTTATTTACAAATGTACCTCTTAGCATGCCTTGCTTTTGCTTCATTAGTTCCCTCATCTCTAGCCAACTTGGAGACAGTCCTGTGTATCTGCCCCTTGCCTTACACAGGGACGTAATTCATTTTAGAGTAGAAGTCTCTTCTTTCCTCTGAGACTACACTAAGACTCGTGGGAGATCATACTGCTGTTCTATTGACATACAATGAGTATTCTCCCACCCTCTCCTGTCAAACCTTCTTCCTTGCCTTCACAACTTCCTTCTCTTCTTTCTCCTCTCCCTCTCCTTCCTTTTCCCTCCTCTTTCTTCTTCTTCTTTTCTTTTGGGAGTAAAGGAACAATAGTAGAATTCAAAGGAGTTTGAGGCAATACCAAAACATTTTATTTTAGTAATCAGGATAAATATATGTCATATGGCTCTGGTATGGGAAAAACATTGACAAATGACCAAGATAATGTAAGATGTCCAATTTAGGAAGGTACTCTGAGGCCATAGGGGGTAGAAATAAAAGAATTAAGCAAAAAGTCTAATAAAAGATTACATAGATGGTTAACAGCTCCAAATTCTTTAAAACTGTATCATTTAGGGAAGAAAATAATAATCTTTGCATCAATTAATTTTGGCTGCAAATAACAGAAAAAATGTGACTCAACTGTGTTAAATAAAGGAATGCATTTTCTTACATAAAAAGAAGCCCCAACATAAGATAGTGTCAAACACTGCATCAAAAGTAAACAGGCAATACAGTCTTATGCAAGACTGTTGCAACAGGAGAGAGAAATTGAACTCAACTCCACTGAAGCAAAAGGCAGGAGAGTTTTTACATTCTGGGGTGAGGAGGTGTAAAATCAGTAGATGATGTTGGTGGAGGAGAATTGGTCAATGTGATTGAGTCATCTGCATTTGATAATTGACACTTATCAAAGTTAGACCACCAAGTTCTCAAAGAGACTGGTAGATAGGGGATTATCTTTCTTGATAATTTTATTTCAAAGATATGACTCCTGGGTCCTTGAGAAAGATATATCTGGGTTATAAAACTAACAAGAGACTTAAAGGTGATTTATATCTCACAGGTGTAGAGGAAGAATTTACAACTGTAAGTTTTTTAAAGTAATGTTATAAGAAAAGGGAAGTCAGGGGCCTGGAGTAAGGAAAAAACATTTTTAAAGTTTAGTCAAGCTGAGAATAATGTCAAAGCCATTTTGCAGTATAGTTCCACGGTCAATTTGATTCAGAGTGTGAATGACACCCCAAAGGAACCAGAGTGTTTCTACCTTTGCTCAAATTCTCCTGATAGCCTCAGCTAGTTGATTGTTCACATAACTGAAAGTCAAGGGGAACTGGCATCAGGTATTGTCGAACTTGGAAGGTGAAATAGTTTTATCCCCATTTCACTTTTGGGCAGGTTTTTCTCTCATGGTGGCAAGATATCCCGACCAATTCTAGACCTAAATTCTTTCAGTCTAGCATAGCAACAAAAAGAAAATGTTTTATTCTCAATAATTTCACAAAAGATCCCTGTTAAATTTTCCTGTGTTCAACTTGAATTAGGTATCCAGCTTTGAATCCATCTCTCAGGCCAGAGGAATAGCATATACTCATTTTCTCAGGCTGCATATTACACATCCCTTAAATCAGAGGGTGAATTCTTTCCCAACCAGATGGTGGTTCCCAAAGGGAAAATCACTGTGCTTTACCAAACAACGGTGAAATTAATGCCAAAAAGGCTAGAACAGTATATGACTATGCTCTTGTTTTTCAAGTCCTCTACTTACATTTGTTCAGGGAACAAGCAGAGTGAGGCTATGCTGAAGGTAGGAACTCAAAATGTGAGACCAGATAATCTGAGTAGTTCTATCATATTGACAGACAATGTTACTGAAAGATGAGTTATTAGCACTACATATTCTGATGTCTATTGCAGTCCTTTCTATACTGCGAAGGCTCCATCAAGCTAACTTGGTGGCTCTAGCATAGTAATTTTCCTTTCTTTGTATTTATTAAGATTTTGTGCACCCCACACCTCTCTCTGCTGATGCATTTTGGTCCCATGCTGACTTTTCTGAAACAAAGAAATTGTGATGCTAGCTGCATCTTCTCAGAGATTCCTACCTGGCTCTTGTCCACCAATTCAGCTGCTTGTCTTCAGTCTTCAGATTTATTTCATAAGTGGCTTTCTACATTATTTTGAACTATCCCTCTTCATCATTTTTTTGCCTTCTTTCTGTTTGGCTTTCCACTAGTGCTCCCTCTTTTTGCTTTGCCCTAAATTGCCAACTTGGTACTGGATGGACTATTGAGTTATGGTATTGTACACTCCAAGATACTGTTTCTCAACTCTAACCCTGGTCCCTTGTACTGAAATTTATAGGCAAATCTACACTACAGCGTAAGTTACACTTTCAGAATATTATATCTCAACCAGGTTTACGTGAACTTGGGTTTTTATCTTCTGAGAATTGAGATATGAGAATGCAATAAGGAATTGAAATCAGTATTCTAATTTGTTTGGTAATACATTTCCCACTGTAAAAGCAAAAGTTGGATTTCTACTTTATATATCACCATCTGTGAAGTTTGGTTTGTACAATCACTCTGGTTCAGTAATAAAGGAGAGTCTTTTCACAGAGGCAAAATGACTTTGCAGCTTGCCTCACTTGAGTTTTGATGCAAAACTGCACATGTGCAAATTACTCAACCTCTCTGAGCTTCAGTTTCTTTATATTCTGATTACAAATGGTGAACACTACTTCTTGATTCTCTGAGGATTAATGAGACCTATGATCTATAATATAAATAATATAATAAAAGCTCTTCACATGGTAGTGTAATACATAGTAAGAAGACCTTAAAAATGTAGCTCAGATTCTGTAGCATACCTCAAAGATAATTCTACTATGGAGGACTCTGAGTAGGCTTCTTTTCTTTCAAAACTTCCCAACCAGAATACCATGGCATGATGGTATGGTATGAACAGACAATATATTCCTTGAGTTATTAATACTTTCTGACCTCCAAGCAGTTGTGCAGGTCCTGGGGGTGGCTAATATTCCTTGAGTGATCATCATCATTCAAAAACAGCCTCATCCATTTGCCATGCAAACACTTTCAGTTACCATATGTGTCACAGTGTATAATTTAGAAAGTAATGATCTATTTTTCTTTAGATGCAGCAATTTTATATGTGAGATGAATGACACACAGTAAAGGTTATGGGGAAATGAATGCTAAAAAAAGAAAGTTTAGTATATTGATGGAGATTGAGCTAATTCTTGTAGAACAACAATTCAGCATACTAAGAAGAAAAGAACCAAAGCAGAAAAATTTAAAGTAAGGAACAGATACACTTACTGGATGTGCTAGTCAGAGTACTTAATACTAGCTGACATGGTGGCTTGACTGTGTCTGATTTTGCCCATACTAAGTCTGGTATAAGTTAGGTAAACTTCCTGCATCCTGGAGCCATGCCATCTGGAACATGTGGCCTTCAAAGTTGCACCAACAGTGAAGAGAGGCTTGGAGGATATCAAGGGACGTGTAAATAGCTAGGCGTACTTATATCATTTCTGCCACATCCCATTGGCCAGAACTCCTTCGTATTAGCTCACTGTAACCCTGTGGGAGGTTGGAAAAAAGTAGGCTTCCTACATGATCACAAAGAGAGAATGGTCGTTGTCTCTGCTTATAACTTCTAAGGACATCTATATAGGAATCAATCCTGAATATTCACTGGAAAGACTGATGCTGAAGCTCCAATACTTTGATCACCTGATACGAAGAGCCAACTCATTGGAAAAGACCCTGATGCTGGGAAAGACTGAGGGTGAGAAGGGGATGACAGAGGATGAGATGGTTGGATGGCATCATCGACTCAATGGACATGAGTTTGAGCAAACACTGGGAGATAGTGAAGGGCAGGGAAGCCTAGAATGCTGCAGTCCATGGGGTCACAAAGAGTCAGACTGAGCAACAGCAGACTATAGGAATCATAATTATCAGCAGGGATTGATTAAGGAACACGTTATCATGAGAAAGGGAACGAACTAAGGTGGTCTAAATGTCATGCTGCTGCTACGTCGCTTCAGTCACGTCTGACTCTGTGCAACCCCATAGACGGCAGCCCACCAGGCTCCCCCATCCCTGGGATTCTCCAGGCAAGAACACTGGAGTGGGTTGCCATTTCCTTCTCCAATGTATGAAAGTGAAAAGTGAAAGTGAAGTCACTCAATCATGTCCAACTCTTCGCGGCCCCATGGACTGCAGCCCACCAGGCTCCTCTGTCCATGGGATTTTCCAGGCAAGAGTACTGGAGTCCATAAATTAATACAGCCTAATGTATGCTTCACCATTAAATACAATAAAAGATGAAAATTTGCATGTTATCTGGTCAAATCAGTGATGGAGATGCTTGACATTCTTGATTGTTTCCCACTATCTGTTCTTGCTTCTGCTGGACAGCTGGGCTTCCTGATGGCTCAACAAGTAAAGAATCCGCCTGCCAATGATGGAGACACAGGAGATGTGGGTTTGATTCCTGGGTTAGGAAGAGCCTCTGGAGGAGAAAAATGGCAACCTGCTCCAGTGTTCTTGCCTGAAAAATCCAGTGGACAGAGGAGCCTGGCAGGCTATAGTACAAAGCGTGTCTGTTGCTTCTATCTAAATCCTATCATATTTATGCCCTTAGTAAAGGTAGGAATTGGTGTCATAGAAATTCTGGATATTAGGGAGCTTGATGCTTCCTCAAGAGAATATGAAGTGAGCTTGGAGCACCTTTGTGAGCAGCTGATATCTTGATTGTAAAGGGATAAACTTTCCAATCAGTCTGTAGAGTATCATCTTATCTTCATTCTTAGATTGTGGGGAGTAACTGAAAAGTTTTGAGCAGGGCTGTCATCTTGTTTATTAGACTATGCCTTAGGAAGATTAATGTGACTTTTCTTGGTGTCCATTGCAAGCTAGATTAATATGCCTCTTTTCTGTGCCTCTGTTTCTCTCTGTAATTCTGCCTATGATTCCACTTAAAATTATTTTTGTGCTAAGATATGTTTTATGTTTCCTTCTTTCACTCTAATGAGCTCATCCTGGACTCAGAATAGCCTGATTTGTTTTCTTGTCTCAGTGTTTTACATATTGCCTGATAGCAACCTGTTTATGTAGAATAAATTCTCAAAAGATGTTTATAAGGTCACCTCCTCTATCCACCTTATCAAACCAATCTCATTAATTGGCACTTCAACTCTTCTGTGAAATGGATATTCCCAAACCTAAGCCCTGAAAGAAACTAAGTAACCTCTGAATCATCAAAGAGATTCAATTATTCTCAACCGATATTTAACAGAGGAGCCTAGTGAGCTACAGTCCTTGGAGTCACAAGAGTTGGACATGAATTAGCAACTGAACAACAATGTTTTAATGAAGGATGTTTTTGTTGTATAAAATTATTTGGAAAGTTGCTTTTCTGTGCACAGGATGTTTTCTTAAGTAAGACATCTTGTTTCTCAACTATCATTATCTATTTATATTGATTTAAATACTCTATATAAATAGGTGAGAAGGCAATAGAGAAACCTAATGATTTCAATAGTTTTATGAATATTTGAGATTTATAAATAAGAATGGAATATGGAGACTGACCATATTTCCTTTTCTCTAAAAGTATGCTAAGTCTTATAGAATCCAGCAAGATATGGAAAAGAATTAAAATTGTTGTAGGAAGGGGAACCCCTTCCAGGGCCCGAGAATGGGCTTTTGCCTAACATTTGGAAATGTATTCTCTGAGGAAGCACACACACTGACAAAGCAAAAGACTTTATTGGGAAGAGACTTACAGGCAGAGAGCAGTGGGGTAAGGCATCCCAAGAGAGTTGTTCTGCCACGTGGCTTGCAGTCTCAGGTTTTATGGTAACAGGTTGTTTCCAGATTGTCTCTGGGCAGTTATCTTTCTTGACCCATATTTGGTCTGACTCAGGGTCTACCTGGGGGCATGCACATCTTTCAGTCAAATTGGATTTCAGCACAAAGGATTCTGGGAGGTTGGTAGGCTGGTGTCTCCTCCCTCCTGAACATTCCATTTATTTTTATTTTGTTTTAAAATTTATTTTTAATCTGAGGACGATTGCTCTACAATGTTGTATTGGTTTCTGCCATACAACAATGTGAATCAGTCATAAGTATACATATGTCCCCTCCCTCTTAAACCTCCCTCCGACCCCCGACCCCATCCCACCCCTCTAGGTTGTCACAGAGCACTGGGTTGAGCTCCCTGTGTTACACAGCAGCTTTCTATTAGCCATCTGTTTTACATATGGTGATACATATGTTTCAATGCTGCTCTCTCAGTTTGTCTCACCTGCTCCTTCCTGCACTGTGTCCACAAGCCTCTTCTCTATGTCTGCATCTCTATTCCTGCCCTGTAGATAGGTTCATCAGTGTCATTTTTCTAGATTCCATTCAGTTCAGTTCAGTCGCTCAGTCATCTCCGACTCTTTGCTAGATTCCATACATATCTATTAATATATGCTATTTATTTTTCTCTTTCTGACTTACTTCACTCAGTATAACGGGCTCTAGGTTCATCCACCTCACTAAAACCGACTCAAATGTGTTCCTTTCTATGGCTAATATCTCACTGTATATATGTACCACAACTTCTTTATCCATCCATCTGTCAGTGGATATCTAGGTTGGTTCTATGTCCTAGCTATTGCAAATAGTGCTGAGACGTATTATGAGCTAGAGTTTCCTCCCTCTTTTTGGTCCCTCTTGAATTTCCCCAGTTAGTTTTGGGGCAGTACCATGTTCCTTACTCGGACTGCCTGTTGTGAGACAACTCATACAAGTGGTCATCCTGCCTGGCCAAGGAGGGTAGTTTCAGTCAACAGTTCCCTAGCCAAATTTTTTAAGCATTTGGAATAGTTTCAGAAATATGTGCAATACTTTACATATATTTTCCCTTTTAAATCTCTTCATCTGCAAAGTTAGTATCCATAACTCCATTTTGCAGGTGAGATAATTAAAGCTCAGAGAGATTAGATCTGTTGTTCAAGGCAAACATTCAGTAAATGATCTGTAAGATCAAATTTGCAAACCAACATGCCATGTGGTGAAAACAGATCTGCGTTTTTACCATGGTTAAGGCAACCATGATGTAAATATCTGAAGCTAGCATTTTCATAATGCAATAACCATTTTTCTGTGCTTTCCCACTCCCTTCCTATTCTTCTGATTCTTTCACACTGTTATAATTAATTGGCATTGAGTGAATCTGTCCCTTGGGGATTTGCCTCACCTTAGATAGCCTGTATGCAAAGCACCTCTCAGCATAGAAAGATCAACTCATAAATGTTTCTATGGCAACCATGGACTCCCAAAGACTGCTTAGCCCCTTCTTTGCCCATGCATCTGAAACCCAGCAGAATAGCTGCTTTTTAAATTTTTATTTTAAAGCAAAGTTCACTTACCAAAGGTCAGTCATTATTTTTTTAGTATAATTAATTCTGTAACTCCTGTAGATTCTTGCCAGTCTAAATCAAGCAGATTTGAGCTGTCCCCTTTTCTTAACACCTAGCTCCTTGCCGATAGATTTTTTTTTTTCACTTTTGTTTTCTCCTGGAGAGGCCCCAGTGCCTTGGTTTTTATTTGCAATTAAAAACATAAAATGCAAATATTTCAAATAAAATTATATTCTCACTAAGACTTGCCATATCTTTTCCCCAACAATCAGTATATTTTGTGGGTATCATTACTGCATAACACAATTGAGCACATATTTTGCTTTCAAAAATTTTTTTGAAAAGAAAATGGGAAAATATTTTAAAACAGCTTTTATCTTTTTACTTGATAAATAATATAACGCTTATCTAGTGGGAGATTCATGGAGGAGTTGCACTCAAAGTTGTACATTAAAAGTGAGAGCCAACAAAGGTTGAACATTTCTTGCTGTCATAATGATTTAAAATGCAGTGATCACATTTTTCTGAACAAAATATTGGGACAAATTGTCTCATACATCGTGTGGCAATGGGAGAAAATGTTGGCAATGAGGGATGTCTAGGAAACAGCTCATGAGTAGGACTGGTTTCTCCTAACAGGAGAGGAAAGAAGAGATGATTGTAAGCTCTGAGCCAACTTTCAGGAAGAATTATTCAGAAAAACAGGCAGATGATTTTCAGATAAACCTCCATGTACCTGTTAAATTTCCCCTCTTATGGTCTCAGTTCTGTGCTACATGCTGTGGGATATTTTAAAAAAAGAAGTACTAAAAAATATTGTCTTTGAGAGACTTACATTACACTTGAGAATGCAAGGCGAGCGGGGAGTGGGTAATTATTATAAATGATGCTGCAATGTCCTCCTAAGAAACTGCTGTAGGGGGAGAAAGTAATTTTCTGTTTCTACGACTGAACCTAATTTCCTTCATTCAGTAGCAGAAACCTTGATATTTTTCATCTATACTTTCTCAGTAACTTGGAGCCTAGTTCTGTCATTTTTGGTTTCTCCCCCTTGTTTTTCCTCCCCTTCTCCTTTATCACTGGTGTTAAAAGGGACCTTTTGTAAAGTCGTGACACCAAAAGAGTGTAGAAGGAGACTTGATATGAGTTGGCTTCACTGTAGAGCTGGCATCTCTAGGGTGCACTATTATATTTGTTCTTGGGTCCCATGCCCCCTTCACGCCTCCGTTTGCTGACTAAAATGTATTTGGCTTCTGGTCATGTGATTTATGCTTACTCAATGCTTACTTCCATGGACAACCCATTTTCAGAGTGAATTCTCCATCTCTTTCTCTCTGCCTCTTTTTCTCTGTCTTTCTCTGTACATCCATGGGACTAATGGTCCAAACTTGGACTAGAAAAACTAGACAAAAAATATTACTGTTTTCAGCCACTGGACAACAGGCATCATAGGACTCAGGGTCCCTGAGAGAAGAGACACATATAAGATGAACACACACACCTGGCCCAGCTTTCTGCCCAGAGGTCATTTTCAGTGTGTAGTGCAGGCAGGGGGAACCCAAGCAGAGAACAGTGGTCTTGTTGGTTAAAGAGACAGATATTTGGAGTTTGGGGAGACCTAAGTGAATAGAATTTTCAGGACAGAATCCTGGAGAGAAGTGAACTTAGCAAAGAAAGAGGTCAGCGTAGGAGTCCTCTTGAGTCTTTGATTGAATACCAGTCTGTGAATATACTGGGTGAAATTTCACAAGTATGAACATAAGACAACTTCTGAGAGAAGAAAAATTTCCCGAGAGCTGTAAGTGGACTAATTCCCAGAGTCACACAGGATCAAGAATCATTAGATTTTACACTCAGAATAGAGAGAATGTGTTAAATATATGGGATGATTATTAGAAGCCTGAGAAGAGTGATGCTTTAGCAGTGTTATAAATTCTACCCATAGGTAAGTCTGCCAAGGAATACCCCTAAAATATCTTGAAAACATACTCAGAAGGAACAAATTATTGAGCAGACAGCATAATTGCTCGCTGCAACAAAATTCAAAACTCTCTCATAGACTACACCAAAATTTAACACTCAACCATGTAACATTCACAATGTCTGGCATCCAGTTAAGGAGTGTGAGACATGTGAAGAAGCAAGAAATTGTAACCTGTAACTAGAAAGAAAAATATGAGACGATAGAAAAATAGACCCATAAATAACAGAGATGAAACAAGTAGTATACAGAGATCTTAAAAGACCTTTTATAAATATGCTCAAGCTTTTAAAGAAACATGAACCTAAAGAGGAAAGACATGGGAGAAAGATTTAAAAAACAAATAGAGACTCTAAAGGTGGAAAATAAGATACCTGAAATAAAATTTTCACTGACTGCTCTTAAAACAAATACTTCAGAAGAAAAGCTCAGTAAACTTGAAACACAACATCAAAAACTATTCAAAATAAATAGGAGGGAAATAATAAACAAAAACCAAGTCTAAGTCACTTGAGAATAATATAAACTGTCTAACACACATATTCTGTAACTGGAATCCCAGAATCTATTTTTTTTCTGTAAATCCAGAACTATTCCAAAAATAAAGTATTTCTAAAAAAATAATTAAAGGATGAAGTAAGATATTCCATGATACCACTAACTATAAGAAAGCTATGATGGGCTACATTAATACCAGACAGAGTAAGTTTCTGGGCTACTACTGTCAGAGATAAAAGCGACATTTTATAATGATAAAAAGATGACCTTTTATGAACACATAACAAATCTAAGTGTGTATGTATCTCACGGCAGATATTCAAAATACACAAAGCAAAAATTAGCAGAAATATAAAAGAATACAGAATAGAGAAATAAAAGAAACAAATAGAGAAAGGAGAAATTTACACATGTAGTTGGAAATGTCAACACTTCTTTTTCATTAACTGATATAATGTGCGCATGCGTGTGAGCTCAATCCCTCAGTTCTGTCCGATTCTGTGTTACCCCATGGACTGCATCCAGCCAGGCTCCGCTGCCCATGGAATTTCCATCGATCTTCCTGACCCAGGGATCGAACCTTGGTCTCCTGCATCTCTTGCACTGGCAGGTGGATTCTTTACCACTGAGCCACCTGGAAAGTATGGACTGATAACAATGATACAACAATAGTCACAAAGTCAGTAGAGATATAGAAGAAACTATCAACCAGCTTAACCAAATAGATATTTGTAGAATTTGCCACCTATCTGCTAAAAGGCACATTCTTTTTTTTTCCAGTGTAGATCATTTTTTGTTGCATAAGACAAGTCTCGGTTCTTTGGTCCACAGTGGACTTGACTTACAAATCAATAGTAGAAAAATATCTGGAAAATTCCAACAAATCTGGAAATTAAACAACCAATGGGTCAAAAAAGAAATCACAAGAGAAATTAAAAGTAACTGAAATAAAATGAAAGCTAGAAAACTGTGCGATGTGGATGCAATGTTTTAATGTCCTTGGCTACTGTAATAAAATACCACCGTCTCGGTGTCTTAAATAACAGAGATTTATTTCTCAAGTTCTGGAGGTTGGGAATTCCAAGATCAATGTGCAGCCGAGTTAGTTTTTGATGAGAAGTTTCTTCCTTGCTTGCAGAAGGCCAAATCCTCACGTGTCCTCACATGGCCTTTTTATGGTGTGTGCAGGAGGTCTCCTGCATTGCAGGCAGACTCTTTACTGTCTGAGCCACCAGGGAAGCCCATTTTTCCTATTTTGTATGATTTATTTCACTTAGAATAATGTCTTTAAGGTTCATCCATGTTGTATCAGAATCCCATTCATTTTTAGAGCTGAGTAATATTTCATTGCATATACACACTGCCTTTTGTTTATCTGTTCATCTATCAGTGGAAATTTGAACTATGTCCACTTTTTGGCTGTTGTGATATTGGTAATTTGAACATTTAAGTATAAATATCTGTTTGAGTCTCTGATTTCAGTTCTTTTGGGTACACACCTAGATGTGGAATTGCTGGATCACATGTTTCATATGTTTAATTTTTTGAGAAACTGTCTCACTGTTTTCCATAGTGGCGGCAACACTTTACATTCCCACCAACAGTGCACCAGCATCCCAATTTCTTGCTAACATTTGTTTTTTATAATAACCAAACTAATGGGTATGAAGTAGTGTCTCGCTGGAGTTTTGATTTGCATGTCTATAATTTTTGAGTAACATTTCATGTGCTTATTGGCCACTTGTATGTAATTTGAGAAATGTTTATTCAAGTCTTTTGCTTATTTTTGAATTTTTAAATGCTCAGATTAGTAATAAGAAAAGGTTGTATTCAATCATCTTACATGACCTTAGGAAGTTAGAAAAAGAGCAAAGTAAACTCAAAATGAGTATATGGAGAGAAATAAAAAGTGTGGGAATCAATGAAATAAAAACCAGAAAAATAGAGAAAATTGATTAAACTTCCAGTCAATTAGCATGTCTTATTGATACCTACCTCCTGAACATTTCTTCAGTCTATTACTCTTCCAGAATCTAGGTTCTTAAATACCATGTTATAATGCCCTGTGTAATATGAAGTTATTCATCTGTTGTTCAAAATTGAGGAGTAGGATGAACTGTGTTGTTTTCATCTTGATATCCTCAGTGTCTGACATAGTAGCTTAATAATATGTATTGAAAGATTATTTGACTTATTAATTCACAATTTCTCCTCACAAATTTAAATTGATAAGATGGTGAGGACATGGCAAACATGCATAGACAACTTAGAACAATGTCAGAAAGTACAGTGGAAAGGGCACAACATTTAGAAAAAGAGAAGTCATCTCTTGATAGTGTTACTCTATATAAATCCTGTGGTTCTTTGGATCCTCATCTATAAAATGGGTGCAATTCAAATAATAAATATTATAAGAAGTTTGGGATTTCCATTCACTAAAAATGATTTCATTGATTCAGATTGATGGTTAAGCTCAGTTTGGTTCAAGTCAATCCTATTTTATTCCGTGTTAGAATTCTGCAGTTGTCTCCATGTATGCCTCTTCGTGTACTATCTCAAAAGTTATCCTTCTTTTGTGCTATCTTCTTTAAACAGTAATCCCAGCCTAAATCAGTAGACACAAGATTGCTGAGGTCAGGTACAATGACTTTTATCTTTATCTCCCTTGAACCTTACAAGTTCCTGGCCAGAGAAGGGCATAATAAATCATTGCTGAATAATGGAGTAGAAGAGTAGGAAAGATCTCAGAGCCTGAAGAAAAGAAAATTACTAATACTTTATTTCTGAAAGGAGCTAACATAGGCTCCACTGCCCAATAGCTCTAATTTCTCCATGTAATACTTGTCATTTGAAATGCCAAGGATGAGGTTAAATATTTGTTTCAGCACAGACTTTTGCCAGGACCCCATTGATATCAAATTCCAAATTGTTTTCAGACTATTTGGCAAACCTCTGTTCTTTTCTATAAGCATCAGAGAACTTTCCCCCTGGCACAGGATTTCCATATAGCACTTTCTTCATCAACTGAGACTTGTGAAATTTGTCTGTGCTCTGGAAGCAGAGTACAAACAGTGAACAGATAAAAGAAAACTGTAAATTTGACTGCAAACCTGCACAAGGTAGAAAACTTAGATGCTGGAAATTTCTGTAAGTCAGTCCACAGTCAAGTCGCAAGACTGTTGTAAGAAATAACTCTTGCCTCTCTCTGTGCAAACTACATCCATCCTTACAGGCCCCATTCTAATCCCACCTCCCTTCTGATCAGACTGTTACTCCCTCTGCATGGTTTGTATTTCTATAGCATTTATGAAGCCACAAAACCTGCTGCTGCTGCTAACTCGCTTCAGTCGTGTCCGACTCTGTGCGACCCCATAGACGGCAGCCCACCAGGCTCTCCCGTCCCTGGGATTCTCCAGGCAAGAACACTGGAGTGGGTTGCCATTTCCTTCTCCAATGCATGAAAGTGAAAAGTGAAAGTGAAGTTGCTCAGTCATGTCCGACTCCTAGTGACCCCATGGACTGCAGCCTACCAGGCTCCTCTGTCCATGGGATTTGCCAGGCAAGAGTACTGGAGTGGGTTGCCATTGCCTTCTGCTCACAAAACCTAGCACCTATTTAAAATCTGTCCTGTAAAAATAATTAAGTTTGTACTGCATCATATTTTTGAAATGGTTTTACATTTATCTCTTTTGGTTTTTGCAATTATTTGGAGAGGGTATTTGTGTTAATGTACCCATTTTACAGGTCAGATTCAGAGTACTCCAGAGATTTACATGAGGTAAGTTTTCTGATTTCAAACATGTTTACTGACCTTACTGGTTTATGTTTACTACCGTATGTCTTCCCAACCAGGCTTAGTGGGTGCCATGAGGCACAAAGCAATGAGCTTAATGATTGCTGTTTGTTCACTTCAGAGCATATGTTGGTACAAAGCTCCCATTTGTCCTAAAACATCCTATTTCTGCTCTTTTGTGGTGTTAAACTTTCCTTGCTTCAGATTTTAGCATAGTTTCTCAGGTACTTATTTGCAGTGAGGCCTAGATTAGTAGAAAATAGAAAAAACTAGCTGTGAAGAAACTCAAGATCATATAAGTTACCAGCCTTCTTTTCAATCCAACATCAATTCCTCTTTCTATTAATAGACCCACCAACCTTGCTGGAGAACCAGTTCAAAGCGGCTCTGTTGATGGGCTCTTCCTTCTTCTCTACCTTCCATAGGTCTGGGCACTTAATTCATGTCCAGACAAACACCCAATGCCTTGGTCAGGGTTACTGCTTCAGCCACAGGCATGTGATTTGAGAACAGCCAGAGCTCCCCTTGAGATCTATTTCTTTTTCACCAGTGCTATGGAGAAAAGGACTTCTCCAGCGGCAGAATACGAGTGCTGGGTTCTGAGACTCCACCACACCCATTACCTGGAGATAATCTATCTACCTGAGAAAAATGGAGCCCCAATTACATCATTTGGATCTTCTTTACTTAGTCTTCTGGTTCTAATACTAATCTGTTCCAGAACACCTTCACAGACACACCCAGAAAAGATGAGCAACCACTGGCTTAGCCAAGTTGACAGAAAAAATTAAACATCACAAAGTGGGTAGGGCTACCTAGCAAATATGCTTTCCTTACAGATCTGTGCCAGACAGGTATTACAGACCAGGTGAACACCAAAGGCAACAGCAAGGAGAGACTTCAGACGGCAAGCATAAAACCATGTCAAGAGAGTTCTAGTGGTTACAATTACAGGAGTCAAGTCTATTTCCATGTCCTAAAAAAGCCTCTTGATGAAAGTGAAAGAGGAGAGTGAAAAAGTTGGCTTAGAGCTCAACATTCAGAAAACTAAGATCATGGCATCTGGTCCCATCATTTCATGGCATCTGGTCCCATCATTTCATGGCAAATAGATGGGGAAACAGTGGAAACAGTGTCAGACTTTATTTTGGGGGGCTCCAAAATCACTGCAGATGGTGATTGCAGCCATGAAATTAAAAGGTGCTTACTCCTTGGAAGGAAAGTTATGACCAAACTAGATAGCATATTCAAAAGCAAAGATGTTACTTTGCCAACAAAGGTCTGTCTAGTCAAGGCTATGGTTTTTCCAGTCGTCATATTTAAATGTGAGAGTTGGATTATAAAGAAACTTGAGCACTGAAGAATTGATGCTTTTGAACTATGGGGTTGGAGAAGAATCTTGAGAGTCCCTTGAACTGCAACAAGATCCAAACAGTACATCCTAAAGCAAATCCGTCCTGAATTTCATTGGGAGGACTGACGTTGAACCTGAAACTCCAATACTTTGGCCATCTGAATGAAGAACTGACTCATTTGAAAAGAACCTGATGCTGGGAAAGATTGAAGGCAGGAAGAGAAGGGGACGACAGAGGATGAGATAGTTAGATGGCATCACTTACTCAATAGACATGAGTTTGAGTAAATTCTGGGAGTTGGTGATGGACAAGGAGGCCTGGCATGCTGTAGTCCATGGAGTCGCAAAGAGTCAGACACGACTGAGTGACTGAACTGAACTGAAAGAGAATAGGCTAAGAATAAGATGAAAGAGTCCAGGACTTCCAGGTTATGTGGCACAAAGATGTTGATGTTATTGGTCTGCACTGCATGGTGCTTTGGTAGATACAGCTTGAATTAGGAAAATGATGGGTAATTTTTAGGAGAATTTAGGAATTCCATTTTTAAAATGTGTATGGTGTGGAAGTTTCCTAGCTGTGGAAGAAGAGTGGATGTTTTTGCTGGTTGGATTCATTGCAAAGCTGCTCTTTTCCCCAACTTACATAAACACCACGTTGAAGTACTTACAGATTAAAAGCATTTCCTAAAAGCACTTGGAATGCTTCACAGTTTTCGTTCTTTAATTCTTATATATAGGTACACTTAAAAATATGGGAAATTACTCTACCACGCAGAACTGAAGAAAGCCCAAGAAGGATAAGAAAGCTTTTTGTGTTGATTTTAAGATCATTTCTATATAATTACTTGGATATTTCAGACGAAGTTTTCTCAGTTGAGATAAGGCAAATGACCATTTGACAGCAAAAAGCAAAAAAAAAAAAAAAAAGCAAATTTGGGTGGGAACCTTGTTGCTTTGGAAGAGAAGCAGCTTCTTTTGGATAGTTAAGATTTCACGTCTCACTCTTTGGCTGCAAGTGTTTTACACTAAAGTTGGCAACTCTGTACAGAAAGGAAGCTTTTTGTCAGTTTAGTAGTTTTCTTTTTCTCCTTTTGAGCCTCTCTCACATTTTCAGATTTCCTTTAATTTTCTTTTTTCAAAGTGCAACTCTTTTTGAGCCTGATGAAAATACACATTTAACTAAAAAAAACTGTGTTTTTTGTTACTCATATTTTGTTTAAAGTGACAATACCAAGCTCATTTTAGAAAATCTGAAATATACAGTAAAGTATATATTAAAAGAGCTATAATTCTACTACCCTGAGATAATTACTGTTCCTAATTTGATGTTTGTCTTTCCAGATATTTTCTGTGCTAATTGGTATTTTATGATAATGATTTCATGTTTTACACACTAAATTGTAATCTAGTGTTTATCTTTTTACATAAAAAATTAGACTCTCCAAATTGGAAGTGTTACCATTAATTTAACTAATCCCCACTAGTAAATGTTTAGGTTGTTGCTGTATCTTCCTTGTCACAAACAACTCTGGAATAAGCATCTTTGTAGATAAATCAGTGTTCATATCCATGATGATTTCTTTATTATTGACACAGTTCTAGAACTGAAATGGCTTCCTGGATCTCAGAGTAATATCTTGGCATTTTACCTCTTTATTCTTAGTTTGTAATATATAGAAATATTGGTTCAGTTCAACTTTTAAGTTGTCAAGGTTTAGGCTGATTGGTTGATAGACAAGTAGGTCAATATTGAGACCAGATATCAGGGGCTGGATCTGGTAGTTATTTAAGGAAGCTGAGAGAGTGGGAGCCCAAGGGCAGTTGGTTAAGTGGAAACATAATGGTGGTTGAGGAGAGCCCATGTGACTGGACACTGGGCTTCATGTTGCACGCAGATTCCTCTAATATTTAAAGCTTGTGATAGCAGCACCTTTGTCCCCTTCCCAGTAGCACCCTAACTCCAGCTATGACAACCGAGAATGTTTCCAGATATTGCCAGATGTCCCTTGGGATGGATTGGGGATGGGCAAAATCATCCCTGGTTGAGAATCGTCACCATTGTAGACTGTCTTGAAGACAACATTTTTCAGAGTTTAAACTGTGTGATTTCATAGTGTATGTTCTTTTCCCTTTGGCATTTCCTGAAAGCACTTGGAATTGCATCTTTTCCAATTAGTAATCGAAATCTTCCCTCGGGTCCTTGCTGGTATCTAACCTGATTTCTAACAATGCTGTTGATGGCAAGTTTCCAGTCTCTGGAAGTTTTATGATCTCACTCTCAGCAAACAATTTCACCTTCATTTGACTGAGAAGATTGAAGTCATTCAATGCTCCCTCATCTTTCCATTTGTTTCCCACTCTCCCCCATACCACTCCAGATAAACTTACTTTCATTCAACCACTCCTCCTCTAGCTGTCTGAAGGAAAAGGGATTTCCTTGGACAGGTGTAGTAGATAGAACTAGGCTTTAGAATAAGAGAGCATGGGGTTTGAATCTAGACTCTTACACTTACTGCTGTGTGACCTTCAACAACTTACTTAGCCATTCTGAGCCCATTGTTCTTTGTACAAAAAATGAGGATTAAAAATAACACACATATTCAAGACCAAGATAATCACGATGGTGTGATCACTTAACTAGAGCCAGACGTCCTGGAATGTTAGGTCAAGTTGGCCTTAGAAAGCATCACTACGAACAAAGCTAGTGGAGGTGATGGGATTCCAGTTGAGCTATTTCAAATCCTGAAAGATGATGCTGTGAAAGTGCTGCACTCAATATGCCAGCAAATTTGGAAAACTCAGCAGTGGCCACAGGACTGGAAAAGGTCAGTTTTCATCCCAATCCCAAAGAAAGGCAACGCCAAAGAATGCTCAAACTACTGCACAATTGCACTCATCTCACATGCTAGTAAAGAAATGCTCAAAATTCTCCAAGCCAGGCTTCAGCAATACGTGAACCATGAACTTCCAGAGGTTCAAGCTGGTTTTAGAAAAGGCAGAGGAACCAGAGATCAAATTGCCAACATCCACTGGATCATGGAAAAAGCAAGAGAGTTCCAGAAAAACATCTATTTCTGCTTTATTGACTATGCCAAACCTTTGACTGTGTGGATCACAATAAACTGGAAAATTCTGAAAGAGATGGGAATACCAGACCATCTAACCTGCCTCTTGAGAAATCTGTATGCAGGTCAGGAAGCAACAGTTAGAACTGGGCATGGAACAACAGACTGGTTCCAAATAGGAAAAGGAGTACATCAAGGCTGTATATTGTCACCCTGCTTATTTAACTTCTATGCAGAGTACATCATGAGAAACAGCGGGGCTGGAAGAAGCACAAGCTGGAATCAGGATTCCCAGGAGAAATATCAATAACCTCAGATATGCAGATGACACCACCCTTATGGCAGAAAGTGAAGAGGAACTAAAAAGCCTCTTGATGAAAGTGAAAGAGGAAAGTGAAAAAGTTGGTTTAAAGCTCAACATTAAGAAAACGAAGATCATGGCATCTGGTCCCATCATTTCCTGGCAAATAGATGGGGAAACAGTGGAAACAGTGTCAGACTTTATTTTTTTGGGCTCCAGAATCAGTGCAGATGGTGACTGCAGCCATGAAATTAAAAGATGTTTACTCCTTGGAAGAAAATTATGACCAAACTAGATGGCATATTCAAAAGCAGAGACATTACTTTGCCAACTAAGGTCTGTCTAGTCAAGGCTATGGTTTTTCCAGTGGTCATGTATGGATGTGAGAGTTGGACTATGAAGAAAGGTGAGCACTGAAGAATTGATGCTTTTGAACTGTGGTGTTGGAGAAGACTCTTGAGAGTCCCTTGGACTGCAAGGAGATCCAACCAGTCCATTCTGAAGGAGATCAGCCCTGGGATTTGTTTGGAAGGAATGATGCTAAAGCTGAAACTCCAGTACTTTGGCCACCTCATGTGAAGAGTTGACTCACTGAAAAAGACTCTGATGCTGGGAGGGATTGGGGGCAGGAGGAGAAGGGGATGACAGAGGATGAGATGGCTGGATGCCATCACTGACTCGATGGACGTGAGTCTGAGTGAACTCCGGGAGTTGGTGATGGACAGGGAGGCCTGGCGTGCTGCGATTCATGGGGTCACAAAGAGTCGGACACGACTGAGTGACTGAACTGAATAATATTTTGAGGAATAAATGAGCTAATGTACTTCAAAGTACCCAATAGACTTTCACTGAGAACTTTGGAGCCTCATTTTCCCCACAGGAGCAAATCTGTTTGCTGGACTCATTGCTCTCTCTTCTAGGAGTCTGCTTCACTTACACTATTCTCTTTCATTGTGTCTGTCAAAATATATAAATCAGAGTAGAATTACGTATAAAACAAAATTAAGACAAAAGTCCATGAGAATCCCATCAGCTTTGAAAACTTTTAGTTTTGGGCCCTATGTATAGTCATGCTCTTCTTGTGGTCATGTACATGTAAAATTTTGCAGTTTGGCCTCCTAATGCTTTACAGACACAATGTAGACATACTGCTGTGTATCAATCTTCATATATTAAAAGACAACTAAATGATGGTTTCATCGTTTAACTATCCCCATAATTTCCAATAGTTAGATTGCTTTTGATCTGTCTGGGACTGTTATCAAGAATACTGTCATGCCTGTTTTGAGTATATAACTTTTTGTTTCCTTTGGTTTGTTTTAGACTTTTCCTGGAGGCTTAGGTGAAAAGAATCTGCCTGCAATGTGGGAAACCCAGGTTTGATCCCTGGGTAGGAAAGATCCCCTGGAGAAGGGAATGGCTACCCACTCCGGCATGCTTGCCTGGAGAACTTTTTGTTTGTTTATGGCTTTTATACATTCGGAAACTAGTTTCCAGCTCTAGTTTGTATCAACGCTAATAATGAACTTGTACAAAATTTTGACCTTGTGATTGTTGAGAACTTGATTTCCCATCCCTTCAGTGCACATGTGGTTATCAATTTCCTTGTTACTGATTTAATAGATGAAATACTTTGCCACGTAATTTGTCTTGTTATTTTATTGATAGCTTATTGATTAAGCCGTAATATTTTTGCATATGCTTATTGATCATGTTTTCTTATACTGTTCTCCATATTCTGATTTTAATCATTTTATCACTTTACAGATGAAAATCAAGCTTTAACTTTTCTAAAACAAACCTTCCCTTGAATTTCTCCTTAAATTCTTAAGTTTGTTTCTCTTCTTTTAATCATTTGCTAAACTTAAAATAATTTTTGGTGCCAAAATGATAATATTCTAAAAGTAATAACAGTGAACATATTAAAGAAAATATAAAACATTGAAGAGTAAAAAGTAATTGTAGTTTAACCATCCTAAGATAACTGATTTTAAAATTCACTGTATTACCTAAAGTTTTATTGTATAAATATACACAAAAATTAGGATGATATTGAATGTGGCTTAGTAGGATAATCTTTTATTTTACTCAACATTATGTCAGTTGGAGAAGGTGATGGCACCCCACTCCAGTACTCTAGACTGGAAAATCCCATGGATGGAGGAGCCTGGTAGGCTGCAGCCCATGGGGTCGCGAAGAGTTGGACACGACTGAGCGACTTCCCTTTCACTTTTCCCTTGCGTGCTTTGGAGAAGGAAATGGCAACCCACTCCAGTGTTCTTGCCTGGAAAATCCCAGGGACAGGGGAGCCTGGTGGGCTGCCGTCTATGGGGTCGCACAGAGTCGGACACGACTGAAGAGATTTAGCAGCAGCAGCACGTCATTAGTATTTTCTGATACTAATAGTCTTAGTCTCTCAAAACATTAATTTAAATAGTTAAACCATACTTCATAAATGAGATATATCATCACATGTTTAATTTTTGCCCTATTATGCACTTAGGCTAGAAACATTTCTCCTTCCATTATAATTAATATTGTATTATTAAGTATACTTGTACACAAATATATATACTCATGTTGACTATTCAGGAGATATTTCTGGAAGATTACTGATGTCACGGATAATAAATATTCTAAAAACTCTCAATTTACATTGCCAGATTGCATTTTAATCAAGTTGTGCCAATTCACTCTATCATAATGGAAGAGTGACTGTCTAAGGCATCCTTGCTAATCCTGGGATTATCTTTGAAAAATCTGTACTACTTTAATACTTAATATTTAGTCATTAAATTCATATTTATTTGATAATTAGACAGGTGATCATTGTTTTAGTATATCCACATTTGTCATTTACTTGTGTGAATTATTTACTCATTTCCTTTGCCTATTTTTGTTTTGGGATTTGAATGATTTTTTTTACTGATTTGTAAACATTCTATATAGAATATTATCATATTATAAGCACATTTTCTATAGTTTTCTTGATAAGTAATTTTCAAGAAATTTAAAGTTTTTCACGATTACGGTTACTGTAGAGATGTCTTTTCATTCACTGCATGTAAGCTGAGAAAGCTTTTCTCTATCACAAGGTCTTTGAGATCCTTAAAGTGTTATCTATCAGTTCTGTTTATGTATTTAATACTTAACAGATAAATTATCTGTACTTTGGTCTATTTTATGGTGTGTAGTAGAAAAACCAAAGAAAATTTTCTTTATATAGACAAATTCTTGAATAAAGTCTGTTGAATAAATCCATCTCTTTACCTGTTAAATGGGATGCTGCATTTATCATATATTAAATGTTGCATTCGCTAGCAATTGTTTTAGTCTTATTCTACTTAATTACTTTAATGACTATAGCTTTGAAATATAGGTATAATACAGCTTAATATATTGTGAGGATAGTTCTTTTTATTTTACTTTCTTTATAAAATTATAATTCCCACCATTATCTGTTTATTGTTTTCTATGAATCTCAGAGTTGTTTAGTCAGTTTTTTCCAGATGTGCTACTAGAATTTCATGAGAACAGTCTTAGTCCTCACCTCTCTGGAATGTAGTCCACATCTCCAAAGGAAGAAGAGACTCAAGCAAGGGATCAGGCAGGCAATGAGGCTGAGCAGGAGGTGAGGCCAGAGTTATAAATCTGATTGTATTTAAGATGCAGAAGGATAGGAAAGTAGCCAGTGGCATGATCAGATTTGTTTTAAAATGATTATTCTAGCTACTTTGTGTAAAATAGATTATAAGGGGTGTGAACAAGAGGAGGAAAAGAGTCTCTCTTATGAGAGGCTATTGTAGTGGTGATGGTAAGACACAATGCTATTAATTGTTGAATATTTATTTTGTATTTAGTTACCTTATTAAAAATCCTCTTATAATTCTGGAAGCTTGCTTGGTTTACTGAGATTTACATATATATAATTATTTTAAATTAATAATACTTTTTCTCATTATTTATAATAGTCACATCTATTGTACCAATTTCATATCCTATAGCACTGTTTAGATGTTCCAGAGAAGAAATTGCATATGTGTCAGTGGTTGCCTTTTTTTCTTCCTTTGATTTTAGTGGAAATACCTTGTTGTGTGCCATAGTTAAACACGATGATAAATTTTGACTCACACTACTATATATTATGCTATACTTTTGACATATTTTATCAGTAATAGATATTTGATTGGATCAATATCATATTTGGCCCCTATATGAGAATCACTTTGTACTTCTCTCTTTATGATTAAATGGGCTTACCTGTTCTCAAGAGTGCAACTTTTGGTTTTATGGTAGTACTCTCATTTTAGAAACTTAGCTTGGGAGACTCTGTGGCAGGTGATAATGTTCACTAAAATAAAGAACCCCAGAGGAGAGAATTAACTTATTTTTCATAGTCATATCTGATTCTAGGACAAATTATCTAATTCTAGGACTTTCAAGTCATTGCAAATGTGGTTTTAAGCATTAAAACAGTGAAAGTGTTAGTCACCTGTGTCCAACTCTTTGCAACCCCATGGACTGTAGCCTGCCAGGCTCCTCTGTCCATGGGATTTCCCAGGCAAGAAAACTGGAATTGGTAGCCATTTCCTTCTCCAGGGGATCTTCCAGACCCACAGATTGAAACCGGGTCTCCTGCATTGCAGAGTCTTTACCATCTGAGCCTCCAGGGAAGGTTTTAAACATATCACCTCCTTGAAATCATTTGCTAATTTTTATGTGGTGAACTTTGGTTCTGCACGAAGAAAGGGCTAGAAAGAATAGAAAGAAAAAACTGGGGAGACAGTGTTATGTGATCAAAGATGGAAAGATTTGGGGGGCTCTTTATTGCATGGTTCAAATGCCACTTTGATCTTACCAACTGTGTAGCTCCTGCTATACAATCTTACCAATTGTATAGCATCCTGACTCTCAGGGATGAGAATATAAGCTGCCTTTGCAGGAGGGATGTGAGGTTTGGATAATAAAACTTAAGTAAGAAATTTAGCATGGTAGTGAGCATAGAGATTTTTACAGTGAGCCTCATGCTGTGCTAAGAACAGTTTTCTCCTAAAATTTTAACTCTTTCAGTTTTCCCAACAATCCTGTGAGTATTATCATTATCCCAGTTTTACAAAGCAAGGCATGAAACCCTGAAAGTAGGTTGTGCTCCTACTATAAGTGGATGGCAGCACTGAGAGGTGAACTCAGCAGCATAGCTAACGTTTCTGTGCTTCACCTCTACTGGGGACAAGCCCTCCTGATGTAAAGAGTGCGTGTGAATCCTCTGGTTTCTAAAGCCTGCATGTCCTTGGAAATCATACATACAATTACTTCATTTTACAGCTGAGGAAACAGACCCAGAGATGTAGATGATGTTCAAAGTCATAAATTAAAGGAATGCCAAAGCCTGCATGGAAATCCTGATCTCATTCTATTTTCCAGCTTTTGCAATTAGATGCTCAAACTACTGCACAATTGCACTCATCTCACACTCTAGTAAAGTAATGCTTAAAATTCTCCAAGCCAGGCTTCAGCAACATGTGAACCGTGAACTTCCAGATGTTCAAGCTGGTTTTAGAAAAGGCAGAGGAACCAGAGATCAAATTGCCAACATCCACTGGATCATGGAAAAAGCAAGAGAGTTCCAGAAAAACATCTATTTCTGCTTTATTGACTATGCCAAAACCTTTGACTCTGTGGATCACAATAAATTGTGGAAAATTCTGAAAGAGATGTGCATCTCAGACCACCTGACCTGCCTCTTGAGAAACCTGTGTGCAGGTCAGGAAGCAACAGTTAGAACTGGACATGGAACAACAGACTGGTTCCAAATAGGAAAAGGAGTACGTCAGAGCTGTATATTCTCACCCTGCTTATTTAACTTCTATGCAGAGTACCTCATGAGAAACACTGGGCTGGAAGAAGCACAAGCTGAAATCAAGATGGCCAGGGGAAATATCAATAGCCTCAGATATGCAAATGACACCACCCTTATGGCAGAAAGTGAAGAGGAACTAAAAAGCCTCTTGATGAAAGTGAAGGAGGAAAGTGAAAAAGTTGGCTTAAAGCTCAACATTAAGAAAACGAAGATCATGGCATCTGGTCCCATCACTTCATGGCAAATAGATGGGGAAACAGTGGAAACAGTGTCAGACTTTATTTTTTTGGGCTCCAAAATCACTGCAGATGGTGATTGCAGCCATGAAATTAAAAGATGCTTACTCCTTGTAAGGAAAGTTATGACCAATGTAGACACCATATTAAAAAGCAGAGACATTACTTTGCCAACAAAGGTCCGTCTAGCAAGGCTATGGTTTTTCCAGTGGTCATGTATGGATGTGAGAGTTGGACTAAAAGAAAACTGAGTGCCGAAGAACTGATGCTTTTGAACTGTGGTGTTGGAGAAGACTCTTGAGAGTCCCTTGGACTGCAAGGAGATCCAACCAGTCCATCCTAAAGATCAGTCTTGGGTGTTCATTGGAAGGAGTGATGTTCAAGCTGAAACTCCAGTACTTTGGCCACCTGATGTGAAGAGCTGACTCATTTGAAAAGACCCTGATGCTGGGAAAGGTTGAGGGCAGGAGGAGAAGGGGACGACAGAGGATGAGATGGTTGGATGGCGTCACCGACTCAATGGACATGGGTTTGTGTGGGCTCTGGGAGTTGGTGATGAACAGGGAGTTCTGGCATGTTGCAGTTCATGGGGTCCAAAGAGTCGGACATGACTGAGCGACTGAACTGACTGACTGACTGACTGACTAGTATCTCTGCACAGCAACATTTAGGCTTGCCCTCAAATTCTTAGGTGAACTTCAAGTCTTTTAAACTGACAAGAGGCTTTTATCTGCATTGCATTGTTTCTTTCAACCAATTTTTAAAAAACTTTTGTTTAGGTCAGAGATATTCATTTCAAGGGCTATAATTATAAGCCTTTGTGGATCTTCCTGATGGTATCACAAGTGAATTATATTTATTATACTTTTAAATGAAAAGCAAAAATTCAATGAAACAAAAATTTCAGAGATTACATAAGTTTACTTAAGGCTTAATTTTCCTGACCTAACTGAATTTCTAGCTAAGGTCCAATAAATGCAAACAGTGCCATGCTTCAGATGCCAGAATGGATTCATTCCTAATGTGGATAAAGCAACACCTGTTTTAACACTGATCCTGATTTTGTAATTGTCCAATATGATACTATTAGTCTGTTTCAATGAAGGAAGCTTCCATAGTAGACTTAGCTGTTAATACTTTATGAAGAAATAAGGAATAAGTTGAGAAACTTAGATTCTAGGGGTGTTATCCACTAGCAGTTAACTGTTGGAAGTTTTCATAATAATTTCTTTCTTTGTTCTTTGAAGTTTCCATGTTGTAGTTATGAAACTTCAGTGATTTTTTTTTTCTGGGTGCTTTTCCAACTGTTGTACTGAATCTAAGGATCATCACACATCAGGTTAGTAGGGCAGCATTATAAGATAATTTCCTTCAAGGCTTTGGTCATGTCTTAGAATGAATCTAAAATCCAGGAACTAGAAAGGACAACTCCATATATCTTAAATAGCATTTGTAAATGGCCACTTATGTCTGAGTTGATTGCTTCTAGAGACAGGGAACTCATCACATCTTTACTATCATTATGATCTTCTAAAAATTACCATTAGTTGAGAACTTACCTTGAGTTGACATGGATGACATCTTTAACCCTTTTACAGAAGAGAAAAGGAAGGTTCAAAAAAACTAGCTCACAGTTTCACATCAGTAGAAATAGAATTAAACCCAATACTTATATTGGTTTTGTGATGAGACCCTATAGCCAACCTCTATCTACTCGTTGCTACTGCTGCTGCTACTAAGTCGCTTCAGTTGTGTCTGACTCTGTGCGACCCCATAGACTGCAGACCCCCAGGCTCCCCCATCCCTGGGATTCTCCAGGCAAGAACACTGGAGTGGGTTGCCATTTCCTTCTCCAATGCATGAAAGTAAAAAGTGAAAGTGAAATCACTCAGTTATGTCTGACTCTTAGCGACCCCATGGACTGCAGCTCACCAGGCTCCTCCGTCCATGGGATTTTCCAGGCAAGAGTACTGGAGTGGGGTGCCATTGCCTACTAGTTGAGAAGCCACAATTACCAGATTGCATCGTTTTCATCAAAGGGATCAAAAGGAAGAAGTTTTGTTTCTTTCTCCATATCTCAACACTTCAGTGCTGATTTAACCCAATTCCTTTATCATACCATGCTGACAATACAGTGACTTTTCTGGGTCTTGAATATTTTGTAGTTAGTGAATCTACATTACTATTTTCCATTCTGTTTTTAGAGATGCAATGGAATGTACTGGTTCACAGCATAGCCTGTGATTTTATGCTGCTTGTGTCCAAAGACAAGCTCTCTCCAGTCAACTAGCTATATGATTCTGGGAAAATTCCTTAACTTCTCTGTTTTCTCATCTGTAAAATGGGGATTTTGTGAACATGTAAAGAGTTAATTGATGTAAAAAACTTAGAGCACTAGCTGACACTTGGTAAATGAGATAAGAACTTGTTTTCTCTTGGTATCATTGTTATATATCAGCCTGGCCTGATTCCCGGCCTCTGTAGTCTTCACTTTTGGCGAGCTGGGATTGGCTTGGGCAGCCTGTCTTGAGGCTGAATGTGTTTCAATAGCACTTCATTCACATTTTGGATCTTACTCCAGTTTCACCCAGAGCCTATCTCTTTTTCCCATCACTTGATCCATTTCCCCACTACTCCAGTCTTTTATGGCATTATTTCCCTGCTTGCAACCCAGGATGGCTACCCACATTGGGTCTACACTTCACCACAGCACACAGAAGTGGACTTAACTCTACCTGCCCATCCTTATCACCTGCCACCTTTCACAGTGTGTCCAGTGTTCCAGCCTCTTGAAATAACTTGCCCACCCCTGAACACTCTTTCTGGAGGTGTTTAGCATCTCATTCCTTCCATTCAGAAAGATCTCTTATCATATGAAGAAAAGCCCATACATCATTCCAGATGCAGCTGAAAACATAATCTTATTTGAGAAATACTCAGAAATAGTTGTCTTTCCTCTTTGGATTACCAATACTTTATATTTCACTGTCTCTTAGCTTGTGTTACATTAGTGTGCTATGATTTACCAGTATATCTTCTCTGTCACCTCTGCTCTGGAGCTCAGTGGGGGAAGGGATAGAGCTTATCGCATTGACAGGCCTTTTTGCATAGACAGGCCACATGATACAGTGAATTAGAGTATGAGTTCTGCAGCCAGACTTCTGGATTTCAACTAATATGCCAACTCCCTTACTGTGTGACTGTGAGCAAGTCACAGTGTCTCTCTCCTTGCCTCAGTTTTCTTATAAGTAAATTGAGAGTAATAACAGAAATTGCTTCATAGGATTATATGTACATGAATGCTAAGTTGCTTCAGTTGTTTCCTATTCTTTGTGACCCTATGGACTGTAGCCTACTAGGCTCCTCTGTCCATGGGATTTTCCAGGCAAGAGTATTGGAGTGGGTTACCATGCCTTCCTCCAAGGGATCTTCCTGAACCAGGGATCAAACCTGAATCTCTTGTCTCCTGCATTGGCAGGTGGGTTCTTTACCATTAGCACCACCTGAGAAGCCTGTTAATATTATATATTATATTCTTTATTTCTTATCTCAGTACATGGCATGGCCCATAGATATACTGTACCACTATTTGGTAACAGTAGATGAATTCCCAATTTAAAAAGTCTTAGTTTCCATACAAATTCTCGTTTTATGTCATAGCTTAAACAAACAAACAAACAAACAATCAGAACTCACTTTGGCTTCCATCTAAAACTTTTTTTCTTATTCTTAGTAAACCAGGGCCCTGTAAGCCTGAAACCTTTCTTCTGCCTGCTTGATCCTTTCCAGGAACTGGAGTCCAGTCCTCAAGCTTGGTCTTTGCTTCTCATCCTGATCGCCCCTGCCTTTTCTTCCTTTCCCCTCTTGGCTTTGCCCTCCCTGCTTCTCTTGCATCCTGTTTTTATGCCCACTGATTAATCCCTGTCTGGACTGTGCCGCACTGTTGTGCATCTGTTTGGGAATCCATTAGCTTCCTGGGCTGATCTGGCCTTGTCTTCAGACAGGCCTGGGACCTGGGATCTTTTGCTGCAGTGCTGCAATGCTTGCACCTGGACAAACCTCTCCTCCAGAAACAAAACACATAAAGCTATATGGACTAAAAATATGTGCATGTACAATTGGGGCAAATTATAGACAGAAAGATATAAAAGACCAAAAAGCTTAACTGCCACTTCTTAAGAGCTGGGAGGGGAAGTCCAGGGGGTTGGCTGCAAAAACAGGGTACTGAGCATGTGCCCTGCACTCAGTACCACCAGAGGGATGGGCAAACCACTTAAGCCACCCTCTGACCCGACTCCTGGACACACCCCTACCCTCATTCCATATAAGGAACAAACTCATTCTCCCCTCTTAGAGCGAGAGAGCAAGGGAACCTGTTACTTGTTCTTATTTCCCTCTGATGCAGCAGGAGTCCCAATAAAGCCTTGCCTGAATTTCTTGTCTGGCCCCTAATTTCTATTGATTGGGGAAGGCTAAGAACCCTAGTCAGTATTAGTTTCACCAGCTCTGGCCACATCCCTTGTAGCTCAGCCTTGTTCTAGTCTCTGACCCTGCCCACCTGCTCTGTCCAGAGAATTCACAAGGTTACACCTAAAACACATTTCAAAAAAAAAAATGATAAAGTATGCACATTTTAAGGGTAGAGCTCAACTACTCTTTACATATGTACCCAGGTACCACTATCTAGTCAAGGTGTAGTATTTTTCTAGCACACCAAAAAGTACCCAAGAGTCCCTTCTGTAGCATGATTTTTCAATAAAAATTTGCATGTAGCACCCTACAAAGAAAAAGAAAAAAAAAACAGCAAAACTGGGGAAAAGCCAATTTGGCTTGTAATTTGGACATCATCAGCTATTTTGCTTCATTAAAAGATTTTATATAATGCTGAGTGCACCTATTTTCCTTTGAGTTGCTTCTTGGAGTAACCTAGAAAAATTATACTTAGAGTAGAACGAGGGTTTCCCTCATAGCTCAGTTGGTAAAGAATCTGCCTGCAATGCAGGAGACCCCGGTTTGATTCCTGGGTTGGGAAGATCTGCTGGAGAAGGGATAGGGTACCCACTCCAGTACACTTGGGCTTCCCCTGTGGCTCAGCTGGTAAAGAATCCACTTGCAATGTGGGATGCCTGGGTTTGATCCCTGAGTTGGGAAGATCCCTGGAGAAGGGAAAGGCTAACCACTCCAGTATTCTGGCCTGGAGAACTCCATGGACTATTCAGTCCATGGGGTCGCCAAGAGTCAGACATGACTGAATGACTTTCACTTTCACTTTCAGGGTAGAGCAAGGAGATATTAAAAATATTTAGTCATGTATTTTGAGCACCAAATCAGCATGAGTGTTAGAAATACGCAATTTGTTTAGTTGTGGTCAGGTGTTCCCATTGAATAAGCTTTCAATAATGGAAGCTACTATGACACTCTTTTGGGCCCCTAATAGGGACAAAAATATCTTTTTTTCCCCCATAGTTTCCTTTTCTTTATACAGATCCTTTGCTATTAATATTTCCAGGTTAAATATTAGACACCCAGTTAAGTTTGAATTTCAGATAAACAATGAGTCTTTTCGAGTATGTCTCAAATAAGGCATGGGACGTGAAGTTAAACGACACCTTGTTCATCTGAAATTCAGAGTCAGCTGGGCATCCTGCCTTTTTATTTGCAGTCTGGCAACCCTGTTTATTGTGTCTCACCCCAAATTGTACTGTCCTGACCTAAATATTGTGTCCACCTTCCTCACCATGAAGTTGAAATTCTCTATTCTCAGCACAGTGCTTGGCACAGAGTAGGTGCTCAAGAAATGTTTGCTCTATTTTCTTTTATTTGAAGAAAGTTAGAGATTACAAAATGAAAAGCAAATACAGGTAAAGCAACATAAATAAGGACAATCTGAGCACTCTGTTTTCCTTAGACAATAGTGCTGGTCTCCTGATGGATTGAGACCTGTGTGCGTCAGTTGGTTCCAGTGGGATGACCATGTGAGTCTGATTTATCCCATATTCTGAAAAGGAACAAACTTCATATTTAGAGAAGCTGAGATGCAGCATTGTGGGCAGCCTCTGGAAAGGCCAGGTGATGGCAGGTGTTGTGCTGCTGTAACTACAGAGTGTATTGCCTTTCTGTTTGGCAGGACAATCGGGCCATTCCTTAATAAGCCTTTCTAGGAGCCACAGTCCCAAGCCCTCACTTTCCCACAGTGCTCAGGTCTCTCTCTTCGAGGCTGTTAGCACCAGTGGGGTGGGATGCAATGTGGTCCTGGACTATTCTGGATGCAAACCTCAGTGCCTGAGATGTAAAGTCCCAAATCTCTAGCTTGGCATTTCAGGCAATAGCTGCCGCTGGTGTCCCAGGCCCCCTCCTGATTCCCTGCATACCAGCCACACCAGGGACATCCAGTGTTCCTGCAAAGCTTTCTTCCCTCAGACCTCACGACCTCACTTCTGCCTTTGCTTCTTCCTGAGATGTGTTGCCCTTTACTTTGCTTCTAGACAGATATTAGGCCTCCTTACAAGTCATACTTTAGAAGTTTCCAGTGCTTTATGAAGTCTGTCCCAACTTCTTACCATCCTTTCAAAATTCTAGCACATTTCTACCTTTGCTTCTGCCCAAAGGGAAAAAAAGTCTGTCTTTGGGGCTACAAATGAGTCAGTGATCCTTATGTGTTAGAAAATGCATTCAGCCATGAATTATAGAAACTTGCCCAAAATGGCTGAAACCAATTGGGAGTTTTATTTTTCTACTTAAATGTTTGGAGGTTGGCATTTCAGAGCTGATATGGTGGTCCAGCCAGAGACTAGGCTATTTCTGTTTTTCTGATGAGCTCTCCTTGACATTGTATCTTGACCCAGGGAATGTTTATTTCTGAGAGATCTTCAAGGGCAGGGGCTACATCATTAATTCATCTGACATTTTAAAAATTGTTCATATCCTTGTGACTGCAGTAAATGCTCATCAAATGAATGATAAATAAATGATTCATTAATGAGGTAATTTCTCCTTTGGAGACAGAGAAAAATGCATATTTGATTATAACAAACACAACCTCAGAGCCATGATATATAGAATTTTAAGAACATTCAGTTCCTTATTTGCTTCAGATATCATGCTTTGGTTTATCTGGGCAAATATGCATTTGTCAAGGTCTTAGTGCGTGATCTCAAAAATTAATTTAGGATATAGACAGCCTCCAAATTTCAATGTATTTTTGAGTGTGTTTTTAAAAACATGTGTTATAAAGTGGTATTTGCTTCTTATGCAAACAATGTTATATTGACATACTTTCAACCAAGGATTTGTCAACAAATGCATCACAGAAATGATGGTTAGCATGTCATTAAAATACAAGGACACAGCAGTAATGTAAAAGTGCAAAATTATCCCTTATGTCCTAGAAAATGAACATATACCTTACAGTAAATATTTATAAAACAAGAGTCCAAGTGTACTATAAATTGTGTATACTACACATAAAATGCAACTCTATTGTGCTATAAACAGGGCTTACAACTAACATGTTAGCCATAATAATGCTTGAAAGCTTTGGACTGGATCCCATTGATCTTATAACCTTAGGGCTCACCACAGTCTCTGTTACACTGAAGATACACAACAAATGCTTGTGAATTTAATTAGATGGAATCTATGTAGAGCTCATAAAGCACTCTCATATGCATTGTTTTTTTACTGTCAGTAATGCCTTGTGTGTTTAGTAGCATAGAGAGTATCCCATTTACAGGTAAACTGAGGCTCATAAGCAGTTGAGTGATTTGTTCTCTCCATGTCAGTTGTGGTGCTAAATGCCCACCTATTTTTTCAGCTAAGTTTGATGTTTTGATGCTGGCATCATTTATGACTCACATGACTCAGGTCTGCAGAGAGAAGCTTGAAAGTCCATATCCTCTTTCTCTCAGTAAGTTTTCTTGAAGTGGAATAGAAGCATTCAAAACCATTTTATTTATCTTAGTTCTATTACCTTAGTTTTCTTTATCATACTATAAAACAATACAAGAGAGGAAAAAATTTGCTATTGATGAGTATGATGGAAATGGTCTTTTTCTCCCCTCATGATAGTTTTGACAGGGAAGTCTGACCTAAAATGTATCCCCAGTTCTTCTCCTATACTAGTTATTTTTATTAAGAACCACAGTTTGCTATTAAGACAAAAGGCAACAAGTAACACTAAGCATTGATTTCAGTCTGCTTGGCCTTTCTGTATGGGACTTAAAGTGCTTCCCATTCATGGAAAACTAAACACAAAAATTACTACTGAAATAATTTATAGTTTTATATGGCACTCCCAATGCATCCATCAAAGATAAATAAAACAAGAAGAGAATGGTATGCCGAGAGAGTGTCCTCTACTGGACAGTGGGTGTGTTGCAATGTTCAAAATCCAGGTTTTTTTTTTTTTCTTGACATCAGACTATGCATTCTATTCTCTTGGTTTCTTGCTGCAAAAGTAAGAAACAAAGAGAATGGAATGCGTGGTATGGTTTTCTTGTCTGAAAACTGAGGATGAGAAAAGTACTTACTTCATATGATTGTTGTGAAAGCTAAATGTATAAAAATATGTAAAGCATTGATAACAATGTTTGGCAGGAAGCAAGCATTTAATAAATGGTAGCAAGTACTGTTATTCTTTTATATTTTTAATAATGGTGGGAACTTCTCATTGTCTGCCTAAAATATACTGAGGGGAAGGAAACCAAATAATTACACTTATTATGGATGTTAGTAAAATACAAATTAATGGTATCTGCCTATAAATTAAATGCCTATCATATACCATAAAGTGCTAATGCTTCTGTTTACAGGAATTCTGAAACTCACAATTGGAGTCAAAGCTATGCTCCCTACCAGATTGTAAACTATAAGAAGAGGAGACCCTTTCTATTTCAATTACATCTGTTCCTCAGACAATTGGCACATTGGAAGTGTTCAGAAAATACTTTTGCAATGAGTGAGTAAATAAATAGATAAAAGAATTAATAGCATTTCCAGAAGTGTGGCTTGTGACTAAGTTACACTGTAAGTAACCAATGCATTAAGTAGCCCCTGTAGGTGTTGGCCATCGTGAGATTTCTATGGAATGTATTAACGTGACATGTTGTGTACTCTCATGAAATATAGTTTATTTGAGTTTATAAAGATATGAATGTGCTATAAATTTTATTAGTGCCTATGGCTAGTCTCCCATTTACCGCATTCCCAGTTTTTCCATATCACCTCTGCTCTTTTAATTACAGAAATCATAATGGAAAAAGAAAGGGTATCATTTGATGCATTTGAAATTTCCATTGGGCCTCCCTGGTGGCTCAGCTGGTGAAGAACCCAGTTACAATGCACGATACCTGGGTTCAGGCACTGGGTTGGGAAGGTCCCCTGGAGAAGGGAATGACTATCCACTCCAGTGGATAGAACTTCATGGACTAGAGAATTTCACGGACTATGTAGTCCATGGGATCTCAAAGAGAATTTCAGGGACTCTGTAATCCATGGGGTCTCAAAGAGTCAGACACGACTGAGTGACTTTCATTTTTCACTTTCATGAAGGAAATGACATCCATAACTGTTCAGTAGGGACTATACGTTAGAGGATCTATCTGAACAAGATCTCTGCAAAGTGTGATGACTTTTCTGAATAGACAGGCTTCTTATTTTATGTTCTGTCATGGTCTTGAAGATTTTGCTGCTGATCAACCACTAATAATTTACAAGTAACTTAAGGTATAGTGTATCGGGGTCATTTTGTATGGTGCCCTTCTCTTTGGTTTACTGACTTTGGAGGAGATTAAAGAAATGTTTATTCCCTTCCTGAGGGCTTGGTAAAGCTTGGGAAGTACTTTCATGATCTAAGGATTTTAAAATTTCTGTTAGAATACTGAAACAGAGATGAGAACAAGTATATATTAGTTGAATCACATGTTGAAATGTATAATTCTGTTTGTGTTGGCAGAGTCTGTGAACATTAGGTGCTCTTGGGCCTTCAACTCTTATTTGCTTATTGGCTGTTGGGAACTTTATGTTTTGCCACATAAATAATCTTAGCAGATGAGATTGAGAAAACCAATACCTCCCTCTTCACAACCTACCCTGCCCCCACAACCTGTGTGTTGTAACCATTGTTTCTGTGAAAAATCTCATTCCAAATTCCAGCTCCTCTTTGTGCCTAATTCTGTGCTTAAAAGGAAGAATGTACTCATTAAGTGTTAAAAGACCAAGGTATGTAAAGAAGAGTTCTCTGGAGCAGCCCTAGACCTGGGACTGTCATCTGCTTCTGACTTTTTCTTTATGGCCTCAGCTGCCAGAAGAAATAATTACATGCATTAGCATCAGTAGCAGGAGAAGAATGGGCAAGAAGAAGCCCCTAAACCCTAAGAATCTGTGAATCGAAGGTAGAAATAAAATATTTATACTCTTGACAAACCTGTATGCAGGTCAGGAGGCAACAGTTAGAACTGGACATGGAACAACAGACTGGTTTCAAATAGGAAAAGGAGTACATCAAGGCTGTATATTGTCACCCTGATTTAACTTCTATGTAGAGTACATCATGAGAAATGCTGGGCTGGAAGAAGCACAAGCTGGAATCAAGATTGCCGGGAGAAATATCAACAATCTCAGATATGCAGAGGACACCACCCTTATGGCAGAAAGTGAAGAGGAACTAAAGAGCCTCTTGATGAAAGTGAAAGAGGAGAGTGAAAAAGTTGGCTTAAGCCTCAACATTCAGAAAACGAAGATCATGGCATCCGGTCCCATCATTTCCTGGCAAATAGATGGGGAAACAGTGGAAACAGTGGCTGACTTTATTTTTCTGCACTCTAAAATCACTGCAGATGGTGATTGCAGCCATGAAATTAAAAGACGCTTACTCCTTGGAAGGAAAGTTATGACCAACCTAGACAGCATATTAAAAAGCAGAGACATCACTTTGCCAAAAAAGTTCTGTCTAGTCAAGGCTATGGTTTTTCCAGTGGTCATGTATGGATGTGAGAGTTGGACTGTGAAGAAAGCTGAGTGCCGAAGAGTTGATGCTTTTGAACTGTGGTATTGGAGAAGACTCTTGAGAGTCCCTTGGACTGCAAGGAGATCCAACCAGTCCATCCTAAAGGAGATCAGTCCTGGGTGTTTCATTGGAAGGACTGATGCTGAAGCTGAAACTCCAATACTTGGCCACCTGATGCAAAGAGCTGACTCATTTGAAAATACCCTGATGCTGGGAAAGATTGAGGGCAGGAGGAGAAGGGGATGATAGAGGATGAGATGGTTGGATGGCATCACCGACTTGATGGACATGAGTTTGGGTAGTTTCCGGGAGTTGGTGATGGACTGGGAGGCCTGGCATGCTGCGGTTCATGGGGTTGCAAAGAGTTGGACATGACTGAGTGCCTGCATTCAACTGAATACTTGATAATGGAATAAAATACTTAATAACAGAAGCCATTCTTCATGGATTTCTCATGTGCCAGGAATGGTGCAGAACACCTTAATGATACACTGTATCACCTTAATTCTCAGAAGTCTCCTTTGATGAGTGAGGCGTCTAAGACTGAGCATAAGTAGCTTGTCCACAGTCACAGAGCTACACATGCCCAAATGTTTTGGCTTCTGGTTTCATTTCTTTTTCTCTCCTGGCCCAGCCCACAAAACTATTCTGCCTGGTGACAGGTATATACCTGCAGAAGAGGCCAGACACAGTGCTGCTGAGTTGAGGCTTGTCAAGTTCAATGAGGGAAGGAGAATTAAGAAGCCTCCTGTCTGTGGGTTAAGGTCACACTAACCTCATCCACTTCTGCAAAAGCAGATATGTGGGAGCCTGTGACCCCCATGTCTAGTCCTAATTGTTTCTATATTTAGGGAGGAAAGAATATACTTAAGTATAGCCTTTGAACCCAACGTAAGGACAGTGTTGTGTTTTATATTTGTTTTTGCTTATTTGATGTTTTAGATAACCTCTTTTGTGACTACAGATCTTGCTGCAAACAGCAATATATCAGCAAAAAAGATCAATTAAAATACAGGGGGAAAGAAATCTAAACCAACACTTACCCACGGGAACACAGCCTCAGATTTCTACACTTAAGCCTGCCTTAAGCCACCCTTGCTGGCTGGAGAAAGTGACATTTACACAGAAATGCCCGGCAGAAAAAAGAAACAAGAGTTGCAACAGAGCCACCATAAACATTGCGGTTCATAAACCTGAAAACAGGAAGGGTGACCTTTCCAAAGGCTAGAAATGGACTTTTCAGCCTCTAAAATTCAAACCATTTTTGGTGTCAAAATGCCCTTAAGCTCCAAGTTGCTGTTTTCATAAATGTGGCTGAGTTGAAAACTGTTGTAGCTGAAACTTCAGGTTTTCAAATGAAACCAGCACAGGGTCTGGGCAGGGAAATGTTTCCCTGGAGGTGGTATGGACTGGCCAGTGGACCTTTCTGAAAATCCTTTGTCACAGTCTTTTTCTTTTTGCAGTTGACAGATGGAAAACTGTAGAAATTAACAGCCAACCTTTCAACATTTGCTCTCTAAAAGGCTCACCTCAATGCCATTCCTTGGCCAACTAAACCTTTCTGAAGTACCACTTTGTTCAAGAGATGATAGACCAGCAACAACTCAGTAGTGCTCGGGTTTCCCAAGGTTTGGGTGCAAACTTGGTATGTCAAGAGAACTAAGAAAGTTGAATGGATCAACAACAAGCCCTGGAGAAGTGAGGGGTGTCTTCAATGGCATGAAGGGTTCTTACAAGGAAAAGAGGTGTAGTGGACAGTTGATTTCCATTCTAATGTACTCACATCCCTTTCCCATTCCTGTGATCTCCTTCTCTGGCTTTGTGTGCTTTGTGCATTCAAAGGTTCACACCTCTAATCTTCCTTCAGAAGACTTCTCATGCTACTGAGCTACTTTGACCACAGATGCATAGAGAAGTGCAGAGGGTTTATATTAATAGCTCCAGGGAGACCCTTTGTTCAGTGACTGAGCCATGGCAGAATATTGGTGTGAGGGCCTCAGCTTCCTTGCCGCAAATAGAGATAAACATTATGGGAGATACAACTTATGCTTTAGGGCACTCCCCTGAAGGGTCAGGTTGAAGCTACCCTCCAAGGGACTTTGCCTGATGCTGTTCCTTCCCTGGTTTCTTCCCTTTTTCTGTGTTTCTCTCCCAACTCCCTGACAAGTTCTCCTGGGAGCACTTGCATAATAAATCACTGGCACAAAAATCCTTACTCAAGGTCTGCTTCTGGGTGAGACTTACTCGGTTGGTTCTGGAAAACAAGATTAGGACTAGTGGACAGTACAGAGAAGCAGACTTTGAATCAATGCAAGGAAAAATGTTTTACAAATTGAATTTCTCAAATATTGTTTGTGAGAAACTACCTAAAAATATTTAAATAGAGACTGGATGAATAATTGCTGGCACTGTACTCTGTGAGTTCAGGCACTAAGTATAAAGTTGCTTTTAAGCTTCCAGACTAGTACCTTACCACTGGAATAGCATAGTATACGAATGAACCTTAAAGTTTCACAGGTTAGCACCACATTTGAACAGTATTCAAATTATTCAAGTTTTAATAAGACTATCTCATTATGTCAAGCAGGAAATGTAGGTAAATGGGCAGTACAGTCCAATGGGGACAATTACTGTAGGTGACAGCATAACTCCAAGTAAGCTCCAAGTTAAAAATTTGTGAGATGTAAGATGAGAAGAACCTTACCTTACAAGAATGCGAAAGACTGATTAAAACAGGAAATATGCTTAAAAAAAAAAAAAAAAAGAAGGCAGAGAGCTGCCTGATGACTGAATGAATGGTGAATGATCCACAATCACAGAGAAGGATACCTCGTAATTGTTCAGACATCACAAGAGTCTGGTGGATTGAGGCAATGATTGGGCTCAATTTTGTTGACTTGGTTAGTGGTGTTTTGAGTTCTTTAATTTTCTAGGATGCCCACCAAATTCTAGTGTTTGAAATCCCACTGACACACAAAAAATCAACAGCTGTTTTTCAGTATCGTCCCTTCCTCCTCAACTACAATGGCTCCCCTCTCCTTAGAGATGAAAGCTTCTATTTTTGTATCTGGGCAGACATAGACTCTTACTCAGCCCTGGGAATGGGTTTTCTGATATCAGAGACAGAATTTTGGTCTTGTGTGGATCTAGAGAGAGGAAGAATGGGACCTCATATTGGGTGTAGTTCAAATGTGATGAAGAAGTAGATTAGGAGAGGGTGGAGTGCAGGTCAGAGATTGTATCAAGAATAAGAAAAGCAAAAAAATCACGAAAATCCAAATTAACAAAAAACAAAACAATACAAAACCATAGAGCTAAAATGTTGAAAAAGAACAGTACAATTGTACTAAGGGGAAACAATAGACATGGGCCTGAAATATCTTACAAAACAGAGTTGGAGAAAGTTCTGCCAAATGGCACCTTCCCAGAAGTACAGGGTGGTTGGGAACTTTGATACCTCCACCTCCTGGCCTCAGATCTAACCACATAAAATTTAAACTTACTTCTAATTACTCTGTACTGCTCTAGTTTCTCTGCTTTACTCCAAATCACTTATTCATTGATTTTACTCATGTAATTATCCCCATCTCAGCCAAACCAAATCCTATCCATCCCTAAGGACCAAGCTTTGGACTCTTTCTCCATTATGGATTTTTCCACAATTTTTCCAGCCTGTAAAACTCTTTAATATCTGTTGACACCAAAGCACATTACTCATACCGGCTATTTGGGTCTTGTCATGAAGTGCTTTCTGAAATTTTCTCTTGTTTTGGTTTATGAGGCCTTGCTTATTGAGTATTTGTTTGCTTCTCTCTTGCATATGTTCAATTACTTATGCCTTGACTTTGCAAATTGATCTCAGTCAAGACAGTCATTTACCATATACACAAATTACATCCACTTGGGTTGTAAGATTTACAAATGAGAAAATAAATGCTGCATGTTGAGAGTTCAGGAAAAATTGCTGAGGACAGGTGTGGGTTAGGAAGTCTTGATGGAAGTGGGGCAAATGAACTCAGCAGTTGAAGGATGTAAACTTCAGAGTCAAAATCTTTCAGCATACGTGTGTAGCCTCTGTAGAAGAAAAACCAATAGTATTAACGACAGCAATCATTGGTAGTGTTTATTGAACACTGTGCTAAGTACTTTATGTTATCTCATTTAATCTTTCAACAATTAAAATTTTGTGGTAGGTATTATCATTCTCATTTTAAAGTTGAGGAAATTGAGACTTAATGATGATAATTGATTTGTCCAAAGTCACTTACCCTATTAAGTATGAGTGACCAGATGCCAAAGTTCTTTTAACTATGCTGTACTTTGTCCCGGAGAAGGCAGTGGCAACCCACTCTAGTGCTCTTGCCTGGAGAATCCCACGGACAGAGGAGCCTGGTAGGCTACAGTCCATGGGGTCGCTAAGAGTTGGACACGACTGAGCGACTTCACTTTGACTTTTCACTTTCATGCATTGGAGAAGGAAATGGCAACCCACTCCAGTGTTCTTGCCTGGAGAATCCCAGGGATGGGGGAGCCTGGTGGGCTGCTGTCTATGGGGTTGCACAGAGTCAGACACGACTGACGCGACTTAGCAACAGCAGTACTTTGTCCCAGTAATAGTGGATTTGTGTATGAGATTAGCATTTTCAAAGGAATGTGAAAATTGATTTCTTAAGCTTTACTTGCCATATTAGGAAGATTTGGAAGCTATAAGACCAGGAGAGAGCAGAGATTAAAATTTATTCTGTAACTGAACAGTTTTGTTTCTAATTTTCACATTGTGTTCAGCCACTTTGCATTCCCTCAGAACATCCACATGGGAGACTTCTTTAGTGTATCATTTACCACTTGTCTTGGGCTTCTCTGATTACAAAGAGTGGCTTGGAGTAGTGGAAAAGAAGCTGGAGATAGTCCTGCTCCTACCGCCGAGAATAGTGGGCAACTGAGACTAGAGATCAAGATGACTCCTGCTTTATCAGAACTACTTAATTATGTAAAATAACATAGAACTGTACAAAATCATAAGTTATTGATAGTTATTAATTAAAATTTGAGAAATACAAACATTTATTACATTATTTGCATACTGTTTCACATTTTATAAAATTATGTATATATTCAATTATGGGTTCAGTCCGTAAAGAATCTGCCCGCAATGCAGGAGACCTGGGTTCTATTCCTGGGTCGGGAAGATTCCCTGGAGAAGGAAATGGCAACCCACTCCGGTATTATTGCCTGGAGAATCCCATGGACAGAGGAGCCTGGCAGGTTACATATAATCTATGGAGTGGCAAGAGTCAGACATGACTGAGTGACTAAGCACACACATTCAATTATGGTATTTGTTACAGAGTCTATTTTTTTTCAGAGTCTATTTTTTTACCTTAAAAAAAGCAAGACTGAGAACAAAAAAAAAAATTAATACTTTTTGCCCTTACCATCATGGCATAAAGGAGGGGAAATTTCAACACTAATAAAATACAGAGAACGTAATTTCAGAATGAAGGTGAGTCATTTTGTTTCTGAAAACCTCACTTGATTCTCTTTATTTTCTGCTTCTTTTCCTTCAAGAAAAGTGTGGCGAGAACTTTGTCATAACCTGTACTTGTCTACTCCCTGGTGTTTGGGCCCTGAAGTGAAAGTCACTCAGTCATGTTCAACTCTTTGCGATCCCCGGGACTGTGGCCGACTAGGCTCCTCTGTCCATGGGGCTCTCCAGGCAAGAACACTAGAGTGGATTGCCATGCCCTCTTCCAGGGGATCTTCCCGGCCCAGGGACTGACCCCGGGTCTCCTGTATGCAAGCAGATTCTTTACCATATGGGCCACTGGAGAAGCCCCTACTCAAGTGTATAACATCAAATAATTCAAGATTTCTGCCTCAGTTCTCGACCATCTCTCAAGTTTGGGGCAGTAATCACAAATGAAAAAGTCTATGTACAAGTATGACCAAGACAACCAGAACATGTAGAAATGTAATGAACCCATGCACTCAGTGGCCTAGGGATTTGCTGAAAGAAGAATAACATTAGGGTCAGCTCTGTTGTCTCTCACACCACGAAGTTAGTACATTAACTTTTCTCAAGATTGCCTCTCCCAACTATAATGTGATCTTTCTGATTGTTCTGAAAAGCCAACCATGACTGGGGTAGCAGATTTTGCTCAGCTGGGGATTCTCTATTGTGAACTTTTTACCTTGTTGTCCACCACAGCTTGGGTTTGGCAATTGTTAGAAAGCATGGCATGAAGCAGTGACTCCCTGTGATTCAGTGGGAAGTGGGGCTTTGTAACGGACAAAGCAGGAAATCTGGTGATGGCTCTGAAATCTGTGGAGATTCATTGTTGTGAGCTAGTGGTGTCAAGTTTGATTCTGTTGCCATGGTGTTTGGCTACTTGGATTGTTTGTTTTAGCTTTTGTAAATGTGCCCAGATATGGAATGTGCATTCAGTCAGCTGAAAGGAGGCTGAAGAAGCAGGGTGAAAGAAGAAATAATTACACTATGGTTTGGGAATGAGTCAGAATCCCAAGGTATTGTTTATCACTTGGGTTCATATAAATGTGCTCCTCAGCTTCCTTTTCAGAAATGAATATCTGCCTTCATTTCATGGCAATCAATATTTGCAGCCCTGATCCTTGCAATCAAACATGAAACTCAGATTAACATTCAAGCTAACAATATTTAAACAGGAAATTTGAACTTGATCTGTGGATTACAGTCTTTACCCTTCAAACAAGACAAGGTTTACACAATCAGCCTTAGTAATATTTTTGCCAGTGTCTGACATTTTCCCCTGGTTTTGGCCTTTCTATTTTCAGTGTGATGTTCTGAGCAAAAACTATTAACATATAAGCAACTCCTCCCACCATTTCTTCATCTAAACCTAGTAAAAGGTGGCTTGCTCCTTCTTTTTCTAATCAGAAACCCAATGGTTGTGTCTATGTGGATCTACTGAAATAAGTGAGGCTTCCCTGCATCTCTGTGAGCCCTGATTGTTCCTAGTTGCTTAAAATTCTATGTGCAGTGCTTCAGAATACTGGCTGCTCAGTTTTCCTAAAGAGCAAATTTCAGTGAACCAGGTGGACCAAATTATATGTCTTGGTATAGATGGCCAATGTAGACCTTAATTTGTTTATTCATTCATGTATGCATTTATTCTTTCATTCTTGCTTTCATACATTTTATAATACATACATTCGTTTGTTCATTAGATATTCATTATGCATTCACCTGAGATTTAATGGTACTTATTTACCAGACCCTAAGCAAAGAGGATACAGTGGGAGAATTAGAGATCAGTAAGACTTACCTTGAAGGAGCACACATTTTGTAACTGGAGGGAAGACTTATGTCCATCTAGTAATAGTGTGGTGTATGAAGTGCCATAAAAGATAGGAGTGAAGTCTGTGTTAAGAGCTCTGAAAAAGCAGTGGTTCATTTTGACTTGTGTGTTTGTGAAGACAGCTGGAAAAGGCTTCATGAACGGGGTGGACCTCCAGCTACAACTTAAAGGTGATTTAGTTTTGTCTGGGAGACAGACAAGTTGTAGGGGATTTTAGGTGACAGGAACAAGGAAGCAAAGATCATGGTTTCTAAGAAAAAAATGATTTGGTTTAGAAATTTCACAAGTTGGGATTCACTCATGTCCCTTTTAGTTTTTATTTATTTATTTATTTATTTTTTCTTTAAGCAAAATTTATTGATGTATTTGTTTTTCCTATTTTCTGTTTTCTTTTTTTTATTATTTTACTTTACAATTCTGTATTGGTTTTGCCATACATTGACATGAATCCACCATGGGTGTACATGCGTCCCCAAACATGAGCCCTCCTCCCATCCCCCTCCCCACAACATCTCTCTGGGTCATCCCCGTGCACCAGCTCCAAGCATGCCGTATCCTGCATCGGACATAGACTGGCGATTCGCTTCTTACATGATATTATACGTGTTTCAATGCCATTCTCCCAAATCACCTCACCCTCTCCCTCTCCCTCTGAGTCCAATAAATGATGCTTAGTAACTGGCTACCCTGCATATTCTAAGATCCACTAGTTGCCTTGGCACACTCGAGCTGTGGAGAGATAAGTGATCTACCTCTTCGTTGCTGTTGTTGTTGTTGTGCAGTTGCTCAGTCATGTATGAATCTGAGACCCCCATGGACTGTAGCAGGCCAGGCTTCCCTGTCCTTCACTATCTCACAGGGTTTGCTCAAGCTCATGTCCATTGAGCCAATGATGCCATCCAACCTTCTCATCCTCTGTCGTCCACTACTCCTCCTTCTCTCTGTCTTTCCCAACATCAGGGTCTTTTCCAATGAATAGGCTTTTTGCATCAGGTGGCCAAAGTATAGGAGCTTCAGCTTCAGCATCAGCATCAGTACTTCCAAAGAATATTCAGGGCTGATTTCCTTTAGGGTTAACTGGTTTGATCTCCTTGCTGTCCAAGGGACTCTCAAGAGTCTTCTCCAATACCACAGTTCAAAAGCATCAATTCTTCAGTGCTCAGCCTTCTTTATGGTCCAACTCTCACATTCAGAAATGACTACTGGAAAAATCATAGCTCTGACTATATGGACCTTTGTTGGCAAACTGATATCTCTAAATTTTAATACACTGTCTAGGTTTGTCATAGCTTTTCTTCCAAGGAGGAAGAGTTTTTTAATTTCATGACTATGGTCACCATCTACAGTGATTTTGGAGCCCCCAAAATAAACTCTGTCACTGTTTCCATTGTTTCCCCATCTATTTGCCATGAAGTGATGGGACCAGATGCCATGATCTTTGTTTTTTGAATGTTGAGGTAAGCCAGCTTTTTCACTCTCCTTTTCCACTTTCATCAAGAGGGTCTTAGTTGCTTTTCACTTTCTGCCATTTCAGTTCAGTTCAGTTCAGTTGCTCAGTCATGTCTGACTCTTTGCGACCCCATGAATCGCAGCACGCCAGGCCTCCCTGTCCATCACCAACTCCCGGAGTTCACTCAGACTTGTGTCCATCGAGTCAGTGATGCCATCCAGCCATTTCATCCTCTGTCATCCCCTTCTTCTCCTTCCCCCAATCCCTCCCAGCATCAAAGTCTTTTCCAATGTGTCAACCCTTCGCATGAGGTGGCCAAAGTACTGGAGTTTCAGCTTTAGCATCATTCCTTCCAAAGAAATCCCAGGGCTGATCTCCTTCAGAATGGACTGGTTGGATCTCCTTGCAGTCCAAGGGACTCTCAAGAGTCTTCTCCAACACCACAGTTCAAAAGCATCAATTCTTAAGTGCTCTGCCTTCTTCACAGTCCAACTCTCACATCCATACATGACTACTGGAAAAACCATAGCCTTGACTAGATGGACCTTAGTCGGCAAAGTAATGTCTCTGCTTTTGAATTATGCTATCTAGGTTGGTCATAACTTTTCTTCCAAGGAGTAAGCGTCTTTTAATTTCATGGCTACAATCACCATCTGCAGTGATTTTGGAGCCCCAAAAAATAAAGTCTGACACTGTTTCTACTGTTTCCCCATCTATTTCCCATGGAGTGATGGGACCGGATGCCATGATCTTCATTTTTTGAATGTTGAGCTTTCTTCCATTTGAGTGGTATCATTTTCATATTTAAGATTATTGATATTTCTCTCAGTAATCTTGATTCCAGCTTGGGCTTCATTCAGCCTGGCATTTTGCATGATGTATTCTGTAGAAGTTAAATGATCAGGGTGACAGTATACAGCCTTGACGTACTCCTTTCCCAATTTGAAACCAGTCCATTGTTCCATGTCTGGTTCTAACTGCTGCTTCTTGACCCACATATGGACTTCTCAGGAGGCAGGTAAGGTGGTCTGGTATTCCCACCTCTTTAAAAATTCTCAACAGTTTGTTGTGACCCACACAGTCAAAGGCTTTGACATAGTTAATGAAGCAGATGTTTTTCTGGAACTCTTGCTTTTTCTATGATCCCATGGATGTTGGTAATTTGATCTCTGATTCCTCTGCCTTTTCTAAAGTCAGCTTGAACATCTGGAAGTTCTCAGTTCAAGTACTGTTGAATCATAGCTTGGATAATTTTGAGCATTATTTTGCTAGCGTGTGAAATGAGTGCAATTGTGTAGTAGTTTGAACTTTCTTTGACATTTCCTTTCTTTGAGATTGGAATGAAAACTGATCTTTTCCAGTCCTCTGGCCATTGCTGAATTTTCCAAGTTTGCTGACATGTTGAGTGCAGCACTTTAACAGCATCATCTTTTAGGATTTGAAATGGCTCAGCTAAAATTCCATCACCTTCACTACCTTTGTTCATAGTAATGCTTTCCAAGGTCCACTTGACTTCATATTCCAGGAAGTCTGACTCTCTAGGTGAGTGCTCACACCATTGTAGTTATTTGAGTCATCAAGACCTTTTTTGTATAGTTCTTTTATGTATTCTTACCACCTTTTGTTAATCTCTTCTACTTCTGTTAGGTCCATACCATCTCTGTCCTTTTGTGCCCAGATTTGCATGAAATATTCCCTTGGTATCTCTAAGTTTTTTAAAGAGATCTCTAGTCTTTCTCATTCTCTTGTTTCCCTCTAATTTTTTTGTATTGTTCACTTAAGAAGGTTTTCTTGTCTCTCCTTCCTATTCTTTGGAATTCTTCATTCAGATGGGTTTATCTTTCCTTTTCTCCTTTGCCTTTTGTTTGTCTTCTTTTCTCAGCTATTTGTAAGGCCTCCTCAGACAAACTAATAATAGACACTGCAATTTTAGATTGCAGTAAATTGAAATTAGCTTTTACGTAATATATTGCCATAAATATTTAGCATTTGGATTGCTTCACAAATCAATGAAATACTGATAACTCCTACCTAACACCAAATTCCAGATTATGTCCTGAGTCTCCATCTTAAATTAATTTCTAGACATTTCCCTTGGAAATATGCCATAGAAACCATGAATTTTCAAAGCTACATAATGCATCTTCTATTTTCTGTTTTAAAGTCACAATTGGGAGTACATGGCAGAAACATCAGAGTTACTCTGATACAGCTGGAGTAGATCTTCATTTATTTAATCAGGCATGCATGCATTTATTCTTTCATTCTTGTTCTGTTCTTTTCTCTTTGACCATCCATACTGCCATCCATCATGTATGGATGTGAGAGTTGGACTGTGAAGAAAGCTGAGCACCGAAGAATTGATGCTATGTCTTATAAATTTTGATTACATGTAATGCTGTGGTCTCTCTGCCTGTAGTCTGAGCCCACTCCAATCTACCATTCATGCTGTACTTTGTATGCAAATTTGGTGATGGCATTTTCTTCATTAAAAGCCTTCAAGAACTCATAGTTGTGTGTAGTGGTAGATGATAATGAGGATCCAGAAAAGATAGCTAAAAGAAAAAAGGAGTGAAAAAAGAAGGAAAAGTAGAGGGAGGGGACAGTTTTGTTCCATGATAATATGAGTTAGGAACATAGTTCAACTTAAACAGATTTCTTTCCGTCAAGATTTGTCTGTCTTAACATCATGGACATGGAATAACAGACTGGTTCTAAATAGGAAAAGGAGTACATCAAGGCTGTATATTGTCATCCTGCTTATTTAACTTATATGCAGAGTACATCATGAGAAATGCTGGACTGGAAGCAGCACAAGCTGGAATTAAGATTGCCGGGAGAAATATCAATAACCTCAGATATGCAGATGACACCACCCTTATGGCAGAAAGTGAAGAGGAACTAAAAAGCCTCTGGATGAAAGTGAAAGAGGAGAGTGAAAAAGTTGGCTTAAAGCTCAACATTCAGAAAACGAAGATCATGGCATCTGGTCCCATCATTTCATGGGAAATAGATGGGGAAACAGTGGAAACAGTGTCAGACTTTATGTTTTTATGCTCCAAAATCATTGCAGATGGTGATTGCAGCCATAAAATTAAAAGACACTTACTCCTTGGAAGGAAAGTTATGATTAACCTAGACAGCATATTAAAAAGCAGAGACATTACTTTGCCAACAAAGGTCCGTCCAGTCAAGGCTATGGTTTTTCCAGTGGTCATGTATGGATGTGAGAGTTGGACTGTGAAGAAAGCTGAGCACCGAAGAATTGATGCTTTTGAACTGTGGTGTTGGAGAAGACTCTTGAGAGTCCCTTGGACTGCAAGGAGATCCAACCAGTCCATTCTAAAGATCAGCCCTAGGATTTCTTTGGAGGGAATGATGCTGTAGCTAAAACTCCAAGACTTTGGCCACCTCATGCGAAGAGTTGACTCACTGAAAAAGACTCTGATGCTGGGAGGGATTGGGGGCAGGAGGAGAAGGGGATGACAGAGGATGAGATGGCTGGATGGCATCACCGACTCGATGGACATGGGTTTGTGTGAACTCCGGGAGTTGGTGATGGACAGGGAGGCCTGTTGTGCTGTAAATCATGGGATCACAAAGAATCAGACACGACTGAGTAACTGAAATGAACTGAACTGAACATCTAGTACAGTTTTAATTTCCCAAATTGGGAATTATAACACTCACTACTTTCCACCTTATTTGACTACAAAGACTGTGTCTGAGGAATGTCTGTTAATATCTTGTGTGTCACTGGTGTCTTGGAAAACCTTCCACACCACAATGTTTCCTTGTGAAGGAAATCAGAGTGCTTTTGTTTTGCTACAATCTCTGATTCTTTGAATAATATTTTGGATTGCCAGTCAACTTGCTGATCCCCCAAACACTATCTGTTTCTTTGTAATCTCTTCAGTTTTCTTTCTTTTCTCTTGGGAAATAGACCTGAAGTACCTCCTCTGTGATTCCTTTGTGCTACCCTCAAAAAATTTTTTCTCAGCTCCTTTATTTGACCCATCTCTTGTCTGTACTTCTATGAGTAACCATGAAATAGCAGCAACATTTTGTTTATGAGCAATCATTTATTGTTTATCTTGTTTTCTCTCAAATTATTAATGCAATGCTTGTGATATTTTAGTGTGAACAATGAAAAATCTGTGGTAATCTTTTCCTGGATATTGCATGTTTCCTTGAATATAGGAAATTCCACAGGAACAGGGAACTTACAGTTGATGAATTTTTGTTGTTGTTGTAGTTCAGTCACCAAGTCGTGCCTGACTCTTTGTGACCCCATGGACTGCAGCATGCCAGGCTTCCCCGTCCTTCACTATGTTCTGGAGTTTGCTTGGATTCATGTCCATTGAGTCAGAGGTGTTATCCTACCATGTCATCCTCTGCCACCCTCTTCTCCTCTTACCTTTGGTCTTTTACAGCATCATTTCCATAATTTTAAACTGGTGCATTTAAAAAATATTTTAACTATTTTTAATCAAGTATAGTTACAATGTTGTGTGAATTTCAGGTGCACAGCAAAATGATTCAGTTAACACATTAGTTATCTATCTATATTCTTCTTCAGATTCTTTTCATTATAAGTAACTCAGTTCAGTTCAATTCAGTCACTCAGTCGTGTCCAACTCTGCGACCCCATGAACTGCAGCACTCCAGGCCTCCCTGTCCAGCACCAACTCCCGGAGTTCACCCAAACCCACATCCATTGAGTCAGTGATGCCATCCAGCCATCTCATCCTCTGTCGTCCCCTTTTCCTCCTGCTCCCAAATCCCTCTCAGCATCAGAGTTTTTTCCAATGAGTCAGCTCTTCACATGAGATGGCCAAAGTACTGGAGTATCAGCTTTAGCATCATTCCTTCCAAAGAACACCCAGGACTGATCTCCTTTAGGATGGACTGGTTGGATCTCCTTGAAGTCCAAGGGACTCTCAAGAGTCTTCTCCAACACCACAGTTCAAAAGCAGCAGTTCTTCACTGCTCAGCTTTCTTCACAGTCCAACTCTCACATCCATACATGACTACTGGAAATACCATAGCCTTGACCAGACGGACCTTTGTTGGCAAAGTAACATCTCTGCTTTTCAATATGCTATCTAGGTTGGTCATAACTTTCCTTCCAAGGAGTAAGCGTCTTTTAATTTCATGGCTGCAGTCACCATCTGCAGTGATTTTGGAGCCCAGAAAAATAAAAAGTCAGCCACTGTTTCTACTGTTTCGCCATCTATTTCCCATGAAGTGCTGGGACTAGATGCCATGATCTTTGTTTTCTGAATGTTGAGCTTTAAGCCAGCTTTTTCACTCTCCTCTTTCACTTTCATCAAAAGGCTTTTTATTAGTTCCTCTTCACTTTTAAAGCGTCTGCCTGCAATATGAGAGAACTGGGTTCAATCCCTGGGTTGGGAAGATCCCCTGGAGAAGGAAATGGCAACCCACTCCAGTATTCTTGCCTGGAGAATCTCATGGACGGAGGAGCTTGATGGGCTACAGTCCACAGGTCACAAAGAGTTGGACATGACTAAGCAACTTCACTTCACTTCACTTCACTTTCTGCCATAAGGGTGGTATTATCTGCATATCTGAAGTTATTGATATTTCTCCCAGCAATCTTCATTCCAGCTCATGCTTCTTCCAGCCCAGAGTTTCTCATGATGTACTCTGCATGTAAGTTAAATAAGCAGGGTGACAATATACAGCCTTGACATACTACTTTTCCTATTTGGAACCAGTCTGTTGTTCCATGTCCAGTTCTAACTGTTGCTTCCTGACCTGCATACAGGTTTCTCAAGAGGCAGGTCAGGTGGTCTTGTATGCCCATCTCTTTCAGAATTTTCCACAGTTTATTGTGATCCACACAGTCGAAGGCTTTGGCATAGTCAATAAATAATTACCAGATATTAAATATAGTTCCCCTTACTATACAATAAGTCTTTGCTATTTATCTGTTTTATATATAGTAATGTGCATATGTTAATCCCAAACTCCTAGTTTATCAAACCACTATCCCCTTTGGTAACATAAATTTGTTTTTTATGTCTGTGAATATATTCCTCTTTTGTAGATAAGTTCATTTGTATAATTTTTAAGATTCTACATATAAGTTATATCCTCTGCTCTTTGTCTTTTGGTGTCTTATTTACTTCTCTTATTATGATAATCTCTAGGTCCATCTGTATTGCTGGAAATAGCATTATTTCATTCTTTTTATGGCTGAATAATATTCAGCCATTACACACACACACACACACACACCCCACATCTTCTTTAGTCATTCATCTGTCAATGGGCATTTGAGCTTTCCCAGTGGCTCAGTGGTAAAGAGTCTACCTGTAGTGCAGGAGACATGGGAGACACAGGTTCGATCCCTGAGTCAGGAAGATCCCCTGGAGGAGGAAATGGCAACCCATTCCAATATTCCCATGAACAGAGGAGCCTGGCAGCCTACAGTCCATGGGATTGCAAAGCATTGGACATGACTGAGCAACTGAGCACACACACACACACACAACATCCTCTTTAGTCGTTCATCTGTCAGTGGCCATTTAGTTTGCTCTCAAGTCTTGGCTGTTACAAATCTTGCTGCTGTGGACATTGGGCTGCATGTATCTTTTTGAATTAGTAAACAACTGCATCTTCTAAACCAGATCATATTCTTCCCTGTGCATTTAAATTTAGTACAGAATCCCTTTGTGAGAAAGAGGCAAAGGTCTAGTTAAATTCACTAAGATGAATTCCAGAAAAGATAAGTTTCTGCATGGTTGAAACATTTGTAACTCTTAGACTCTCATTTTGTACTATTTACTCCAAAAATCAGAGCCAAACATACTTTAACCACAATCATTAAAAGTGTCCTGGAGATGGTTGATATTGAAGATCTTCTTTTAAATAAAATAGGATCAGAGGCATTAAATATTATAACTATTGAATCTGAAATTTACCCTATCCCAAATCTTTTATTTCAAAGTTTAAAAATATGTATAAGTCATTAAAAAATTCTGAATCAGACTGTGCTCTTTAATTATTTAATTCTGACTTTTGGGAAAACTATAGATGGATCTAGGTCTTTGAATTTGAAATTGAAGCCCAAATTCTAGTCTCATCTTAGAAGGAATTAAGTGAAATTTCTGCTCCAGTCTTATTTGGCAGAGCTTCTCTGACTCCATTTTTTCTTTTGTCAAATGAGCATTATCAATAAACTCTAAAGAAGTTCCTAGAAAAATATTGTTATTAACTTTATGTACATTTATTAGTCACTTAGATAATGGGAAAGTTTGGATGCAGGTTCAATTATCAAGTCTACCCACATTTTCAACAGCATCTGAATCAAGAAGAATGGTCCATTAATTACCTACATTGTCAGGGGAGTGACTTGGGAGACTTTGGAACAAAAGGAGTATTCATTAGTGGAAAAAGAAAATGGATGGAGCTTGAGTTCTTCGTTTTTTGGTTCCATGCCAACAATGAAAATGGTTTAGCTTCAACTCTTAGCAATGTATTCCTGTAATTGCAGAGGATTCGATAATGTGTTTAGAATGCCAGGATATGGCTTGCATTATTACCCACAAATGCAGCTTGTTGGATTTCTGCTGCAGGGCACCCTCTCTTGTGCTAGGAAAACGTCTACATCTTGAAGTTACTTTGTGATGCAGTTTCTTTTCAACTGGGCCCAAGCTCAAGGAAACAGAAAAAGAGAAACAGAAAAAGTTGTCTTCCTTTGGCCTGTACTACACAGCTCTCTCCTTTGGGTATCCAGAGTCTTCCATGTAGGTAGGTGCTTACCTTGGTTTGTGGTGATGAAGGAGGATTTTGCCAATGTGTGGTGGTTTCTGGAATGCTTTCTGGAATGCTGAAGTTCTTGAAATCATGCAAATCATACCACATACTTTTGACTTAGGAAAATTCTTCAACAAGATCAAAGTCTTTCATTCTACCAACCTTTCACTCATTCATCAAATGTTTTTGAATGTTGCAATGTTTCAGGGCACATGAGACATGCTCCTACCTTTAAAACATTGAAAATATATGGGACAGAGGTAAATTAAAACACTGGTGCGACACTTCAGTTCTCTTTGATACTGTCCAGCCATGTCACTGAGATTGTAGATGAGTAAACTGAAGAACAGGCAACATAGCTAGCCACGTACTAGGAAGTGCTAGAATTTAATACAGTGGTCCAAACAGAAAGTGCAGGATCTTATGATGTCATAAACTTATTCCAATTATTGCACGCATAACATTGTCTTGCATAGCACCTGTTCTATGCTGATGTCCAATGAAATGTTAACTGACGTTGTTGTTATTTTATTTATGATCACTCTATCACTTGGTTGGGGAAGAGCGTAGTGGTTAGGCATGCTCTGTGCCTCATAGACTGCAATCAAATCTTCACTTGGATATTAAAAAATGTGTGTGACCTTTGTCAGGGTACTTAACTCTTTCACACTTCAGTTTCCTAGAAAATTGAGATTATAGTGGCAGCTCTCAGTGGAAAGTAACCTACAAGGGTGCCGTGTTATTTCCTGTCTTGTTCCTTTGCTGTAACCTCACCTAATATGACTCTGCCTGCTGCAAAGTAAGAGCTCAATAAATATTTGTTGAAAGAGTGAATGAAAATCTTCTAGAATTATTCCAAGGTCTAAATGAGCTGACATATATAAAGTGCTTAGGAAAATGCCTGAAATTGTATAAGTGTTTAACTTGATTTAACTCAATGTTAACTTGATTTTATTTCTATTATTATTATTACTGGTATTATTATCAAATGCCACTTCCCTCATGAGGCCCTCACTGATTATCTCAATAGGACATGAGCTCTTCCTTCTCTACATTAAAATGTATGTCTTGGACTTGTTTTAAGACAGTTTCTTCTTCTTCTTTTTTTAAAATCTCCTCTGAGAGACTGAACATTCTGTGAGAACAGGCATTGCTTATACATCTTTGTGGCTAGCACACCATATTAGCAAGCTGCTACTCTGACTTCTCAAGTCTTTATTTCTTGCCTGATTATGCTCCTATATTTTTGTTTGTTTCTTGCCTTCTTAAGTCAGATATACAAGATCAGTAGAGGGACAAAACCCAAGTCAGCTCTGTGGTACTGTGGCTTTCTAGGAAAGAAATTAGACATTGCACCAGCCATGTCCCTCCCTCCTTGTATGGTGCCTTCCTCCTCCAGGTACTACTCAGAGGTGTCTGATGGAAGAATAAAGGGATGGATGGGAGATGGGAATATGCTTACTTTCCTTGATTTATAACAACCTAAGATGGACACTGATTTACTTCCTGAAGCAGGTATTATTTAAAAGAAGAATGGGAAAAAAGTATTCTCTCACATAACATCTGTGTGTAGAGAGATTTAAGGACTATGCATAGCGTTTTCAGAAGATCTGTGTGTGAGTAGAGGATGTGGAATGATAGACTAGAGGTTAAGTCTGAGAGGTGTTCGGATGTGGAAGAGAACTTGGGGTAAAGCATTAAGAGTAAATTGTTGGGGAACTGAGATATCACAAGCCATGTGGTGCAGCCAAAAAAAGTGCACTATTTAATATATGCTCTTTGAAAATAAATACCTTACTAAATAATTCCCAAAGGAATGGTTCCATCAAGTACAAAGATACTGGTGGAAAGCAAAGCAAAGCAAGACAAAATAAAACAAAACAAAACATGTGTTTTGGAGCCAGACAGACACTTTGGAGCTACTGTTGGTAGATGAATTCTGGGATCCATAGACTGACTCAGAGCAACAGCCTCCATGTCTCATCATCTCTACACTGTAGATACCAAACAGCTTTATTGAAAAATCACACACATAGAAGCTAGGCTGATTAAAATCTGGACTGAAGTCCATGAAAACCTGTTCAGATAGCAGTCCTTGGTAGTACTTTGGTGAGCTCAGTTGGGAAATGTTTCAGATCAGTAAAAAAAAAAAAAATTGAATTAAACTGAATTGAACATCGAGTTATTAAGAGCTTACCCCACAGAGAGGACCACAGGATCTGGGTCAGCAGTCCAGGCTTTATGAGCATTAAGTAATTAATCGGTCAGGGGTAAGCACGGCAATCTGATGTGGTTGATCATTCGCTCAGAAAATGATACTTGCAGCACTTAAAAATAACGACCCTGAAAGAAAACCTTGTGATTTTTCACAACAACAAAGAAGAGATTTTTGATTTCTAGAAGTAATTTTATGCAATGACATTCTTAGAAAAATATACATAATAGGAGTGGAAGTGTTAGGGACAAATGTCTCAATCAAACCTGGCTCCACCTCTTACTATGTGGCCTTGGGCAAGTTAGTCTAGCTCTTTAACTGTCAAATAAATATATCTACTGATAATACCTAACTCATGAGGTTGCTGTATGAATTATAACAACTCCAGTGATATCAAATAGAAAAGCAGATTAGTTTGGTGATGTGCCCATGGGCCCTTGAGTCAGACTACCAAGATTTGAAGGTCAGTCTCACTACTTCCTAGATGTTTGCTAGTGAGATCATCTTACATATTGTTCAATCTCCCTGTGCTTCATTTTCTCACCTATAAAAGGAGATGGTAATAATTGTACCTGTGAGGTTAGGTGGTAGTGAGAATTGACTCACTGATTTAAAGAATATTGATTGAGCTTCTACTATAATCCAGCCACCATTGTAGGTGTTATCTGTATGCTAAAAATGAAAACAATCACTGCCTTGTTATTTACCTTCTGGTAGAGTGAGAGAGAAAGCAAATAAACATTTTAGAAAGGAGAAGAAGATTAGGAATGCCAGCCAGGAAAAATAAGAATTGGGGATGCCAGAGAAGGAAGAAGAGTTGGGAATTCCAGAAAGTGGGTGGGCATGTTATAACTGCAGCAGTTAGGGTGTTCAGAGTTGGCCTCATTAACATGACGAATATGAGCAAAGACTTGAATGAAAGGAAGGGGTTATCCACACAGGTGTCTGGGGAGAAATTCTCTAAGCAAAAGGCCCAGATAGACAAAAGCAGTAAGCTGGGAGCATTCCTGGCCTGTCTCAGCAACAGCAAGAATCCAATGTGGCTGAAGCAGAGTAGGAGTGGAGAAGAGAGGTAGAAAGTGGGAGGAGATGGCTAATGGGAGTTTGTGATGTTTCAGGACATTGTGGGCCACTGTTAGGATCTGGCTTCAAGTCTAAAGTAGTGTATCCCAGGATTCTAAGAGAGATGATGTAATCTAATTTATGTCTCAAGATCACTCTGGCCATTGTATACAGAATAGATGTAGAGAGGCAAGCATGAAGGTGGACAGGGCTTTGTGGCAAATATTCTGTACCATGTGTGTCTTCTATGTTTCCCAAAATCCCTTTTGGCTAACCTTACCATGTGACTGAGTTCCAGCAACAGGTGATTATGGGACTTCCTGTGGAGGTCCCAAGGCCCTAGGGATTGTAGAGGCATTGTAGAAGAGGTCTATGGTTTCTGTAGTACAGCATAGGAGAGTATTTCAGAAGAACCACCAGACCAGGGACATCTGCTTTGAATTTTGCATGAGCCAAACATAAACTTTCATCGAGTTGGGCCACTCATATTCAGAATTGTGTTTTACAGCAGTCAAGTCATTTGATCAATATGACTTGTTAGATGATTATTGCCAGTAACTCAGAAAGAAATGATGGCATCTCACATCAGTGTGGTAGCAATGCAAGAGGCTGAGAAAGTAGAGCCTTCTGGATTGGGTTTGAATATGAAAGAAAGAAAAATGTCAAATGATTTCAAATATTTTTATTTGAACAACTCTAAGTAAGAATGGAGTTACCAACTGAAATAGGGTAATTATATGTACAGTAGTTTGGGCAGAAGGTCAGGAAGTTTACTTATACATCTTTTGACTTTGAGTTAACTATTATACATCCAAGTGAATTTCTTGAGGAGTCACTTGTATATATGTGTTTAGAGTGAGAGAAAGTTCTGAGCTGGGGAGTTATACTTGAAAGGCATAGGTATGTTAGATCACATTTAATGCCATAGGATTAGATATGATCAGTAAAGTTTTAAGTATAAATTGAGAATGAAATAGAGAATTTAATTTTGGCCTACTTCAAAATCAAGCAGTAAGGGAGAAGAGCAAAAATTCAGAAAGTAGACTGAGAAGGAAGGATCAATGAGAAGAGGAAAAGAAAGGGAGTGAGATAACTTGGAATGCAAGAAAGCTCATCAAAGAGAAGGAAATGATCAGTTGTATTAAAAATGCAGGTAAAATGAGGAGCTCATTCTTGACCTTGATAGATCTTTTTCAGTGGAGTGGTAGTGAGGTATTGCTTAGAATGGGCTTCAGAGACTGGAAAGAGAAAAACTGGAGATAGCAATTCCAGACAACTCTTTTTTAGGTAGTTTTTACTACAAATGAGGGGCTTCCCAGGAGATTCATGGGTAAAGAACCTGCCTGCCAATGCAGGAGATGTAAGAGACGCAAGTTTGATCCCTGGGTCGGGAAGATTCCCAGAGGAGGAAATGGCAACCCACTGCACTATTCTTGCCTGAAAAATCCCATGGCCAGAAGATCCTGGTGGGCTATAGTCCATGGGGTCTCAAAGAGTCAGACAGTTCTGAGCATGCACACACGCTGCAAATGATTGTGAGTACACTGTTGCTGGAAATGTAAAAAGTCAGTCATTGGAAATCTCAATTTAGTAGATTTCCAAAGCCAAAAGGTGGAAGTGTCCTCTTGCCCTCTGATGATAGCAAAGCCCAGCAGGAAGAAGAAAAGCTCATTTTTCCTGATAAGAGCTCGTCAAAAAAAAGTCATGGACTCTTTGTTTGCTTTAACCATTCCAACCTCTTTTTCTCCTTTATAGTAGAGTTTTCCTTCCCTTACTGTGTGGGCACTTGCACATGGCTTGTCATAATTGCAGACCCCAAGTTGAAATTTTATGCTGAGCACGAATAAATCTTTTCTTTCTTTTTTTTTTTGCTGGAGAAATAACTGAAAATCTACTTGTTTTAGGTCAACATTTTGATGGCCCATATCGAGACCAAAGAAGACCCTTGATGTCTCTGAGAAGTCAAGTGTGGTACCTAAAACAGCACCTTGTCACTCATTGCTTTTCTCTCCAACTCTATAGTTCGAAGATATGTCTTTCTCTTAAATCCCAGCTTCCAACCTCTGCATTTTGAAACTCTCCAGGTTTATTTGGGGTCTATTTTAAGGTTTCTTTTTTTCTGGTTAAGGCTTTATTTTGTATGTAAGTAATCATTTGGTACTTCAGTCTGATTTTGATTGTTTCAATCGAAACTGGCTTGCCTTTGAGTCATTTCTTTGGGAACAGGGACTGTTTCATTGAAACTCTGCCATTTTCGGCTTTCGGCCCACTCCTTTGGAATAATAATAATAATGAGAAGAACTGGCCTGAAAAGTCTTCAGCCTAGCTCATCCAGAACAAAACGTTCCCCTTAAAAGTGGATAATATTAAACCTGAAGTTGTTGAGATATTTGAGATGTTCAAGTTGTTTGATCTATGTGAGCCATAAACTGTTTGAGCTATGTAAGCTTTTAGGCTGTTTGAAAATCATTCTTTTACTTTACAGAAATCCTTAGAGAAACTCGGAGAAATGGAACCCCCATTATCTATTTTAAGGGCACCTCCGTGCTACAGAAACCCTGGCCAATTTTATGTTTAAGAACTACTGTCTTTCTTCATACACATTTCTAACTGAAATTGAATTTCTAACTTTGGAATTGACCACAGGTGGGTTAGAATATAAATGGCCTGTGTAGGGAACTTTCAAAATCCCCAAAATTAATTTTTAAAAAATTGAATTGGATCACTGTAGCTACATTTTATATATAATATATAAATAATTATATAAATTATATACAACTTTTACCAGAATTGAATGGAAATTCTATTTCAATTGGTATTTCAAAGTTTTCAAAATTTATCAGGAGCCTAAAATTGCCTCTCTGAAAAATAAGATTTTAAGATTAACTGAGGTGAATAAGTAATTCTTATTGTTTAATCGCTAAGCCATGTCTGACCTTTTTGTAATCCCATGGATTGTAACCCCCAGGCGCCTCTGTCCATGGAATTTCCCAGATAGGAATGCTGGAGTGAGTTGCCATTTCCTCCTCTAGGGGTCTTCCTGACCCAGGTTGACCCTGTGTCTCCTGCATTGCCAGAGACTTCTTTACTGCTGAGCCTGGCTCCTGAAGCCTCAGACTCTTTCCTTGTGTTTTTTTTTTTTTGTCTCAGGCTCCACCTCCAGTGCCATCTTCTTCCTCCCAGTCTATGAAGCCAACACCTTCTCTATAACTTTAGTTCCCATACTAATTCTCTCACCAAACTGCCCTTTTCCCTGAAACACTCCAGACTCCCCTTTCCTCTGAACTTATTAGAATACCTGTCACTTTAACATTAAGCCTTTGGAAGATCCAAAACTGGAACCCTTAATTTCTTGTATTCTGCAATAAAGCTGAACTGGAAGCCACAGTCAAAGCTTTTCACAAAGTAACGGAACGTCCTCACAGATTTGCTGAGGAATTTCATATAGTCTTTTAAACTTATCAACCTGGTTTCTCTGACATATCAGCTAGTTTATATACTTGTTGGTCAGATGTAAACCACTAATGGAGAAACTGCTGAAAGGTCTCTAGAATGACAACCAAGAGACCAGCCCACTGACTTATCTATAAATTCTGGCTCAGGCAATCACTTGGTAACTTCATTGAGCAGTTCCTATGTCTTCTCCAAAGCCTGTTGATTGGAACAAAATTTGGGCTTGTACCCAAAAATATGATGGCTGTTTATGGCTATTACAACCAACTTCAGATTAATTTTACAGAAAATTCTGGTTTTCCCTCAGATGTTGATTCTACCTGAGTAGATTTTATTAATAACTCTATGTTTATTAACCAGGGCCTTTCTCTTTTAGTAAAAAGGGCCATGATGGAATAGGAAACTATATCCACTTCATATTTAGTTAATCTGGCAAACCAGCTCTCTCATACTCCAAATGAGTCACCTACAAGGAAGATAGCCAAAATTTTTAATCTTCAACTCCAACAACTGAAAACTGCTAAATTAAATCAAACCTTCCTAGTTTCTGCTGTAATTGCAAAGAACCACAGAATTGGAAAATAGATTGTTACAAATTCAAGCTTTTCAGGGGCCTTCTAATGATCATTTCCTCTGCCCTCCTAATTCTCAATGACAGAGTGCTGAAGAACTCAGAGACTCTTCAAAGTCCTCCCTTTTAATCATCTTGGCAAAACATTTCTTCAGATTTGGAATGAATCTCTTCTAGTCTGCATTTGTGTTCAACTCTGCTGCTATAAAGCAGTCCCTGCCTTGGAATACTAGAAGAACTCAAATAGTGGGTATCTCTAATAAACCTCAAGAGGTAACTATCTCTGAACCTATTCCCTTTTTTTAGGAATCCAGAGAGACATGCCTTTTTCTCCATAGTTTTCTATCCATTTATTAGGCCAAGTAACATAATGGAATATCTTTCTCTACAAAGGGGGGAAAAATTCTAGAACTTGAAGAAGTCATCAAAGCAGCCAACTAGGTGGATTAAATGGTCCTTTGACATCTTTTATTTGCTGTGAAACTAACAGTACTAGAGCTGATTCTGGAAACACTGGTCATTTGTCCTTATTGACTCAGCTACCCCCTTCCCTATGGACAAAATCTCCAACTGGTGTTGGCAAAAGTCACAGTACACTTCCCATTATTCAAATAGATTACTCAAAATCTCTTCCCAGATTTAATCAACATCCTATAAGTAAAGAAGTCTTAACAAAGCATATAGCCCATAATAGGAGATTACAATGTTCAAGGCCTTGTTATCCCTTATGTTTGTCTCTGTAGTATACCTAATTTGCTGGTGAAAAAACCTAAGGGCCAAAGGTGGAGGCTTGTCTAGCAATAAACAGCATTATTATACCTTGATATTCTATTGTTCCTAAATCTCATTATGTGACTAACATACCTTCCCACTGGAAGCAAATTCTTCACTGTAACTGATACAGGCAGTGCATTCTTTGGTATTCTGGTAGATGAAGCTAGCGAATACCTTCCTGCTTTCACTTGGGAAGAAAAGCAGTTCTCCTGGATAGTAATTTCTCAGGGTTTTACTGAGAGTCCTTCTTGTTTCTCACAAATCCTGGGGCCTGTTTTGGATGATATAAAGTTCCCTAGAGGTTCTACTTTGTTTCAGTGTGCAGATGATTTGTGTTTTTGCTGTCCTTCTCAAATCTCCTCATGGGAAGGTATCATTCACTTGCTAAAGCTTTTAGCCTTAAAAGGACATAAGGTCACCAAAAAAATTGTGGTTTTTTTCAAGGCATCTTATATCAGAACAAGGGCTATGTTAAGAGCCATGGTATTCTAAGTTTCTCAAAACCAAAACTAAGTACCAACTGTGAGATTTTCTTAGGCTAGCTGGAAAATTAGGGTTTAAATTTATTTATTTAAAACTTATTGCTGAAATTAGATTTCAAATTTCTCTCTTATGGCCAAAGCTTAATATGTTTTACTAAAAAATAACAACCCTAACACAATTTTATAGGAAGAACCATATAACATAGTCTTTAAAGCTCTAAAGGAGATTTTGATGAACCCACTTTTCCCTTAGCATCGTAATGATTAGATTCTCCTTTTCTCTTTTGTATATTAAAAGAAAGGGCGTGTCCATGAGGTACTTACCCTAAAGCACAGAAATCAGCATTAACCCATGGAGTATTATAGACTTCAACTGGATCCTGGGGCATGAGGACACACCCTTTAACTTAGAGTCTTTGCTATCACTGTCTAAGGCCACCAAGAAAATTACTATGGGATACCCTATAACCATTTTGTACCTCATGCAGTAGAAGCTCTCCTGAATTCTCATCACATTCACATTTCTGTCTGCTATGTCACTTCTTATGAAGTTTGTTAACTGCTCCTCACTTAACTCTCTGGTTACTTTAATTCTGCACTCTTCTCCCCTCCATCACTGATGAATTCTCTCATGACAGCTTAATGCTTATGTATCACCTACTGACTCCTTGTGATGCTCTGTAGGAAATTCTTTGGGTATAACTCTGACTTTTCATGGTTCACTTATGGTTTTCATTTAAAAGGTTACAATGGAAAATATTGTGTTATATATGCTATTTTTCAGTTACTTTTTATATTGTTGAAGCAGCATCTTTACCTATGGTTATTTCAGCCCAATAAGGTGAATTATATACTCTTACATGGGCTATTACTTTAGCCAAGGACCAAAATTGATTTTAAAGTAATTTGTGATATTTGAATGTTGTGAAAGCCATGCCCTCAGTGGAGAGAATCCTGTCATGTACTACTAACCAAACTTTGTGCCACCAAACTTCAGGGAATGTACTTTTTGGTTCACATGATCTACCTAAAGAAAACACTGATCCTTGACTGGACCTGTTCATCATAGTGACCTGAAAGTAAAGATTTTCCAGAATTGAGGCATACAGTATCTGATGAGACAGCTTTCCTAAGACATCAGGGTCAGGCCTGTTTGAAGTTTTGATGATGATGTCGTAGTTTAGATGATTTCCAGTGTTTATGATCTTGACAACATATGTATTTTAGGTAAAAAGTGCCTCTCTACTACCCCTTCTTGTTAACTTGAATATGATCTCAATAGGCTTCCAATCTGCCCTTCTGGGCACTGAGGGACGAAGAGACACTGAATGTGGACAACCTGACTATTGATCACTGATGCTTTTAGAGAAAGATCTTGATCAAAAGAGGGAAATGTAAAAAGTTAATAAACAGAAACTTCAATTAAATATACTTGAGAGGATAGAAATGAGAACTCTCACAATCTGTGATGATCAGTTCAGTTCAGTCATTCAGTCGTGTCTGACTCTTTGCAACCCCATGAAACGCAGCACGCCAGGCCTCCCTGTCCATCACCAAGTCCCTGAGTTCACCCAAACCCATGTCCATCAAGTCAGTGATGCCATCGAACCATCTCAACCTCTGTCATCCCCTTTTCCTCCTGCCCCCAATCCCTCCCAGCATCAGGGTCTTTTCAAATGAGTCAGCTCTTCGCATCAGGTGGCCCAAGTATTAGAGTTTCAGCTTCAACATCAGTCCTTCAGATGAATACCCAGGACTGATCTCCTTTAGGATGGACTGGTTGGATCTCCTTGCAGTCCAAGGGACACTCAAGAGTCTTCTCCAACACCTCAGATCAAAAACATCAATTCTTCGGCACTCAGCTTTCTTTATAGTCCAACTCTCACATCCATACACGACCAATGGAAAAACCATAGCCTTGCTAGATGGACCTTTGTTGGCAAAGTAATGTCTCTGCTTTTTAATATGGTATCTAGGTTGGTCATAACTTTCCTTCCAAGAAGTAAGTGTCTTTTAATTTCATGGCTGCAGTCACCATCAACAGTGATTTTGGAGCCCAGAAAAATAAAGTCAGCCACTGTTTCCACTGTTTCCCCATCTATTTGGATGAAGTGATGGGACCAGAGGCCATGATCTTAGTTTTCTGAATGTTGAGCTTTAAGTCAACTTTTTCACTCTCCTCTTTCACTTTCCTCAAGAGGCTCTTTAGTTTTTCTTCACTTTGTGCCATAAGGGTGGTTTCATCTGCATATCTGAGGTGATTGAGATTTCTTCCGGTAATCTTGATTCCAGCTTGTGCTTCCTCCAGCCCAGCATTTCTCATGATGTACTCTGCCTATAAGTTAAATAAGCAAGGTGACAATATACAGCCTTGACATACTCCTTTTCCTATTTGGAACCAGTCTGTTGTTCCATGTCCAGTTCTAACTGTTGCTTCCTGACCTGCATATAGGTTTCTCAAGAGGCAGGTCAGGTGGTCCGGTATGCCCATCTCTTTCAGAATTTTCCACAGTTTATTGTGATTCACACAGTCAAAGGTTTGGCATAGTCAATAAAGCAGAAATAGATGTTTTTTTCTGGAAATCTCTTGCTTTTTCAATGATCCAGCAGATGTTGGCAATTTGATCTCTGTGTCCTCTGCCTTTTCTGAAACCAGCTTGAACATGTGGAAGTTCATGGTTCACGTATTGCTGAAGCATGCTTGGAGAATTTTAAGCATTACTTTACTAGTGTGTGAAATGAGTGCAAGTGTGGTAGTTTGAGCATTCTTTGGCATTGCCTTTCTTTGGGATTGAAATGAAAACTGACCTTTCCAGTCCTGTGGCTACTGCTGAGTTTTCCAAATTTGTTGGCATATTAAGTGCAGCACTTTCATAGCATCATCTTTCAGGATTTGAAATACCTCAACTGGAATTCCATCACCTCCACTAGCTTTGCTCATAGTGCTGCTTCATAAGGCCCACTTGACTTCACATTCCAGGATGTCTGGCTCTAGGTGAGTGATCACACCATGGTGATTATCTGGGTCGTGAATATCTCTTTTGTACAGTTCTTCTGTGTATTCTTGCCACCTCTTCTTAATATCATCTGCTTCTATTAGGTCCCTACCATTTCTTTCCTTTATTATGCGCATCTTTGCATGAAATGCTCCCTTGGTTTCTCTAATTTTCTTGAAGAGATCTCTAGTCTTTTCCATTCTATTGTTTTCCTCTATTTCTTTGCATTGATCGCTGAGGAAGGCTTTCTTATATCTCCTTGCTATTCTTTAGAATTCTGCATTCAAATGAGTATATCTTTCCTTTTCTCCTTTGCTTTTCACTTCCCTTCCTTTCACAGCTATTTGCAAGGCCTCCTCAGATGGCCATTTTGCTTTGGCATTTCTTTTTCTTGAGGATGGTCTTGATTCCTGTCTCCTGTACAATGTCATGAACCTCCATCCGTAGTTCATCAGGCACTCTGTCTATCAGATCTAGGCCCTTAAATCTATTTCTCACTTACACTCTATAGTCATAAGGGATTTGATTTAGGTCATACCTGAATGGTCTAGTGATTTTCTCCACTTTCTTCAATTTCAGTCTGTATTTGGCAATAAGGAGTTTATGAGTCAAGCCACAGTCAGCTCCCAGTCTTGTTTTTGCTGACTGTATAGAGCTTCTCCATCTTTGGCAGCAAAGAGTATAATCAATCTTATTTCAGTGTCAACCATCTGTTGATGTCCATGTGTAGAGTCTTCTCTTGTGTTGTTGGAAGAGGGTGTTTGCTATGACCAGTGCGTTCTCTTGGCAGAACTCTATTCGCCTTTGCCCTGCTTCATTCTGTACTCCAAGGCCAAATTTCCCTATTACTCCAGGTATTTCTTGACTTCCTACTTTTGCATTCCAGTCCCATATAATGAAAAGAACATCTTTTTTGGGTGTTAGTTCTAGAAGGTCTTGTATGTCTTCATAGAACTGTTCAACTTCAGCTTCTTCAGTGTTACTGGTCGGGGCATAGACTTGGATTACCATGATATTGAATGGCTTGCCTTGGAAATGAACAGAGATCATTCTGTCATTTTTGAGATTGCATCCAAGTAGTGCATTTTGGACTCTTTTGTTGACTATGCTGACTACTGCATTTCTTCTAAGGGATTCCTGCCCATAGTAGCAGATATAATGGTCCTGTGAGTTAAATTCACCCATTCCAGTCCATCTTAGTTCACTGATTCCTAGAATGTTGATGTTCACTCTTGTCATCTCCTATTTGACCACTTCCAATTTGCCTTGATTCATGGACCTAACATTCCAGGTTCCTATGCAATATTGCTTTTTACCACATCAAACCCTGCTTCCATCACCAGTCCCATTCACAACTGGGTGTTGTTTTTGCTTTGATTCCATCTGTTCATTCTTTCTGGAGTTATTTCTCCACTGATCTCCAGTTGCATATTGGGCACCTACCGAGCTGGGGAGTTCATCTTTCAGTGTCTTATCTGTGATGATAGCAGAATCCAAAAAGAAGAAGAAAGTCTTCTCTTCTTTCCTGGTAACAACTCAGCCAATGAAATGCCATGGGATCTTTATTTACCATAGCTCTTCCAACTTTCTTTTCCCTTTTATAAAAGAGTTATCCTTCTCTTACTGTGTGATGACTTGCATGTGACTCATCATGGTTATAGATCCCAAACTGCAATTTGCTGCTAAGTTTGAATCAGTTAATTTTTCACTGATGATAAAATTGTTTTTAAAGTCAGCACTACAGTATTATTGTTCTAAATTTTCTACATAGTAGTATGTCTTGCTCCATCATTTTTCTACTCACCCTCTTGCTGTGATCATCCTCCAAGGTTATCATGGCAAAGTTAGGTTGTACATTTTTCTATATAAATTCTAAAATCAGCTATTGAGGTGATCATACACACACATTCATGCACACATTCATTCACACAAGCAGGTATTGAGACTGAGTAAAATTTCACGAAATATGCAGTTTTATTTAATGAGAATTATTACTTTGATGGGATTGAGATTTCCTCTCCATTATTATGATATATATTTTCATTTATGTTTTTCAATAAAGTTCAATAAACTATTTTGGAGAATCTTGAACATCGCTGAAATTTGCTTCTGAGCACTTAGAGCTTTCACATTGTCATAATGTCATATTATTTTGTTTTTTTAATTAAAGGTTTTTGGTATTCATTTATTTTAAATTTTATTTATTTATTTTTGGAAATGTTGTGTCTTCATTGCTGCATCAGCTCTTCTCTAGCTGTGGGGAGTGCAGTGTGTGGGCTTCTGATTGCAGTGGCTTCTCTTGTTGCAGAGCACAGGCTCCAGGGAGCAAGAGCTTTAGTAGCTGAGGCTCCTGGGCTCTAAATAACAGGCTTGATAGTTGTGGTACCTGGGCTTAGTTGCTTCATGGTATATGAAATCTTCCCGGATCAGTGATTGAACCCATGTCTCCTGCAGTGGTAGGTAGATTCTTTACCACTGAACCACTAGGGAAGCACTATCATATTATTATTTAAATAAAATAAAATTCATGGATCTTAAGTGTTCAGTTTGAGAACTTTTGATAGTCGTGTAAACCTTTACATATTCAAAGCAAATATAAATCATTTTCACTACTCCAGACAGTTTCTCATGATGCTTTCCTATCAAATTTTGACTTACCACCAAAATAAGTACTTACTAATTTCTATCATTAGTTTTGCACATTCATGGACTTCATATAAATCATATTATACATTCTGTATTTTTTTTTCATATGGTCCAAGCTTAACATAATGTGTTAGGTTTCTTTCTTGTTGTTGCATTAGCAATATTTTATTTGATTTTATTGTGTGTACTATTCTATTGCATGGTTATACTACAGTGCATTTATTGACATTTGGGTTGTTCCAGTTTTTGCTTATTCATGAACAAGTCTCCTAAGAATTCCTTAAGAAAATCTTGCAGTTCTCTTTGTGGGTAGATGCCTTTCTTTCTCCAGGGTAAATACCTGGAATAGAACTGCTAAGCCATCAGGTAGGTATGTGACTTTATAACAGGTTACCTAACAATTCTCCAAAGTGAAAGAACCATATCACACTCCCACACACCTTATAGTTTTTCCTGTTTTGTAAAAATTGTCTTTGTAAAAACTTGCACATTATATTTGCACAATCTTTTAATATTGTTCTTGTATAAAATATATATGCTGAACTTCCTCATTAATAAGACTTTATAAATAAATCTTTTTGAACTTTCTGTATCTATTGATTAATTTCTGTCAGATACAAACATACTGACATGCTGTAACATTCTCATATAACCAGTTTCTATCCTCAAAGAGTCTTCAATTTAATTTAGCATATAGGAACACAGTGTGACTTTTCTCCCCATATGTTTCCCCACGTTTCCCACCCTCAATTTGGATGGGGTCAGTGTCACTAGTTCTAACACAATGGTTAACGCATTTGGCACCTCCATTGTCTTGACCTTTGTCTCTCTGTCACACACTCTTTCTCTCTCTCCAACCTTATTTATCCTGTGCATTAAACTGGAAGCAAAGCATTCTGAATAGAGATGCTAAGGATAGAAGCTACCTGAGTCCCTTAGTGGGTTCTTAGATAATAGCATTGTTATAGGACCACCCAGTCTACACTGGGTAGTGATTTAAGTGAAAAATACAGTTTTGTTCAACTACTGAACTTTGGGGGTTCATTTGCTCCTGAAATTTGAGTCTATCTTCTTGTAAAAAGAAGAAATTAATTGCAAAACAATTAGTGCTGGCTTAAGGTCAAACTCAAGGTGCCAGGGAAATACAGAGGAGGTTATCTGACTCAGCTTTAGAAGTTAGAGGATGGTTTCTAGAGGACTTACACTCTAAACTGCAAAAATTAACAGGCATTATTGTGCTCCAGCACAGTTCCTAGAACATGGTCATTCTAAATTCCTTTCTGAATGAATCAATGAACTCTGTCAATGATCAGAATAGAGGTGTGTTTTTGAGCATGTCCATAAAGATTTTCTGATTAATCTAACCCTGGGTAACTGTCAGGACTAGTCTTAGAAGCTAGGACTTTTTGGAAAATAGCTTCATGTGTTCCAGTTGTGGATTGATGACCAGAAGTGAAAACCTGTCTTCTCGCCTGCCTCACAACATAGCATCGATGCAGTTGCTATCTTCTTGGCCTCTTTTCCTTGCTGTTTATATTCCTATTGCCTGACAGTATTTATGTTTCCCCAGTATAAATACTTCCCTGATAGGTCAGTTGGTATAGAATCCACCTGCAATGCCAGAGACCTGGGTTCAATCCCTGGGTTGGGAAGATCCCCTGGAGACAGGAAAGACTACCCATTCCGGTATTCTGTCCTGGGGAATTCCAGAAACTGTATAATGCATGGTGTCACAAAGAGCTGGACACAACTGAGAGACTTTCACTTTAAGGATGTCCCTGTAGCTCAAGTGGTAAAGAATCTGCTTGCAATGCAAGAGACCAGAGTTCAATCCCTGGGTCGGAAAAATCCTCTGGGGAAGGGGCAAACCACTCCAGTATTCTTGCCTGGAGAATCCCATGGACAAAGGAGACCGATGGGCTACAGTCTGTGGGGTCGCAAAGAGTCGGACACAACTGAGCAACTAGTACACATTTATATTTCAGGCAGTTCTAAGGGGGTTTCTCAGAAAGAGGAAACCAGAGCTCAGATAAGGTGATTAAGGGCAAAAGCAAGAGGGAGAACAAAGGTGTTTGCTCATATTTAGAAGACTTAGAGGACAGCAGGGTGAGAGTGAAGGTGAGCAGAGAAAGAGAGACTGAAAGCAAATTGGCCCAGTGACAATAGTGACCTTATGATTCAGAAGTAAATCCATGGTAACCTGGGGGTAAACACCTGAAAGGAAACAGCTGCTGGGGAAGGAACATTTTTGCTTCAGAGAGAAAACACTGGAAAGAAACCTTAAACATACTCATTATCTTTAATCTTAGCACAATGGTAGAACCTGTTCAACACATTAAGACACTTAAGATCATTTATATAAATTTGTCAATTCTTCCCTGGAAGAGATGAAGATTTTATTAAAAAGAAGGGATCCTCAGAGTTTTATTTCCACTCTTGAGGGGACAAAGTGAGTGCTCTTTTAATTGCTTTCTATGTTTTCCTTGATGGATGTTAAATACTCATATAATCAAGTCAAAAGCATTTTCCCCCCCTGGTGTGAAGTGCTCTCTAAGCCATGACAGATAGTATTATTTGTAACATGTTCTGCAAGGGTTGCCATGGTAAGAGTTTGTTTGTCCCCTCTCCCCATCTTTCCATAAATAACAAGTGGAAGAATGCAGAAAGCCTGTATTGAAAAGATGTCTGGGGCCAGAGTAATTATTTAGTCTTTGCTATCCAGAAGAGTCACCAGGTTTTATGCTAAATATATTTTGTACTAAAAGGGCTCTCTTTCTCCTTGTCTCTACCCTCTCTCTCTTTCTGTTTTGGGTAGGTGGCCTGATTTTCAACATTAGACAGTTCCAAGCACTATCACCAAAACTGGCAAACTTATTTGATTTAGTGAAGCGGCAATGTGATGTGTGTATGTGTGTATATGTGTAGATGCAGTTGAATTTCAGTAGCAGTTCACTCCTGTAAATGCCAACTCTGTCTTAATTATGTGAGACTTAGTAGTCGTCTGACTTTACAGTGGGGTTTCAAACACAGCTTTTTGTTTCCTTTCGAAGAAGGAAAACTTGGTTAATGCTTATATGCCTACTGAAAATTTCTAATGTATTTTCACGGAATTCTTTAACAATTCTCTCTTGTGGAGTCGATCACCATGAGGTGACATGAAAACTCTTTTTCGTCTGAACAGATCTGCCTTCGGGGTTCAGTTTAGCAAATGTTCATTTCATGCCTATTTTGTGTTCTGGGATGTTCTGGAGAATCAGAAATAATTAGGATGTGGTCCTTGTCCTCGTGAAGTTCTTACTCTTCTGGTTTGTTTTCAGAACAGCAGTCTTGGGTTTAGGAGGTTTTCTTTGTGGTTTGGAGAAATGGTATTCTGGGGACAGATGCCAAACTGTACAGGTTGGCGGTTATGTGGATTGAGGCCATAGTTTTGGGTAACTTAGAAGAGCATGACTGTAACTGACTCCATAGTCTAGAGGCAGAGTGGTGGTAGGGAGAGCCACTGTCCTTGTTTATTCTGTCCTCAGTGGTTCCTGAAAGACTACAGCAACCATAGGACTGAGGACTGAGCTACTAAGAGACATATGTGGCCATAGTTATCCTCTCTTGCCAAGAGGCTTTTGCTGCCTTTTAAGTCAGAGTAGCTCTGTAGTTTCTGCTCAATTTCTTCCTTTTTAGCTGAGCCCTCTGGACTTAAAGGGCACTTGTCCAGATGGGATGACACAGTGCCTATGTGTGCATATCCTGAAGTGAACATTCACTTTGTATCTTCAGGATTTTGACTAAAAGAAGGGGCCTGGTACCTGCCAAGCACAGCGAAGTGATCAGAATAGTACATTATCACAAGATTATTATACAATAAACCTTAAAATATAGTTTTATTTTTCATGTAATAGAAAAAAGTTAGACTGTAATGGCTACTTCATTTCTTCAAAGGGATTCTTGCCCAAAGTAGTATATATAATAGTCATCTGAGTTAAATTCACTCATTCCACTCCATTTTGGTTCACTGGTTCCTAAAATGTCAACATTCACTCTTGCCATCTCCTGTTTGACCACTTCTAATTTGCCTTGATTCATGGACCTAACCGGAGAAGGCAATGGCACCCCACTCCAATACTCTTGCCTGGAAAATCCTATGGATGGAGAAGCCTGGTAAACTGTAGTCCATGGGGTCACTAAGAGTCGGACACGACTGAGTGATTTCACTTTCACTTTTCACTTTCATGCGTTGGAGAAGGAAATGGCAGCCCAGTCCAGTGTTCTTGCCTGGAGAATCCCAGGGATGGGGGAGCCTGTTGGGCTGCCGTCTATGGAGTTGCACACAGTTGGACATGACTGAAGTGACTTAGCATGGACCTAACATTCCAGGTTCCTATGCAATATTGCTCTTCACAGCATCGGACTTTGCTTCCATCACCAGTCACATCCACAGCTGGGTGTTGTTTTTGTTTCGGCTCCATCTCTTCATTCTTTCTGGAGTAATTTCTCCACTGATCTCCAGTAGCATATTGGGCACCTACGACCTGAGGAGTTCACTTTCAGTGTCCTATATTTTTGCCTTTTCATACTGTTCGTGGGGTTCTCCAGGCAAGAATACTGAAGTGGTTTACCATTCCCTTCTCCAGTGGACTACATTTTGTCAGAACTCTCCACCATGACCTGTCTGTCTTGACAGAGTGAATACAATTCAGAGAAGAGCTAATAGGGAGAGTTTCAGTTCAGTTCAGTTCAGTTGCTCAGTCATGTCTGACTCTGCGACCCCATGGATGGCAGCATGCCAGGCCTCCCTGTCTATCACCAACTGCCGGAGTTTACTCAAACTCATGTTATGTTCGTTGAGTTGGTAGTCAAATAGGGAGACTTGAGAGGACTGCATAGGAAGTTTCCCCGCCCATAGGAAGTGGGTGAGGTCTGGCGATGATGGTCATCACACCCACCACATTCCTTTGGCGGGATTTTAATCACATGGCCACATAACTTTTAGAGAAGTCAGAAACTGTGGTCTAACCCAGGTGGGAGAGAAGCTCAGTTTGGTAAACAACTAATCTCTGGCCAACAGCAATATAACGAACTTACTAAAGTTAAATAAGAAAGAGGGAGAAGACTTGATGGAACAGGAAAAGAATGAGCCTTGGAGGTCTCTGTTTTGGTATTTTAATCACAGTACTGATATTTTTTATGTCTCAACACATATTTTTTATTAGTTGGGTGATAATAGGCACTTTACTCGGTACCCTGAAGTTCAAAGGCCTATTGTGTGGATTGAGGAAATCTGTACAAGAGTTTTCAGGAGAATGATAGGAGCTCACAGATGTTTAGCTTCATGGACAATACTTGGCACGAAGTAGATGCTCACCATCTACATGTTAATCCCCTTCCCCTAATATCCCTTTCTTTTACAGCTTTCTCTTGAAAAGTTTTGAGAGAGACTTTTGCCATAGAGGTACACTTGTCAGCAAAATGTTAATATATTTCTCCCCTAGGAAGAAGGGTCTTCTCTTTTTCTGTATTGGCATGCTTTCAACTTTAATGTTATGGTTCAGTTGCTCAGTCATGTCCAACTGTTTGTGACCCCATGGACTGCAGCATGCCAGGCTTCCCTGTCCATCACCAACTCCCAGAGCTTGCTCAAACTCATGTCCATCGAGTCAGTGATGCCTCCAACCATCTCATCCTCTATTGTCCCCTTCTCCTCCTGCCTTCAATCATTCCCAGCATCAGGGTCTTTTCCAGTGAGTCAGTTCTTCACATCAGGTGGCCAAAGTATTGGCATTTCAGCTTCAGCATCAGTCCTTCCAATGAATATTCAGGACTGATTTCCTTTAGGATGGACTGGTTGGAGCTCCTTGCAGTCCAAGGGAGTCTCAAGAGTTTTCTCCAAAACCACAGTTTAAAAGCATTAATTTTTGGTGTATTCCTTTCCCAATTTTGAACTAGTCTATTGTTCCATGTCCACTTCTAACTGTTGCTTCTTGATCTGCATACAGATTACTCAAGAGGCATGTAAGGTGGTCTGGTATTTCCATCTCTTTAAGAATTTTCCACAGTTTCTTGTGATCCACGCTACGTCAAAGGCTTTGGTGTAGTCAATAAAGCAAAAGTAGATGTTTTTCTGGAACTCTCTTGCTTTTTCTATGAGCCAGCAGATGTTGGCAGGTTGATCTCTGATTCCTCTGCCTTTTCTAAATCCAACTTGCACATTTGAAAGTTCTCGGTTCACGTACTATTGAAGCCTGGCTTGAAGGATTTTGAGCACTACTTTGCTAGTGTCTGAGATAAGTACAATTGTGCAGTAGTTTGAACATTCTGTGGCCTTGCCCTTCTTTGGGATTGGAATGAAAACTGACCTTTTCCAGTCCTGTGGCCACTGCTAAATTTTCCAAATTTGCTGGTTTATTGAGTATAGCACTTTAACAGCATCATCTTTTAGGACTTGAAATAGCTCAAATGGAATTTCATCACCTCTACTAGCTTTGTTCATAGTTTTGCTTTCTAAGGACCACTTGACTTCGCATTCCAGGATGTCTGGCTCTAGGCGAGTGAATACACCATCATGGTTTTCTGGGTCATTAGTTCTTCTGTTTAAATTGTGCACCAATTCTAAGTATCATCTAAGTCATTGGGTGTGTTTACTTTTTTAAAAATTTACAAAGCAATCACATTTGACCTAGCTAGATTAAATTTAAAAAAATTAAATAAAGTTTTCATAATAAAATTCTCTGCAGTAGCCTCAAATAGCCTTCTTTGTGGGTCAGAAAACCTTGTTATTAGCTATGTCTTTTGGGTCGGTGCTTTCTTTGCAGGTCTGTCCTTTGACATTTAGGTAGGACAGTGATGAGAATCGCAGTCACATAAAGGAGTCAATTGTCCTTTAATTTTTCCTTCCACCTGAGGGAAGAATTCCTGAAGCCTTTTCACTTTTACAGGATTAAATCTTATATTCATTTTCACATTTTCTTATTCATCTGCTGCTGCTGCTGCTGCTAAGTCACTTCAGTCTTGTCCGACTCTGTGCGACCCCATAGACGGCAGCGCACCAGGCTCCCCCATCCCTGGGATTCTCCAGGCAAGATCACTGGAGTGGGTTGCCATTTCCTTCTCCAACAACAGTTACCTAATACCTTCAGTCTATTGAGAAGTACCTACTGTAGCCTATAAGAATTTCAACCTAAATTAGATTAAAATGAATGAAATTTAGCAAATCTTTAACAATAGCCAACTAATATTTTCCCCTCAATGAGCTCAGGAAAGTCTCATTTTATAGTGAATAATGAAAGCCTATGGATAATGGGTGGGAAATCCATCATAACACGAACACCAATAACTTATGCTTTTTTCCCATTGAAACATCTTCTGGGGAGTTTGTTTTTCCCTAAGGCAGAGAAATCTCACAGGTAACAGTGGAAAATAGTCAGATGAAACTGCCCCAAGATTTGAGTCAGTTAAATATTTCTATTGTACTGAGAAACATAAAAATCTGTGTTAATGGTAATAACAAAAGCTGTCATTTATTTGCCATTTACTATGCACTAGACTGAGGTAGTGCTTCACAGCTGGTGAGGATGAGGTTTTACCTCCAGGTTGGATGACTTCAAAAGTTCTTACTCCTATACCAGCCTGGCTCTGGAGACAGAGCAAGACAAAAGACCGCTAGTCCTTTGGAATCAAAGGGTTCCACAGCAGTGATCTGTCCATTTCCTGTGTGACTGTAGGAAATCAGTTTATCTCTCCAGGCCTTCTTCTCATTTCTAAAGTGAGGATTAAAAACACTTGGAAAATCATAATTTTCCTATCTATGTAGGTTATTATGCAAAGTACAGGTTCCTTTAGGGGCTCTAGAGAAACTGAATAGCTGAAAAGTCTTTACAAATGAATCATTTGACTCAGACATATTTCCTCTACTTTAATGAACTAGATTACATGTTAGTGAGGTTGTATGCCATTTGGAATCCATTAAATTTCTTTCCATGAATTATAGATTAATTAATCTAGCCTAACATTTACTGAGCACCTGCAGTAGGCAAAAGCTCATCCTACTATTTGTTTCTCATTCTCATTTCTGTAACTCATCCTATATTTGTTTCTCATTCATAAGAGAAACAATAAAGTGTGGTCTTGGTCTGCAGGAGATTCTTGATTGTAACTAAACAGTAATAATAATAGAAGTAGTAGTAGTGATGATAATACATGGACTGGCTTCCCTAACTGAAAGTTAAGAGATGTCTGTACAAGTGGTCAACAGTGCTATTAGGAATTTATTTCTCTCTATCTCTTAGCTCTGCTTTCCTCTGACTTGGATGTTCTTATAGGTAAGATGGTATCTTGTCGCTCTTGATTCACAATCATCTTGTTTAACAAGTACCTTCACAACTCCATGGAGAAGGCAACGGCAACCCACTCCACTATTCTTGCCTGGAAAATCCCATGGATGGAGGAGCCTGGCAGGCTGTAGTCCATGGGGTCGTGAAGTCAGACACGACTGCAGCTACACTAGAAGAAATGTAGAGAAAAAGTTGTTCCTTAAAGGAACATGAAAAGAAGCAGAAAACTAGATGCTTACAATAGAGAGCACTTTGGTTTGGCTGTGAAGCATACGGGTTTGACATAAAAAGAACAATGAGGTGTATTCCAGGTGGAGAATCCAGCATGAGTGTGATGCCCAGATACTTGGTAAAACATTATTCCTGAGTGGATCTGGTGTCCCTGTGTTTCTAGAAGAGGTTATCATTTGAATCTGTAGAGTGAGTAAAGAAGGTCACGGTCAACAAAGTGGGCAGGCACCATCAAATCCACTGAGATCCTAAGTAGAACAAAAAGGTGGAGAAAGGGAGAATTTGCTGATATCTTCATCCTCTTCTGCCCTCAAACACCAATGCATCTGCTTCTTGGACTCTAGACAGACTGAATTAACCACCAGCTCTCCTCATTGGAAAAGGCTCTGATGCTGGGAGGGATTGGGGGCAGGAGAAGAAGGAGATGACAGAGGATGAGATGGCTGGATGGCATCACTGGCATCGATGGACGTGAGTCTGAGTGAACTCCGGGAGTTGGTGACGGACAGGGAGGCCTGGTGTGCTGCTATTCATGGGGTTGCAAAGAGTCGGACACGACTGAGCTACTGAACTGAACTGAACTCCTGGTTGCCTACTTGCAGATGGCAGATTGTGGGACTTCTCAGTTCAGTCACTCAGTTGTGTCTGACTCTTTGCGACCCCATGAATCACAGCACGCCAGGCCTCCCTGTCTGTCACCAACTCCCAGAGTTCACTCAGACTCATGTCCATCGAATCTGTGATGCCATCCAGCCATCTCATCTTCTGTTGTCCCCTTCTCCTCCTGCCCCCAATCCCTCCCAGCTTCAGAGTCTTTTCCAATGAGTCAGTTCTTCTCATGAGGTGGCCAAAGTACTGGAGTTTCAGCTTCAGCATCATTCCCTCCAAAGAAATCCTAGGGCTGATCTCCTTCAGTATGGACTGGTTGGATCTCCTCACAGTCCAAGGGACTCTCAAGAGTCTTCTCCAACACCACAGTTCAAAAGCATCAATTTTTCGGCGCTCAGGTTTCTTCACAGTCCAACTCTCACATCCATACATGACTGATCGCTTTGGCAATGGACATGTGATGTAAGCTATTTCCCAGTCTTTGGTGAGTCCCCTCAGAGCCAGAAGGTATCTTTTTCCCACCTTCATTCCCAGCACAGATAGAGTGCCTAGTAGATGGCTGGATCTCTTTAAATACTTGTTGAAGAAATACCAGTTTTATCATCAAATGTCTAGTGAGAGTTGACACTCACTGGAAGTGTCTGTGTAGGTACTGGGCACTCTAAGTGCTTTACACATATTTCATGGGTCATCATAGAAACCTTGTGGGGGAAGCGTTGTGTGTGTCCTACTTTGTAGATAAAGACTATAACACTTATAAAGGTCACGTGGGAAAACGAGGACTTTAAGGTCCTGTGCTTTCAAATCATATACTCACATAGCACATCAGTGTAACTCCGTGTAATGTTTGTGCAGAAAATTGTATTAAGCACTAAGTCTTGTCTGACTCTTGCGACCCCATGGACTGTAGCCTTCCAGGCTCCTCTGTCCATGGGATTCTCCAGGCAAGAATACTGGAGTGAGTTGCCATTTCCTTCTCCAGGGAATCTTCCTGACCCAGGAATTGAACCCAGGTCTCCCGCACTGCAGGTAGATTCTTTACTGAATGAGCTATGTAGGGGAGAGAGCTGGCTTAAAGCTCAACATTAAAAAAACTAATATCGTGGCATCTGATTCCATCACTTCATCGCAAATAAATGGGGAAACAATGGGAAGAGTGACAAACTTTATTTTCTTAGGCTTCAAAATCACTACAGATGGTGACTGCAGCCATGAAATTAAGACATTTGCTCCTTCAAAGAAAAGCTATGACAAACCTAGACAACTTATTAAAAAGCAGAGACATTACTTTGCCAGCAAAGGTATATAATCAAAGCTATGGTTTTTCCAGGAGTCATGTATGGATAAGAGAATTGTACTGTAAAGAAGGCTGACCACTAAAGAATTGATGTTTTTGAACTGTGGTGTTGGAGAAGACTCTTGAGAATCCCTTGGACAGCAAGGAGATCAAATCAGTCAATCTGAAAAGAAATCAATCCTGAAGATTCATCCAAAGAATGGATGCTGAAGCTCCAATACTTTGGCCACCTGATGTGAAGAGCCAACTCATTAGAAAAGACCCTGATGCTTGGGAAGATTGAAGGCAGGAGGAGAAGGAGACAACAGAGGACAAGAGAGTTGGATGGCATCACTGACTCAATGGACCTGAGTTTGAACAAGCTCTGGGAGATGGTGAAGGACAGGGAAGCCTGGTGTGCTGCAGTCCACGGGGTCGCAAAGACTTGGACATGACTGAGTGACTGAACAACAAGCACAGCCCACATATACAGTGCTTTACTCAGGCGTCACTATGTTTCCATGCTGCTGCGGCTTCAGTCATGTCTGACTCTTTGTGACCCCATGGACTGTAGCCTGCCAGGTTCCTCTGGCCATGGGAGTCTCCAGGCAAGAATTTTGGAGTGGGTTGCCATGCCCTCCTCCAGGGCATCTTCCTGATCCAGTTATTGAACCCATTTCTCTTACGTCTCTTGCATTGGCTGCTGCTAAGTCGCTTCAGTCGTGTCCGACTCTGTGCGACCCCATAGACGGCAGCCCACCAGGCTCCCCCGTCCCTGACATTCTCCAGGCAAGAACACTGGAGTGGGTTGCCATTTCCTTCTCCAAAGCATGAAAGTGAAAAGTGAAAGTGAAGTCATTCAGTCGTGTCCAACTCTCAGCGACCCCATGGACTGCAGCCTACCAGGCTCCTCCATCCATGGGATTTTCCAGGCAAGAGTACTTGAGTGGGATGCCATTGCCTCCTCCATTGCATTGGCAGGTGGGTTCTTTACCACTAGGACCACCTGAGAAGCCCTATATTTCCACGAGGTATCTGTTATTATCATTTCTAGCTTATGGCCAATAAAATGAAATCCAGAGCAGAGAAGTAACTCAACCAGCATCACCAAGCCAGTAAGTTGAGGTGCTTGGCTTGTATTTGGCAACCTTGTGCTTCAAATTCATTCATTTCCCCCAGCACCAACATGTATTCCTAGCAATTGCCAGACCATAAAGTGAGCATGGTGGGGAAGATGATATGTTAGTTTGTGTGTGTGTGTTGTCAGCTCTAATATTCAGAGATTCTAGTCTTCCAACAAAAAATTAAATGCGCATAGCACTTGTCTCAACTCTTTCAAATGTTATAAAATGTGAGCTGTGTAGACTAAATAAAAAGGTCACTGGAATAAGATCATGATTTTAGTTGAAACTTTGCTGTTTAAATCTCATGAAAAGAGGCTGGATTAGCTTTTTTAAAATTGTTTTTCTCTGCCATACAAATATCCACAAAATTCTCTGCACTAGAAATCCTTGTACATTTTGATGGGTATTGAGGTGAACTGACCCATTCCACTAGATTGCTAACTTTTCCAATAGGGATACTTGGCAATGTGAACTGGCTTTTAACCCATTTTTGAGCCTGTTAACCTGAACTTTAATGGAACAAATTACATATTCATAGCATCTCATAGGATCAAACTCTTAAATGAATTAGGAATGGCGATGACAACTTTTTATTTCATTTGACTCTGAAAATAAAAAGAGAACAAAAATGTTTTTGTGCTTGGTGCGTATGCTAGAAGGATGGCATGCAGTGAGGTGATAACAAACAATAGTTACAATGTTAAAAAAAAAAAGTGAGATCTAAGCAGTGTATTTGGAAATTTTACTTTTAGCATGAAGACTTGTTTTTGTCTTTAGGTCATAGTCCTCTTTTTCTTGGGAGAGAGGACTTTGGTCAGTTTTTCACTTTTACTGACTTAGACAAACACACATCCATTATTCTTGGCAAGGACCAATTGACAATGGTGTTAGCCAAACACAGAAGCTGCTGATGGCAGTATTAAGCCATTTGTTTATTAATTTACATTGGACGTATGTTTGATATGCCTGAAAATTGTGCACAGTACTTTTTGCTAAATTTTGGTTTAAATTTCCCTATGTCTAAACATTATATTTTTTCCTTTGTATGCACATTTAGTTTTATTATAACAAAGCAACATGCACACTTTCAATGTTTAACACTGAGTCTGATCTTTCCTTTCCAGTGAAACAAAAGAAAATTTAAAAATAAACAGGAACAAAATTACAATAGAGAATGTCAATTGCAAATAAGATCTTCTACATGTTCTGCTGATTCTCCCATCAAGTGGCAGGGCTCAAGATATCATTCAGTTTAGTTCAGTCGCTCAGTCGTGTCCGACTCCTCACGACCCCATGAATCACAGCACGCCAGGCCTCCCTGTCCATCACCAACTCCTGGAGTTCACTCGAACTCACATCCATCGAGTCAGTGATACCATCCAGCCATCTCATCCTCTGTTGTCCCCTTTTTCTCCTGCCCCCAATCTCTCCCAGCATCAGAGACTTTTCCAATGAGTCAATTCTTTGCATGAGGTGGCCAAAGTAATGGAGTTTCAGCTTTAACATCATTCCTTCCAAAGAACACCCAGGGCTGACCTCCTTCAGAATGGACTGGTTGGATCTCCTTGCAGTCCAAGGGACTCTCAAGAGTCTTCTCCAACACCACAGTTCAAAAACATCAATTCTTCGGCGCTCAGCCTTCTTCACTGTCCAACTCTCGCATCCATACATGACCACTGGAGAAACCATAGCCTGGACTAGATGGACCTTTGTTGGCAAAGTAATGTTTCTGCTTTTCAATATGCTATCTAGGTTGGTCATAACTTTCTTCCAAGGAGTAAGCATCTTTTAATTTCATGACTGCAGTCACCATCTGCAGTGATTTTGGAGCCCACAAAAATAAAGTCTGACACTGTTTCCAGTGTTTCCCCATCTATTTGGATGAAGTGATGGGACCAGATGCCATGATCTTAGTTTTCTGAATGTTGAGCTTTAAGCCAACTTTTTCACTCTCCTCTTTCACTTTCATCAAGAGGCTTTTTATTTCCTCTTCACTTAGGAGAGAATTTTATTTTAAAAGTGTCATTTTAAATTGCAAGGATGTCCATTAAACATCACAATTAAACAGCCAAAGGAGAAGCCATGTTGTCAAAATGCCCACTTAACCCACCCAACTACCTCAAACCTACCCTTTGCTGACCTTCTATAATCCCATTTTTTAAAAAGTTTTTTTTCTTTTTTTAAACAAGAGAAAGTAGACACATACATGTTGGTAAATGCTAACTGTCCATATTCACATAGAGACACAGTGTAATCTCTGACCCCAATATACAGAGAAAGGAGGAAATTATCTAGAATTCTATGCACTACTACACAGGGGCCTAGCACCCTCCAGCTTCCAGCAGAGCTAAGGGAGCAGAAGCTTTTTCTTTTTTCCCCCGCAGAGCATGGTGATGTTGATTCCATAAAGGTTTTGTTGAGACAGGAAGCAACAAGAGTGAATTTGGAACTGAAAGGAGTAGAGATTCTTTTCCCACTGAATTCTATTCAAGGTATTTTCCCCCCAAATAAGTTGTGAACCATGGTATAAAGGAGAAAAGAGACCTCAAAAACAGGGCAATTGAGCACAAGAGGAGAAAAGAAAAAGACGGCAACTTGCTCCCAGGGCGAAAATTAAAAAGGTTGGAGTCCATCAGCGTTACCTTAGTCAGCATCATCTTCATCTTCTTCACCTTCATCCTTATCCTCTTCTTCATCAGTATCTTCCAATCCTTCTTCCTCTTCATTGTCACTGCCATCTGCTTCTCTTTCCCCTTCCTCATCATCCATGTCAGGAACCAGGTAGTATTGTAGTGGATCTGGCCAAATATCATCTCTGATGACCTCCCCTAACTCATCTGTACCTGAATCAGAATGATCAGTAAACCAGGTCAAGAAGCTTCCTGGTTCCTCGTGCTGTCTATTCCTGCTGGCTTTATTCTGTGTTTGACTTGATCGTTTCATCGAATCCTTTCCAGATTTCCGTTTGATTTCAGTGGACTTTGAAGAGGGTTCACCACTCTCATTCAGATGCAATTCTTTGAAGAGAATTTTATTTTCGAAGTAAGGGTTTTCATCAAAATAAAAATATATTCTGTAACCGGATTTAATGTCTTCAAATTCTATCACTTCAACTCTTGTCAAATAAGGCAGCACCTCTTCATCCTCCTCCTCAAGCAATGCAGACACTTGTGGATGGTTAACAATTGTTGTTACCCCCAAATCTGGGATTTTGGCAATCAGTTCCAACCTCTTCTGAAAAAATGGTTGGCAGAGTTTGTTATATTTCTATTCTGCTTTCAAAATCTCACTGGCTTGTTCATTAAGTCTGTCTATTTCATTTTGTACTTCATCAGTATGTACAGTTGCTTCTTGCTGTTCTTTTTCTTCCTTTGGCAAGTTTGAAGAACCAGAGGCCTTGCCTGGCCTGGAGGCAGGAGTCGGCCTCACTTTCTTTGGTTTCTTTGCTTGAGGTGTAAGTGAAGACTGGTGTTTGGGGGCCATGCTGGGAAAAAAAGCCAAGAATCCTCCCAGGGGAAGAGAGAGGTAGTGCGAGCTCAGAGAACTCTAAAAGTTATCTTTTGTTTCAGGAAAATGTTAGCATTTTTGTTTTTTGTTTTTTCTTTTTCTTGCCTAACCATTTGCTTCCAGGAGATGGAAAGTGGAAGACAGATCACACATAAAGGTGGCTTAATATCATCCTCACCCAGCATAGGAGGACGGGCTGGGAGCAGGAGTTGAGAATAGCTTAGACACTTGAGATCAGCTTGGACCAGCACAGCACCATTTGGCAGGCCCACTTTGGCAAGCTATTTCTTGTACACAGGGCTAACTAACTTTAAATAAACAAGCATTTTAGGAATGAGCTGTGAGATCATGATGACTGCCAGGAGCCTAGGACCAGATCATACCTTGTGGGTGGAGATGGATTTTCCCAGGATGGGAAAGGATGTTGTCCCTGGCAGGGTTGTGGGAAAAGATTAGTCCCAGGTTGGGACATGAGATGGGGCTTAAATAAAGGGTAGGAGGAGTTGAGAGAAATATGCTCTTCTTTACCCTCTTTCCTTCTGGGGCTGGTAGGGCAATAGATGGACATCAGTTCTAGGTGAAATGTTTGTGGGAATTAGACAAGAACTCAGGAACAGATTCTGGTTTGAATAGCCAATTCTAAAAGACTAGCTGCTTCTAGATAATCCTGAGAGAAATCACTTATGGCAGATCAGCAACTTCCCTGCAGACCACGGTATGCCAAGTCCCCAACGTAGGACAGCTATGTCTTCAAACAGAGAAACTTTGACAAATAAACCAGTGACAGAGGTTGAAGACATCTAGGAAGATGGAGAGAGTGGAGAAGAATAACACCAAGGATATGAACAAGCATTTAGTGAACCCTCGCTGAATGCATACTGTATCATTCACTGTGCTAAGCCATAGCTTTAAACACAAAAGATTTCTGGTCTGTGAGATGCTCACACTCTGAAAGGCAGAGGGGGAACTAGGGCTAAATATGGGAACAGCAGATTCACACCTCCTTTCTCACCTAGGTATAAATACCAGTTATTGAAAGTGGAATTTCACATAATGTTAAACTGTTATTCCCTTCTCTTGCTTTTTAAATATTTCTATCTCTGGATAAGAGCTTATGGTTGAATGCTTACTCAGTTAAATGTGGATGTTGAGTACTATGCTCACATTATTTCACTGAATATTTCAAACAATCTGACAAGGTAGGTGGTAGCTATTATCGTCCTCATATTATACCTAGAGAAACAGGATAATGAGATTGAGAGATTCATCCAAAGTCATATAGATACAAATAGGGTATCTGACATTTAGATTCAGAGAGGAGAAAAGTAAGGTAACATCAATGAAACAGCACAAGTTCTGGCCCCTTTGCTGGTATCCAGGCCATAATTCATTTTCAGTTTCATGACCTCCTGTTGTAAAACCCACCAATTGGTTGTACAGTCTACATTCTCTTGCCTGTTCTTCACTCTTGTTCTTCCTCTGCTATAGACTGAACATTGGTGTTTTCCCCAAATTTACACGATTAAACTTATTCTCCAGTGTGACAGTGCTAAGAAGTGAGGTTTCTGAGAGATGATTAAGTTATCAGGGCAGAGCCCTCATGAATGGGATTAGTGCCCACACAAGAAACCTGGAGAGCTACTGTGGCTCTCCATGTGATGAAATAGCCAGAAGTCAGCCTTCTGTGAACCAGGAAGACGTGTGTGCTGCACTAAGTCGCTTCAGTTGTGTTTGACTCTTTGCGACCCTATGGACTGTAGTCCACCAGGCTCTTCTATCCATGGGATTCTTCAGGCAAGAATACTGGAGTGGGTTGCCATGCCCTCCTCCAGGGGATCTTCCCGACCCAGGGATCGAAACCTGTGTCTCTTATGTCTCCTGCATTGACTGGTGGGTTCTTTACCACTAGTGCCACCTGGGGTGGACCCCACTAAACAAGGAATCTTTGGGTGCCTTGAACTTGGACTTCTCAGTCTGTAGAACTGTGAGAAATAAATTTCTGTTCTTTATAAGTCTTGTAACATTTTGGTATTGCAGCCCAAACTAAGATACCCTTTAAATGGTTCCCAGTTCATATTGAATTTCTTATTATCCTAAAGTATGGTAGTCTTTTCATATCTCTTTGACTTTGCATCTCCTCTCCTTTTTGCCCACAGTACTCTTTCTCCTTCTATAATTGATAAAAAACACCTTATCAAAAACCAGGTCAGCATCAAGTCTTCCAGAAAAAAAGCTTAGCACAGTGTTCAAAAGCATGACCCAGGATTCTCCCACTTAGCATCTGTGGGAATTCACTAAGCTTTAGTCAGTGTTCTCATTTTTAAAATGGAGCCAGCAGAACTGTCTGCAACACAGGGTTATTTAAAATATTAAATATAAAGGGCTTTGCATAGATCATAGTGAATGATGAATGAGTTTTGTTACCTTAGTTCTCCATGAAGACATCCCTGACTTTGCAAGTATAATCACCCACCTTCTCAGATGTGTTTTAGAGTAAATAATATTCATATCTTTATTTTAGAATTTATTCTGTTATCTTGTCATTATTTGTTTAAATATCCTTCCTGTACTACCTAACTTCTTGTCAATAATAGTTCAAATTATGCTTTGTGGGAACTCTATGCTTTGCCAGGTGGGATCAGGAGAAGTCCTGGAAAGCAGACATCAAGAATCTGATTTGGAGTTGGGTTTCTTGTGATCTGATGGCAATGAGGGATCCATAGTATCAGTAATTAGTAAGGTAATAGCCCCTGGAATGTAGTGGCATTATAATTACTAATGTTTTCACCTACAATTAATTGGGAGGTGAAAGGAGTAGGTGGAACATTACTTTATGGAAAGGCTCTGCTGAGTAAACAGTTTGGGGAAAATTATAGTTATGAAGATATTTCAGTGGATTAACTGCATTTCAGTCCTTGGCAAAAGAAAACAATAGACAGAGAAGTAAACTGCCAGCTTGAACAGTCTGTGAGAGTCAGAGGGGTTCTGTGGCTGCTGTGAACAGCAGTGCGATCTGTTACAAGTCTGCATCAGACTGTGCAGGAAGTAAGGGAATGCAGCTGCAGAACAAACCAAGTGCACAGCCATGACGTATCTTCTTTGTTAGGCCCTTACAGAAAAGCAGGAAGAGCCTGAAAACGGAATTTGTGGTCAAGAAGCCTGAGGACCTTGAACCTCACCTTCCCTTGAATGTCCCACCAAGGAAGAAGCACCCCTCTTCCTTTTGCCAGAGGAAAGTAGCCTCTCTTTACTGGAGACCATCTGATGCTCTGCCATGAAAGGCCTTAATAGTGCTTTCCTGTTCTCCTCAAGCTCTACATCTACTAACCTTCACTTCATCTAGACCAATATCTGTGATCAGATCTTGGCACTCACTGTTGGAATGGGGAAGTACTATTCGGACCTCAAGAAAATATAGCTTATACCCCCAAGGAATCTCAGAAGTTGACCGTTCTGTGCTTTGTTGCTCAGTCGTGTCCGACTCTTTGCAGCATTATGGACTGTATCTGGCCAGCTCCTCCATCCACGGGGATTCTCCATGCAAGAATACTGGAGTGGGTTGCTGATAGCTGACGGTGAATGATGTGGGATTCATGATCTATGAAGAAGATTTAGCTTCAGAACCAGGGACCAGGCTTGATCACTCAAGAGCTTTTGTGTAGCAGAGTTTTCTTAAAGTAAGAAAAGGGACATAGAAAGCTTCTGACACAGACATCAGAAGGGGGATGGAGAGTGCCACCCTCAATAGTCTTAGAAAGGGAGTTATATACTTTTTAAAGTGGTTATTATAATAAATCAGAAGAATGTCTCAAGGTTGTAAAGATCTTACTAGACCCTCTCCCACAATTTACATTTTAAGATGACAGGATTAGAATTTAGCAATAGAAAGATTTTACCAAATCCACTCCAATAATGTATATTTTAAGACAACAGGATTAGTCAGGTTTTCAGGAAGGAGAAACTGTCCTCAAGCAGGATACATTGTTGTTATATAATCCTTAAAGTGAAAGTGAAGTCACTCCGTCGTGTCGGACTCTGTGACCCCATGGCCTGTAGCCTACCAGGCTTCTTGGTCCATGGGATTTTCCAAGCAAGAATATTGGACTGGGTTACCATTTCCTTCTCCAGGAGATCTTCCTAACCCAGGGACTGAACCCGCATTTCCAGCATTGTAAGCAGATGCTTTACCATCTGAGCCACCAGGGAAGTATCCTTAGTACAGAGTTTAAACTGAGTTGTTTGTTGTTGTGTAATCATCAGTTCTGGGCTTAAAGAAAAAAATGTTTTAAGACTAAGAAATGTAGAAAAAAAAAACTTTGTTTTTTCCTCCTCCTTGAGAATTTCAGACTCCTGTCTCATCCTTCAGAGCCCCAGACCCCTCTCTCCTCCTCGGGGGCCCTGGACTTCTTATCAGGCTGCCTAGGAATTGACTCTGTCATTGCCTTGCCCTCCTCCAGGGGATCTTCCCAACCAAGGGATCGAACCCAGGTCTCCTGCATTGTAGGCAGATTCTTTACCCTCTGAGCCACCAGCGAAGCCCCAGAAGTTGACTAATATGTTCCATTAATAACTAGGGAAGCATTTGTGAGAACGAAATTAGAGGGTATCGGAGCAGGCAGAATAGATTATGAGGCTTGCTAGGAGAGAAGTTTTGTCAGGGCACTTTCTCATGACTCTGCATTCATGTTCTGGAAAAGACAACTGAATTTTCAGGATGGGCACCTTGAAGCTTAAATATAAAAGTGCACTACAGTGAATGGGCTACTGGTGGCGGAACTTCTTTGGAAGCATCTTAAGGTGTGGGCAGGTGAAAGGTTTGAATGGCTTTAAGACCTGACTGTGGAGAGCCCAGGGAGCACAATCTTCACTAAGTGTGTAGAGAAGGCACTGGTAGGAAGTACACCAGCTTTTCCAACAACTCAGTGGTTGCTGTTTTATATTGACTTGTTTTTTTTAATTTTTATTTTTTAAAATTATTTATTTATATATTTATTTATTTTACTTTAAACTACTGTATTGGTTTTGCCATACATTGACATGAATCTGCCACAGGTTGACTTGGTTTTATGGTGGGAGATGCGGACACAAACCTGAGGGCTCCCACGTATGGATGGTGGATTTGGGGAATGGCAGAGCTACACTGTAGCATAGAAATGCCAGCTGCAAACCAGAAACAATGATCATAATGGGCATCACATCCAGAGTGGCAGCTGGGGTGCCTTGTCCAATAAGGATAGGGTGATAGCTGCTAAATTATTATGTTCTGTGGGGAAGGGCAGAAAGAGAGGTAGAGAGAGGGACAGAGAAGGAGACAGAGAGAGAGACAGGGAGAGGAGGAGGAAGGGGAAGGAAGGGGAAGAGAAGAAAGGAGAAGATTGAAAGTTGGTAGGCAGAAGGCTGACACCAGTTATCACAGTGGGAAACCACGCCCCCTTAGCCAGTGGCAAGAATACACAGAAGAATTGTACAAAAGAGAGCTTCATGACCCAAATAATCACGATGGTGTGTTCACTCACCTAGAGCCAGACATCCTGGAATGTGAAGTCAAGTGCGCCTTAGGAAGTATGACTATGAACAAAGCTAGTGGAGGTGATGGACTTCCAGTTGAGCTATTTCAAATCCTAAAAGATGATGCTGTGAAAGTGCTGGACTCAATATGCCAACAAATTTGGAAGACTCAACACTGGCCACAGGACTGGAAAAGATTAGTTTTCATTCCCCTAAAAAAGGCAATGCCAAAGAATGCTCAAACTACCACACAATTGCACTCATCTCATATGCTAGTAAAGTAATGCTCAAAATTCTGCAAGCCAGGCTTCAATAATATGTGAACTGTGAACTTCCAGATGTTCAAGCTGGTTTTAGAGAAGACACAAGAACCAGAGATCAAATTGCCAACATATGCTGGATTGTAGAAAAAGTAAGAGAGTTTCAGAAAAAAACAAAACAAAAAAAAACATCTATTTTTGCTTTATTGACTATGCCAAAGCCTTTGACTGTGTGGATCACAATAAACTGTGGAAAATTCTGAAAAAGATGGGAATACCAGACCACCTGACCTGCCTCTTGAGAAATCTGTATGCAGATCAGGAAGCAACAGTTAGAACTGGACATGGAACAACAGACTGGTTCCAAATAGGAAAAGGAGTACGTCAGGGCTGTATATTCTCACCCTGCTTATTTAACTTATATGTAGAGTACATCATGAGAAATGCTGGGCTGGATGAAGCACAAGCTGGAATCAAGATTGCCAGGAGAAATATCAATAACCTCAGATATGCAGATGATACCACCCTTATGGCAGAAAGTGAAGAGGAACTAAAGAACTTCTTGATGAAAGTGAAAGAGGAGAGTGAAAAAGTTGGCTTAAAATGCAACATGCAGAAAACTAAAATCATGGCCTCTGGTCCCATCACTTCCTGGCAAATAGATGGGGAAACCGTGGAAACAGTGTCAGACTTTATTGTTTTGGGCTCCAAAATCACTGAAGATGGTGATTGCAGCCATGAAATTAAAAGACACTTACTCCTTGGAAGGAAAGTTATGACCAACCTAGACAGCATATTAAAAAGCAGAGACATTACTTTGCCAACAAAGTTCCGTCTAGTCAAGGCTATGGTTTTTCCAGCGGTCACGTATGAATTTGAGAGATGGACTATAAAGAAAGCTGAGTGCCAAAGAATTGATGCTTTTGAACTGCGGTTTTGGAAAGACTCTTGAGAGTCCCTTGGACTGCAAGGAGATCCAACCAGTCCATCCTAAAGGAGATCAGGCCTGATGGAAGGACTGATGTTGAAGCTGAAACTTCAATACTTTGGCCACCTGGTACAAAGAGCAGACTCATTTGAAAAGACCCTGATACTGGGAAAGATTGAAGGCAGGATGAGAAGGGGATGACAGAGGATGAGATGGTTCGATGGCATCACCGACTCAAAGGACATGAGTTTGAATAAACTCTGGGAGTTGGTGATGGACAGGGAGGCCTAGTATGCTGCAGTCCTTGAGGTTGCAAAGAGTCGGACACACTGAGTGACTGAACTGAACTATCCAGTTTTCAGATCTACATCAGTTCACAGACCCAGAACCCAGCTAACAGAAGGAAATTGCAGATCTCTTTGATAAAGCTCAAAGTACATAGTAAACACACCTTTGATACTTCCTGGAATGACTTGTAGACATTTGGCATCAAGGAAAGAAGAAAGCTCAGTTTTTTTGAAAGCCATTAGATAAAGGATTTGAATTGGTAGTGATACTAGTAGTCCTTCAGCTTGGGTGGGAGGCACAATGGAACCTGAGTAATAAATGGAGTTTGGCCCCAAGTCCTTCTCATTCTTATGGTTGTTCTCCAGAACCCAGTGGGATAGACAGCATCTGGTGGAAGGCACTCCTTGGCTCTCTGAACTGTGCCACAAAGACTGTTGATTTAGAAGACACTGATTGAACAGTGAGAGACTTTATTTTCTTGGGCTTCAAAATCACTGCAGATGATGATGGCAGCCATGAAATTAAGAGACGCTTGCTCCTTGGAAAACTATGACCAACCTAGGCAGCATATTAAAAAGCAGAGACATTACTTTGCCAACAAACGTCCATCTAGTCAAAGCTATGATTTTTCCAGTGGTCATGTATGGATGTGAGAGCTAGACTACAAAGAACTGAGTGCCGAAGAATTGATGCTTTTGAACTGTGGTGTTGGAGAAGACTCTTGAGAGTCCCTTGGACTGCAAGGAGATCCAACCAGTCCATTCTAAAGGAGATCAATCCTGAATATTCATTGAAAGGACTGATACTGAAGCTGAAACTCCATACTTTGACCACCTGATGCGAAGAACCGACTCATCTGAAAAGACCCTGACGCTGGGAAAGATTGAAGGCAGGGGGAAAAGGGGACGACAGAGGATGAGATGGTTGGATGGCATCACCAACTTGATGGACAAGAGTTTGACTAAGTTCCTGGAGTTGTTGATGGACAGGGAAACCTGGCGTGCTGCAGTCCATGGGGTCACAAAGAACTGGACACGAGTGAGCGACTGAACTGACTGACTGATTGGAACCTGTTGCCATGGGCCTGAAGCATTTTATTTCAGGAGGTTTTCAGGGGACAGGATAATTTCCTGAGAGGATAATATGCTCAGGGGATAATTTGACCTGTGAAGTCAGTGACCTCTGTCCTTGGCCAGCCCAGTGCTGCTTGCTATGGCCTCAAGGTGCCTGGCAACTGTTTCCTGATAGTTCCCTAAACCATAAAAATAGTCTTTCTCTTCATTTATCAGTTCCTTTCTAACCTAACCACCCTTTAATCATATTCAGTGTCTTATGGTTGTTGCTGAAACGGGACTTCTAAATTAAAAGAATGCTAACCATCCAGTTTCTTATTTAAGATCATTGGGAGCAGAGATAAACCACCAGTATCTGTTAATTGTGATTCTTCTTTGCAATGGAATAGTCTAAAATAGTAACAAAAAAGATCATCCTGCATGGGTATAGAAAGATCTCCAAAATACATGTTTAAAGGAAAAAAATAGGACAAATAGGAGAAGTTCAAAATATTATGAAGAGTAAGATCCTTTAATATTAATAAAAATGAATATATGGCTCTTCATACACATTAAGTGATTTAATTGATTTAATACTTTTAAAGTGCTACAAACTGTGCCTGGTTAATAGGTGATACTTTATAAGTGCAGCTTATTACATACACCATTATACTTGTATTTCAAATTATTTATTCTTAGTATTGTGGTAATATTTGTAAAGAGGGGTATGTGTGTAGGTCATAGAAAATTTTTTACTTTTCATTTTGTGCTTTCGTGTATGGTTGTTCTTTCTCATCAGATCAACATGCTATATTTTTCCTCCTTTTTATCTTTAAAGCATCAAGGCTCAAGGCATTGAAACATGTATAATATCATGTAAGAAACAAATTGCCAGTCTAGGTTCGATGCAGGATACAGGATGCCTGGGGCTGGTGCACTGGGATGACCCAGAGAGATGGTATGGGGAGGGAGGTGGTGGGAGGGGGGTTCAGGATTGGGAACTCATGTACACCCATGGCGGATTCATGTTGATGTATGACAAAACCAATACAGTATTGTAAATTAAAATAAAGTAAAATTAAAAAAAAAGAAAAAAAACATCAAGGCTCATTTGGACACTAGTTTATCAGCTATTTCTTATTTCCCTCTTGAGGTTTCCCTATTTAAACATAAATTTGAATAATAATAAAATGAAAGAAAGCACAAATTAATGAAAAGAGAGGGAGAAATGATTCAGAGTTTGAAGTAAGTATATGGAGAAGACAAATTGTGGGTTTGTATATCAAATAGATCAGGTCCTGCCTATTTTCTCTGGGTGTGAACTTGAGTCAGTTCAATTAATGTTTCTTGATTTTGCTTTCCCTATCTGTAGAATGTAAATAATGACAGCTACTATATAGAAGTGCTGTAAGGATAAAGTGAGATAGTCCTTTTAGTATACCAGAAAAAAAAAAAAAAAGCTCATATATATGGAAGGGCGAGAGCTAGTTTCCTCCATAATAAAATTGTAGGTAAGAGTAACAGGATTAAATATTTTGAATGCATGGATTTTCAAGCTGGTTGCATTGTAGATTTATTGCTAGGATAAACGTGACTTGTACAAATTACAGACACCAACAAAAAGGGACAATGCCAATATAAACATCTCTTTCCTGTTTCTTTGTTGGGAAGTCCAACGAAAAGAAAAGACATTTTAAGGCAAGGGGCACATTTAAGCTTGTGATTTGCCTAAAAATTATAGTCCTGTTCTTTTATCCCCCCAGCTTTGTGGAAGCACCTTTCTCCAAGTCCCTAGGTGTATTTGTGCAACTCAAAGTAATTGGCTCATTAAGCTATAATGTTGCCCCTCATCCTGTCCCCACATCCCTCTAGTTAAGCTGGATGGAAGAAGCAGCGCTCTTCATTCAGGGACAGCACAGCTTGCTATCTTTTCTGCATATCTCTAAGTCAAAAAAGAGGACACAAAGGGATGCTTTCCTGCGTTAATTGGCCGTGCGCGCTCCTGAACCGCTGAGGTTGGAAGCCTTTCAATGCCATGATCATACTGCCCCCACGTGGTCAAATCTAGAAAATCTCACCCACAATTTACACACCCAGAGTAAAACCTTATCCTATAAAGGACCAAAGCAATAGGCTCTTACAGACTTCTACAGTTGTGCTGATTTCCTAGAGAAACCGCTGTGATTATTTAGATAGTACAGTTATCTCAGTCTTGCAGAGGGAGAATAAATTTCCTTGGTTTTGGAGCTAGCTGCTAATTCTCCCAATAGTGTGACTGTAGTTTTAAACCACTAATTTCTGCTGTGGGAAGTAAGGGTGAAAATCCCTTTACTGCCTTATTTCATGAGTTGGAGAAATAAAATCACACTGGCTTTAAATGTTTTGAAATTCTATGTGTTGTGGTGTAATAAAATGGATAGGAGTAAGTGAACATTTCCAGCAGAAGCACTGCCAGTTGAATACTGTTACTGTTTAGGGGCCTGAGCTGAATCAAGTTTTTAAATTTCCTGAGACTGTATTTTCTTGTTCTGAAGAAGAGCTGTAAATAGTACCTCAAATATTCTTTTTTAACTGAGTTATTATATGAAATTGTTTGTTGTAAACTTGCTTTATCAAATATAAACTGCAATGCTAATCTTAGCTTCATAATGATTAAATATTTGGATATGACCCTGAGAGCCCCTGGGGTGACAAGCACCCCAGTTCTGGCTTGCGCATGAACTTTCTAGGTAAAATTGGACAGGCCAGGTATCTAAGTGTGAGGGATCCCTTTTTTTTACCTCTCAGTTGTGGACAATAGTTTTGCTTTGCTTACCTGCTTGTGAATGTTACTGAAATGAACCTTTTGGGGAGAAATTGTGAAAACTGCACGTTGAACATGTTACATGCTTTTGCTTTCATTCCAGTCACAAGTACTTCTTTCTTCCTGTTAACAAGTAATAGGGTCATTCACAGATCACAGATTTACTTCAAAGTAAATAAATAATTCCTACAAAGACATGCCTCATTTGCTATAAATGATCACGGAGCCAGGAGCTAGGATCTCCGGTAACCTTGCAGCATGTAAAGTTGAATGTCCTTATCTAGAGGAGACAGTATTCGTTTCTTTGTGGCAGATGGCAGTTCAAATAGATGTTCTACCTATGGATCTTATTGGTTTTCCCGTGCCTTATTTAAAATGCATGTTCTGAATAACTTGGCTTAAGAGTGTGAATAATTTACAAAGAAAACTCTCCTTCCCTCTCCAACAGTAGCAATAAGAGCATGTTCTGTTTTCCTTTAGCCTGTTACCCTGGCAAAAGAATGTTTCACGTCAGAAAATGCAATTCTTTTCCCACTGGTCTTTACTGAGATCATACCGCATGTTGAATAGAACCTTCTACCCTATTGTGGTGAATAGCCATGTGCTGTGCTAAGCTGCTTCAGTCGTGTCCAACTCTTTGCAACCCCATGGACTGAGCCCACCAGCCAGGAAAGAATACTGGAGGGGGCTGCCATGCTCTCCTCCAGGGAATCTTCCCTATCCAGGGACTGAACCCATGTCTCTTGGGTCTCCTGCATTGGCAGGCAGATTCTTCACCACTAGGGCCCCCTGGGAAGCCCAGTGCCACAACCCACCTCTCTACACCTTACTCCCAGCTCTTCCAAGGGGTGGATTAGCAGAGCAAAAGTAGGGTGTCTCTATACTGATGAGTCCCTGAGAACAGCTGGACTTTAAGAGAATGGAGAAAATATTTACATATGCACACATATACACACACTCCACAGCATTTCCAAGACAGTATGTGGAGACTTTAAAACAGGTTAATTAATTCTGGGAAATGAGAATGGTAAGTTCTGGGAGGATTAGGTTACTTCCATTTTCACTTTTTAGGTTTAATATTATTTTTCTTAATATGAACATGTAACTACATATCACTTCTGCAAAAAGAGATACCATATAGATATTAAAAAGAATAATATCTATATGTATAGACAACATAGCTTCCCTGGTGGCTCAGAGGGTGAAAAATCTGCCTCCAAAGTGGGAGACCTGGGTTCAATCCCTGGGTTGGGAACATACTCTGGAGTAGGGAATGGCTACCCACTGCAGTATTCTTGCCTGGAGAATTCCAGGGGCAGAGGAGCCTGGCAGGCTGCAGTCCATGTGGTCGCAAAGAATTGGACATGACTGTGCGACTTTCACTTTCACTTTCATAGACAACATAATCATTCTGAGATATGTTCAATGAAAAAGGAAGTTGCAGAATAACATGTATCATGATATTTATATTATGTAAAATAGGTATGTATATATACATTTAGAAAAAATTATGAAAGTCTATGTAACCATATGGTTAAAAATTATTGTCTATAAGATTTTCAGGTAAAGAAAACATATATTTAAAATCTTTTTTTCCATGTTCCTAGTTTTTGATTTGATTTTTATACTAAACCTGTTTATGTGGTTACTTGTATAACTGAAAAAATATATTTTGTTCCTGTACACATTGGCCAGATTGGGTGGTTGTTTCATGTCTGGTGGGTATACCCATTTGTCCTGGGCTCTTTGAACAGTCTCTGCCCAGACCTCCTTGTCTCTAAGCCGAGCCTTTCTTGAAAGTGTCTTTTAACCACCCCAGGCTGGGGGAGGGGCCTTGTTGTGCTCCCATCACAGGCTACTTCTATTCCACCAGAGAACTTACCACACCACATTTCAATTTCTTATTAATTATCTGACTTCAGTAGGCCACAGGCAACTTAAGGTCATATTTCTGTGTTTCAGGTGTAGTTTTTGACATATTACAGATTCTGAAATCAATGTTTATTCAATAGATCTAATCTAACGCGTGCATGTAAAGTTGCTTCAGTTGTGTCCGACTCTTTGTGACCCTAAGGACTATAGCTCTCAAGGCTTCTCTGTCCATGGGATTCTCCAGGCAAGAATACTGGAGTGGGTTGCCATGCCCTCCTCCAGGGGATCTTTCTCACCCAGAGATCAAACCCCTGTCTCTTATATCTCCTGCATTGACAGGAGGATTCTTTACACTAGTGCCACCCGGGAAGCCCATTAAAAAGATGGGTAAATGGAAAGAAGGAAAGAGGAATGGAGGGATTGAAGGTGGGATGGAGGAAGGAAGGGGTAGAGGGGAAGTGATATCCACAAGAGAAAGAGATCTGGTCGGACTGGAACTTAATAAGGAAAAAAAAAGTGTCAGTATTTATTCAGCTCTGTCTGAAGAAGAAAAGGAAATTTCAATGACTATAGAGGTGTATATCATTTGGGAACAAGAATTTTTCACCAAGTTTGCCATGCTGTTTTTATAATTGCTTATATATATATATATATATATATATGAAGAAACAGAGTCCCATTTATATTAATTTAAAAATTTAATGTATGAGAATAAAGTTAAGAATTGTGGTAGGATGTATATAAAGAAAACCATGAGAATTTACTGAGTGATTTGAAAGAGGCCTGGAATAGATAAAGACACATTCCATTTAGTGGATGGGAATATAAGATATTGAAGTGATTAATTATCTGCAATGACTTTATATATCGGATGCAATTACTGTGAAACTTCCATTGGTTTTGCTTCTTTCCCTTCTCTCCCCACCTTTCCTTTACTATTCTTTCCTTCCTTTTGACACTGGCATTGTTTCTGTGCCTTGAGCTCCAGGCTCTCCCCAGGCTCAGCACTTTGCCATCAGCTGTTCCTTATGCTGAATTTCTCTCTTCCTAGATCTTCAAAAGGCTGCTTCTTCCTGAACACACGGAGCTCAGCCCAGATATCACTATGTCAGAGAAAAATCTCTCAACCACCTAACTTAAAGTAACTTTAAGTCACAAAGTCACTCTAATTATATTATTCTGCTTTCTTTTCTCCATAGCACTTGTCGTAATCTGAAAATACTGTCTTTATATTTTATGCATATAATCTATTTTCCCCCACTAGGATGTAAGCTCCATGAGAGCAGTGGCATTCCCTAATATAATACATTGCATTCCCTGCCCCCTGAAAAAACACCAGGCACAAGAAAGACACTCCATTGATTGGTTTTGTTCCTAATGAATGATCGATTTTGCAATTTTAAAAGATCACTTAGTAGACAGTCTTAATATTTAGCTGTTTCCCTTGAAACATGCCTAGAGACTTATTAGATTAGTTTTACCTGTGTTTGCTGTGCTGTGGTTAGTCACTCAGTTGTGTCCAAGTCTTTGCAACCCCATGAACTGCAGCCTGTCAGGCTCCTCTGTCCATGGGAATTCTCCAGGCAAGAGTCCTGGAATGGGTTGCCAGGCCCTCCTCCAAGGGATCTTCTCAACCCACGGATCGAATCCAGGTCTCCCACATTGCAGGCAGATTCTTTACCATCTAAACCACCAGGGAAGCCCAAGAATATTGGAGTGAGTCGCCTATTCCTTCTCCAGGGGATCTTCCTGACCCAGGAATTGAAAGGGTGTCCTGCATTGCAGGTGGATTCTTTACCAGCTGAGCTATTAGGGAAGCCCTTAACCGTGTTTATATTTTGTTAAAGAACGATTCTGTGTTTTGCCTGCATATGATTCTTATCGCTACCACCTTTGATCTGTGTGACTTTGGGCAAGTTGCTTAACTTCCCCGTCAACTTTCTCATCTGTAAAATGGGGATGATGAGAGTAGCAACTTGGTAGCAACATAATTCTGTGAATTATGAATCAAAGAGTAGATAATGACAACTTCAAACTTAATGATATATTGTGTGGCATATAGTAAACTCTCAATAATTGTTGGTTATCTTTGATTAACTATACAGCATTATTCATCTATTGGAAGTCTGGCATGGAGGCTCCTTAACTTATGACCATCCAGTGTTTCAAAGACACTTACTGAATTATCTGTAAGTCCAAATATTCTACAAGGGCTGATGTGAGTGTATTGCTGCAGTCTGGTTTCATGAGAGAACCCTGCAGATTGATAATCTTGGTTTTTTGATAATCTCGGTTTTGATCATCTCTTTTGCACAGATAATATTCATAATTTTCTTACCAACTATTGTTTGAATGTCTCCTTTCTTGACAATAAAAACTCAGGACTTGTCCTTTAAGGACTCTTACTGCATTTTAAAGCAGATATCAGCCACAACATGTTACTGCTAATGGCATCTGTGGTGGTGGGCAGATCTGATGCTTTCGATTTGACATATAACTCTTCTCTTCATATCTCTCCCTTTAGCCAATATTTGTGGCATGTTCACTTTGTACCAGGCACTGTGTAGTTCTGCGAATGATGTGAAAAATAGGGCAAACACACCCCTGAGCCCTTATAACTTGCATTTACATGCCTATGAAAGGGTATGAGTTGAAAATTGTAAGTAAAGGACTTTGTATGTTTTCAGATGGGGTTTGTCCCTTTAAAGACTCGGCAGCTCACTGTGTACTAGGGTTATTTTTTCTTTGGGAGAATGTCACCCTTGCTTCCAACATTTGATATGGATAAGCCATATGCTAAGTGGTTTGACATTTCAGTTTGATTTAAACCGATTGACATTGACAGCTTCATGCCAAAGTGTGTTAATTTTATTCAGAAATAATATCCTCTTGGACCAATGAATGTGTTCAGCATTAATTGGCAGTGGCTTCTTGTAAACTTTCTAGGAGAAGACATGGACAAGAAAGAAAACACAAGCAATTTAGTTGAGGGGAAGTGTGTTTATGAAGCAGCCACATCAAGGAGAATTTATTATCCCTTCGTGTAAACTGTGTTCTATTTGTTGGCCATTTATGCCTTCATTCAAATCACATTCAAGAACATCTACTAGGTACTAGGAGCTCTGGAGATACAAAAACACTGTATCTCTTGAAAAAGTGAAAATGTGAGTCGCTCAGTCATGTCTGACTTTTTGTAACCCCATGGACTGTAGCCCACCAGGTTCTTCTGTCCATGGAATTTTCCAGACAAGAATACTGGAGTGGGTTGCCATGCCCTTCTCCACGCGATCTTCCCAACCCAGGGACTGAACCCAGGTCTCCTGCGTTGTAGGCAGATTCTTTACCCCTACTGTATCCCTTAAGGAGCTCCTAATCTGATAGCGGAATCAGACAAGGGTACAAATAATTAGCATACAATGTGATCAGTTCTTTTATGAACTAGAAGAGGATTTGGTGCTATCTCCTTTAGCACAACTGAGCTGATTGTGCAGGAGATGGTTAAAGGTTTTGACAGGAAATAGATATCAATGTTTTTGCATACTGGGGAAATACAGTTTTTAGTTTAGAGTTCCAGTTCTTCGTAAAGACTCCCCCTATCAATACATATTCAGAGATCCTCTCCCTGCAGGGCTCAAAGAATGTGTATTTCATGAGAGAATGCAGCTGCCAGTGGTGCATATTAGAGGCAGGGAGAACTCAAGAGGAAGACTGCTGGACATCACGTGTCTCCCAGTTTCTCAAGCTGAAATCTGAGTGTCTTTCTTGACTCCTCTCTGTCCCCCTCCACTTCTAATTAAACCCACAAGTTTTGTCAGTCTTTTCTTTCTTGCATATCTCTCTGGTGTAGAAATCTCTCTCAGGTCTACTTTTAATTGATCTGGGGTGCAGCTTTGATATCTGCAGCTTTAAAAATCCCCTCAAGGTGATTCTATCATATGGCAAAATCTGACTTCCAGATAAATCAGAATCTCTGGAGAAAAGGCAAATCAAAGCCGGAATGAGACATCATCTCACAGCTGTTAGAATGGCTGTTACCAAAAAGACAAGAGATATCAAATATTGCTGAAGATGTACCAAGAAAAAGAAAAAATAAAACCATTTCTGGGAATGTAAATTGGTACAGCCACTATGGAGAACAGTAAGTTTCTCAAGAAGTTAAAAGTAGAACTACCATATGATCTAGTCGTCCCACTGCTGGGTATATATCCAAAGAAAATAAAATCTGTATCTTGAAGACATATCTGCAGTCCTATGTTTAATATTAATATTAGTCACAATAGCTGAGATACGGAAACAACCTAGGTGTCCATCAATGATGAATGGATAAAGAGAAAATACAAATATACATGTCCACACATATATGTATGTATATATACACATACTTCTGCATCTAAAATGCACATATCTGAATTGGATATGTTCCCAATTCAGTGAATGTCCAGAGTTGGGAAAACCAGTTTATTTGCTCCTTCTTCTCGAGAAAGATCATCTTCTCCAGGGACTACTGGCCTCTGGGCTTGGCAGATAATGATTCTGCAGCTGAAGTATCGGGTGTGAAATACCTCACACTGTGATGTAGGTTTTCACCTAGTGGTATGGGAAGTTAGGCTTAATGGACTTCAGAAATCTTTCTTTCTCATCTACCTGGTAAGGTGTACATTGCTGCCATGAAATTAAAAGATGCTTATTCCTTGGAAGGAAAGTTATGACCAACCTAGATAGCATATTCAAAAGCAGAGACATTACTTTGCCAACAAAGGTCTGTCTAGTCAAGGCTATGGTTTTTCCAGTGGTCATGTATGGATGTGAGAGTTGGACTGTGAAGAAAGCTGAGTGCCGAAGAATTGATGCTTTTGAACTGTGGTGTTGGAGAAGACTCTTGAGAGTCCCTTGGACTGCAAGGAGATCCAACCAGTTCATTCTAAAGGAGATCAGTCCTGGGTGTTCTTTGGAAGGACTGATGCTAAAGCTGAAACTCCAATACTTTGGCCACCTCATGTGAAGAGTTGACTCATTGGAAAAGACCCTGATGCTGGGAGGGATTAGGGGCAGGAGAAAAAGGGGATGACAGAGGATGAGATGGCTGGATGGCATCACTGACTCGATGGACATGAGTTTGGGTGAACTCCGGGAGTTGGTGATGGACAGCGAGGCCTGGCGTGCTACGATTCATGGGGTCGCAAAGGGTCGGACACGACTGAGCAACTGAACTGAACTGAACTGAACTGAAAGATATAATGAGATAATGCAATACAAAGAGCTTAGCAATCTGCCTGACTTCTATCAGGCACTCAATAAATAATAGCTGGTATGATAATTCTTAACAGTGGTCTGATTTCTGTCCTTCCTCCATGATTCTCTTGGATAAACTGCTTATAGGGAAAGCTGTTATAACATCAACTGTAGAAGAATGAGAAATGAAATAAAAACTCAATTATGCAAGTTCAGAAGCAGCATGCAAGCTGAAAATACAAGTGCTATATGAGATGATGTTTGCTTAATTCAGAGCATGATGCAGGATTCAAATCTGACTCTGAGATCTGTGACCTTGGGAAGAAACATCCTTTTAAGAAAAAAAAATGTATCTTTCAGCTTTGATACAGTCAGGAACTATCAAGAGAATTGTCAGTTTTGCAGTTTGTACCCTTAGGCATCCTGAGCTGAAAGGAACACTCAGTTGCTATAGCAGCACCTACTTTAGGAGTATTTTTATGCAGATATATGTCTTTGTAAAAAATAGTAGTGGAGTGGCTCTGAGTGAAATATCACTTGTAAACTTCAATTTGAAGCTCATTTTGAGTCTGGAATAAAATTTAGATGTGATTTATCTAGCAGTCAAGGAAACCATATATAGGTGTTAGGAAAAGTATGTTGATACAAAAACAAAATCTTTTCTTCTTTTAAATATCTAGTTACAGCTAGATATTTATGGTGACAAGAGTACAAAGGCTAGATGAGAATTTGTTGTCCAAACAGAGATTTTTTTCCCCCCCAGGATTTCAGAAAGGGAAAGAAAAATCTGAGGAAGGGATTCATTGGCAGAATGTCAATGTTTCTTAGAACTGGATCAAACTTTGAGAGCATCTTCAGATATCCCGAGAAGAGTGTTATATACTTTATTCAGAAATAAGTCCCTCATTCCTTCTGGGCCCCTTCCCATACTACCAAAGAGAATTAGGAAAAGTATATAGGCATGGGTCCGGAGGAGGGCACAGCAGCCCACTCCAGTGCTCTTGCCTGGAGAATCCCATGGACAGAGGAGCCTGCTGGGCTGCAGTCCATGGGGTTGCACAGAGTCAGACACAACAGAAGTGACTTAGTGTGCACATATACGGCGTGGGTATGACTAGGGAACAGGGTTTCCCACAGATTCTTGGGACACAGAAAATAGGACAGGGGAACATAAGCACATTTCAGGAGAGGCGAGGGCCAGGCAGTGCAGCTCCCAGCACCTGTTGGCTAAATTTTTAAGGATTACCACCAGGAAAGAATAGGCTGAAACTGGAAAGACACATGGGTGATCCATTAATGGGAAAATTGCATCAGCCTCGTGGTGCTACCTTTCTCTACCATGCTTCTGAAAACTGTGGCGGAGTTGGGTACTTGGACAAAATTTGGACCATTCATGTTTTTCTTTCTTTCTTTTTTTTCTGAAGTGGATCTCTACAAGTGCTAAAGTTCTGTGTTTCCACATAATATTGGAATTTTGTTTCCAATCACAAATAGTAACACCTCATTAAATATTGTTCATATATTTTGAGTTTTGGGGAAGATGGCATAGGGCAGCGGTGAGAAGAGTAGGTGCTGGTGTCAATGGCCAATGTTCAAAACTTATCAGCTGTGCTACCAGAAACAACGTAAGCACAGATTGTTGCCAATTAATGAGGTAGAGCAGGGGACTTTAACAAAACTGAAGCAAACATTTGGGGAAAGCTAACTATTCTAGCTTGAATCTCAATACCTCTAAATAAAACCCTCTTACACTAGAAGGTTTTTACACTTACATTTGTCTAGATTTAGGAAACCTGACTAGATACTTTTTCCAGCACACACACACACACAACCACCCAAATCATACACATGTGGTAACAAATTGAATAATACAGAATAGTCCCTTCATTAGAACCAAGAGCCCAACATATAGAAAAGAAAACATAATCTTAATATGTGATATTTACTAAAGGCTGTTCATTGCTTTTTTCCTTTTATGATCAATTTATGAACAATGTAAGATGTGAGATGATATGGATATGAGAGTTGTACTACCCAAAAAGCTGAGCACTGAAGAATTGATGCTTTTGAACTGTGGTGTTGGAGAAGACTCTTGAGAGTCCCTTGGACTGCAAGGAGATCCAACCAGTCCACCCTAAAGGAGATCAGTCCTGGGTGTTCTTTGGAAGGATTGATGCTGAAGCTGAAACTCCATACTTTGGCCACCTAATTCTAAGAACTGACTCATTTGAAAAGACCCTGATGCTGGGAAAGATTGAAGGCAGATGGAGAAGGGGATGACAGAGGATGAGATGGTTGGATGGCATCACCAACTCAATGGACATGAGTTTGAATAAGCTCCAGGAGTTGGCGATGGACAGGGAGGTCTGGTGTGCTGCAGTCCATGGGGTCACAAAGAGTCAGACACGACTGAGCGACTAAACTGAACTGAACTATAGATGGTGCACAGGTAAAAGTGTGACTGAATTAAAGGAGGCATGAAAGTAAAAGAACAGTTTGCTGCTAAAAATCCTCATTTCATACAGTCAAAACCCAAGAGACACCGTCAAAAGTTGGTGGAACAAAAAATAGAGGTATAGGTCTAAGGTTACAGAGTTGATCACTTGAAGAACTGGGAAGATAATATAAACAATATATTTATTTACCTTCGGGAAGAAGGGAAGAGAGGAAGTGGAAGTGTAGGTAGCTAATTCATCATTTTGTAGAGTCAGTAATGGTGCTCCCAAGCTGATAAGTCAAGAAGTGTGGTTACTAACATGTTACTTACTATTACAAAAAATTATCAGTAGAATCAAAACAAACATTAAAAGATAATACCATTGTATAACTAAGCTTTGTTTGGTGGGATATGCAAAAGGAGTTTTGTTGTTTTTAAAAAATTAGAACTATTGTTTGATTTGTTACCATGCACATATATCACTTCGATAAACACTTAAAAATAAATTACAAAAAAAAAAATATGTAAAGGGAGGAAAGAAGGAAGGAAGGAAGAAGTTAGGGAGGGAGGCCGGCAGGCAGCAGTGAGTCTGCAGAGCAGTCCAGTAACATGATCGCCTCCACATTCTCTGTCATTACCACTGCAGCCGTTTCTACTGATACCACTACTATTACTCGGACTTGGGTGTCAGACACTGGGCTAAGTGTTTTGAATGCAGTGTCTAATTTTAGTTTTCATCTCCTTAGAAACAAGAATTGATAAATTCTAATAACTCTGCTGAGACTAATTTCTTTCTTTCATTTTAAATCTGATTTGAGAAATAATGATCATCTGCACATTTTCTACCAGATATTTAACTATACCTGGACACAGAGTATTTAGAAAAAAATATTTCAGCAGCAAGACAATATTCCTTAATATTCGAAGAGCTGACATATGAAAGATAATTAAATTTGTTCTGCAATGTTAGAGAGCATGCTGACGGTGTAGACTGAACTTGAATAGGTCTGATATAGAGTGTGCTTTTCAGTATGCACCTCAGCAGATTCTGATCCAAGTGGTGCATGCATCGGGCATGGAGAGACTTTAGTTAGTGATGGGGGATGTATTTGCTAATCTCTAGGATTTCTACTGCCACCAAGAGCCTTTGACCTTCTTAAATTGGTGCCTTGGTTAGATATTAGCTTAGAAGTGCTAGCTAGATTTCTTGTGATGTGAATGGCAGTCATCCTGATGGTTGATAAAAGAAAAGAAAATAAAGTCAATAAAAATTATTTGATTTCCAGTTTCCATCTCCTACCACTCATTTGAGGTATTATTTCTGCTGATCTTATGTACAAAAAGGTTTCAAATTTATAAAGCCCATCCAAATATGGATACAAAAATACACTATGCTGGTTTGTTTAAAAAAAAAAGCAGATTAACAGATAAAACCTGTTCCAGCCAGAAAGATCAGTTTTCCAATAAGGAAGAAAATAGATTATGTCATCAAATGTTTCTTTCTACTCTGAGAGGCATATCTTCCCACCATCTACAAGGTGCAAAGTACAGAAAATGATGTTTCTATTTACTGAGTCAATGGGTTTTCCCTGATTTCTTAAGGCAGTCTTGCAAAATTAAGAGAAAAACCTTTATTCTGTTTTTTGTTACTTTACAGAAAATAGCATGCTTCATACTCATGAGACTGAAACTTCTAAAATTAGGAGTAATAACCACAAACACTGTGGTAACAAGAAACTTACAGTTTTGCTGGCTTTGTGTTCTGAAATCTTCGGCTCTCTATCACTCCTCTAATTATTAATCAGCTTCTTATAAGGCATATATGAAGGAAATAGTCTTTGAGTTCAGTTCAGTTGCTCAGTCATGTCCGACTCTTTGTGACCCTATGAATCGCAGCACGCCAGGCCTCCCTGTCCATCACCAACTCCCGGATTTAACTTAGACTCACATCCATCGAGTTGGTGATGCCATCCAGGCATCTCATCCTCTGTTGTCCCCTTCTCCTTCTGCCCCTAATCCCTCCCAGCATCAGGGTCTTTTCCAATGAGTCAACTCTTCACATGAGGTGGCCAAAGTATTGGAGTTTCAGCTTCAGCATCAGTCCTTCCAATGAACACCCAGGACTGAGTCTTAGCTAATACTAAATATAACTGAAAATGTTTCCAAAATAATTGATTTGGTATTTATAATTAATATTGCCTATGTTCATAAACCTTTAAAGAATGGAAATGTGTTTACTTGCCTTATATGGCAAATTGCTGGGTCCATGAAGAAAATCATATTGTTCATTAGATTCAACTTTAGAAATTAACAGCGACTCCAATCAGTAAGAATCCAAGTGGTTAGTCAAGCTGGTAACATTTTGTCCTCATGAATCTAGCTAAAACGAAATCAAGAGGGTGGAAAAGAACATATTTAAAAATGTTTATGAAATGCTTAGCGTGTTTCCAGTTGCATGAATAAATCTTCGATCCTTTCACTCTAATGAAAATAATAGAAATGAGAAGAAACAATTTAGATAATTTTCTGTTACATATTGTCATGTTCTTATTACCATGTATTTGATCCTGTGTCATCACTGAAAACAATTTGAGGAGATTCAATCTTAGAATAAATCTCTGTCAAAATCTACAAAGTTTCATTTTATTTTCTTTCTTCCTCCCTCCCTTTCCCTTCTTTCTTTCCTTTCTTCCTTCCTTCCTCTCTTCCTATCTCCTTCCCTTTGTACTTTCCAGGTTGCCACCGAGATTATAAAAATTCAAGTCTGCTTGATGAGAATCTTAGTGAATTTAAATGTTCAGTGTTGGGACTTTCGTGACACACTTAAATTTCTCCTCCTCCTCTACCACCATCACTTTCCTTCCCTATTTCTTTTCATCAGTGAGGATCTACTTACTTCCTGAGATATCCACTTTCTTTTCATTTTTCAATATTATCATACAGCATCATCTAAGCAACCTGGTTAGCTCATTTTCAGGGAAAAAAAAAAAAAAAACAACTGATGCCAAAATCACCAAAACTCAGAAACATATGATGCTCATGTTGACTTTGGCGTTTCAACAGTGTTGTATTCCCAACTCGAGAGTAATATAGTTGATGAAAATTTCAAGGATTAAGTGTTTCTTAAATGGCCAAAGATGCTTATTTGCATGTTCCCAGGGGGACACATGCTTTCCAAGCCTCTCAAATTTCTCTGCAGAGAAATACTGTAGTTGATAAAACAATCTAAGCAAAACATACCTTTTACTGGGTGTCTGAGTTTACCTTTGTCTTTCTTGTGACATTCTGTACCCTACCACTTCTGTCAACCCTTGTCTAAGTAGTCTAGCCATGTGGTTGTCTTATCATTAGGTGCAAATACCTAGCGCACAGCAAACTGGCATATTTCTGAGGATCCCATATAAAATAGTTTCTCAGGAATAGCACTCTTAATTGGTCCAAACTTCATATTTGTAGAGTTACTCACATGCATATTTATTTTATATTCTGTGTATTATTATTATTAGTTGCATATACATATATATGGACACATATGCACACACATATATATACAGAGAGGAAGCTTTATGTAGTCTTATAGTTTATTTATCTGGGAATATATATTAATTTATAAATCTTGCATATGTATTACTCTCACTGGCTATTGTACCTGGGTGTAACACCCATAGACAGCAAGAATCGTCATTCATGGTCACAGATATCAAAGTTCTCTTGATGATATGTTTGGATGTCTCATATATTTGGACTTCTCATAACTGTTTGCTTTACTAATGAATGACTTGTAATAGGAATAAGAGGAATAACAGTTTTTTCTTGTTTATTTTGTGCTTGAATTTTGGATCTTATTTTTAATTACCCACATTTCTGAAGGACACTTTTTCAAGTTGCTTGTCTACCTTACGAGAGTTAGAGTTGCAAACATCACAGTTCTTCCCTGATACCTGATTCAACTCTGGATATGTTTGTTCCTTTGTGGTTAGATGTAGCCATATGACCATTTCTGGCTTATGAAATGGGACAAAAGTAACATGTGTCACTTCAGCACCAGAGGATTTAAATGTTGGTGTGACAACTCTTGTTCTCTCTTCTTCCCATTGTTGTACCCAGGGATTTTCTAAATTGGAACATTTAAGCGGAAGTTACCATAATTTATTTCTACTGCCTCAAAGTTAGTCTTAACAGTGTCATAGGACAAGGTAATCACCAGAAAACAAATTTATACAAAATTTCTAGCATTATGAACGTGGATGAGTTTCCTGTGGGAGACCATAGACAACAACAGTTTCTGTGTCCTGCTCTCAGTTCAGTTCAGTTCAGTCGCTCAGTCATGTCTGACCCTTTGCGACCCCATGGACTACAGCAAGCCAGGCTTCCCTGTCCATCACCAACTCCCAGAGCCTGCTCAAACTCATGTCCATTGGGTCAGTGAGGCCATCCAGCCATCACATCTTCTGCCGTCCCCTTCTCCTCCTGCCTTCAATCTTCCCCAGCATCAGGCTCTTTTCAAATAACTCAGTTATTTGCATCAGGAGTCCAAAGTATTGGAGTTTTAGCTTCAGCATCAGTTCTTCCAATGAATATTCAAGACTGATTTCCTTTAGGATTGACTGATTTGAGCTCCTTGCAGTCCAAGGGACTCTCAACAGTCTTCTCCAACACCGCGATTCAAAAACATCAATTCTTCAGTGTTCAGCTTTCTTTATGGTCCAACTCTCACATAGGCCAAACTCCAATAGGTGAGTTTGGAGTCGCCCCTGCTTAACATGGGCCAAACTCCAATAGATGAGTGGAAACTATTTTGGGAGTTGAAGATTTTGTTTATTTACTTATTGGCTATGATTATTTGTAGCAAACCATGTAAAATAATCAGAAACTCAAAGCCCATCCTCTAGTGTAGCAAATGAGCCATTTTGCTAGAAATATCATGAAGTCTTTGTCCGTTAGCCAATTCATAAACCATAAAATTGAAATATAGATTAAATTATTCCAGTGAGTATTCACAAATAAGTATTAGAACATATAAGTGGCTTCTCCAACTTTGGGGGAAAAAAAATTGTCTTGAGAAGCATATTCTAAGAGAAGGGCTCATTTCTGTGATTTTAAAGTAACCTGTGACTTCTGTTTGAGTGTGCAGACCTTTAGCTTAAGACAGTTTCTTATAGGGAATTGACCTTCACAGGTCTCTCAGAAAATCTCAAATACAGTATTTGATTCCTTGATTTTAAAGTAAGAGTAGTAGTATACATCAGGAATTTAGTCAGTGTCTAAAAGAGGATTTAAAAACTGATGTTAAAAGGCAGTTTTTAACAGAATCAATATAATGGTTAAAGGTAGACATTGAAATGGCTCATTATTAATAACTCATCTACCTAGAAAAAACATATGAGAAAAGATGGCTCAACATCACTATTTATTAGAGAATTATAAATCAAAACTATAATGAGGTATCATCTCATACCAGTCAGAATGACAGTCATCAAAAAGTCTATAAATAGTAAATACTGGAGAGTGTGTGGGTAAAAACAGGAACATTTCTACACTGTTGGTAAGAATGTAAATTGGTGTAGCTCCTATGGAAAATGGTATGAAGATTCCTTAAAAAAACTAAAAATAGAGTTACTGTATCATCCTGCAATTCTACTTCTGGGCATATATCTGAAGAAAAGCATAACTCGAAAAGACACATACACGCCAGTGTTCATAGCCGCACTATTTACAGTGATCAAGGCATGGGAGCAACCTAAATGTCCATCAACAGATGAATAGATAAAATGTAGTATATTTATACAACAGAATATTACTCAGCCATAAAAAGAATGAAATAATGCCTGCAACACAGATGGACCTAGAGATTGTTGTACTAAGTAAAGTAAGTCAGACAAAGACATATATCATATGATATTGCTTATACGAGCAACTAAAAATATTATACAAATGAACTTAAAGACACACTAGAAATAGACTCACAGACATGAAAAACAAACTTAGGGTTACCAAAAGGAAAAGTCAGGGGGGAGGGATAAATTAGGAGTTTGGCATTAACATACACTACTATATATAACATACATGATCAGAGAGGACCTACTGCTTAGCACAGGGAATTATACTTAATATTTTGTGGTAACCTATAAGGGAAAAAAATTGGATAAAGAATATATCTAACTGACTCATTTTGTTGTAAACCCAAAACTAATGATATTGTAAATCAATAGTATGTCAACTTAAAATAAAAAGAATGTCTACCAAAATTAAAAAATATTCATCTACCATTTACAATGAGAATTTATTTTGTCCTACTAAGTGCTAGGTACTGGATTTCAGAGATAAACAAAACACTGTTTCTGTTCTGGAAGAGCTCATAAACTGGTGGAGGAGACAGAAAATACATCAGTTATGTAAGACTGAGGACTGAAGATTGGCAGCAGAAAGGTTTGGCCGCTTGCCTTAGGGAAGTAGGGAGAGATAAAGGGAAACCTTTCTGGGGAGGATGACTATTGCTCTGGGAAGACTTGCCCAAAAATATGGAACAGGAGAAAGCATTCCAAGACAAAGCTTTTGAACACGAAAATTTCCTGGCTAATGCAAAGATTTACAGCTCCTTTTGGCCTAAGTAGATCAGGTTGAGTTAAGCCCACTAGGAGCCAAGAATCCTAAAAAATGCCCTCACTAATCCAGCTCCTCCTGTTCTTCCCCTAGTCTAGCATTGTATTATAATTACTTGTTTCTTCCTGACTCATAGGCTGCCATCTATGGGGTCGCACAGAGTCGGACATGACTGAAGCGACTTAGCAGCAGCAGCAGCAGAGAGGCTAAAGAAAGAGGGCCCATGTGTCACCATCAGTGTTTCCCATTGTGCTTTTAATTCATGGCAAATGTACATCTAAATGCCATGAAAGATTAAAGAATGTGTGTCACCTTGCTGAGCATGAGTCAGGAGATCCTATTTCTAGAATGGCTCTGCTCTTTGCTAGCTAGTTCCTTGGCTTCTGGCAAGGAACTGTCTGAATCCATACTTTGGTTTCCTCTTGTGTATAGCAAGCATGTTAGATTAGATGTTCTCTAAGATCCTTGAGTTTCAGTTTGGATGAGCCTGTAATTCTGCCTAATTGGACTATAAAGCTTTGGGGAGGTTCAGAAATGAATATCGTTTTACATCCTTTCAGGACACTTAGCTGAATACTTTTTAACTTTGGAGTGTGTGCTTTGAAGTCAGAAAATCTTAGTTCCCAATTCTAGCTCTGCTTAGCTTCCATCAACTTTAGCCTTTTTCTTTTGTAACATGAAAAATATAAATTCTCCCTCTTGTGTAGAATTATTTTGAAGCTTAAATGGAGTGATGTACAAAAAGTGCCAAATAAATTGCCTTCGTTTAGGTGCCAGAAAATGTTAGCTCTCTTCTTTAGTTTATTTGCAATAATTAATAGATGTTTGTTGATTGTTTTGCCTTAAGTATTAGTCCAAAGCAAAGGGAGATTAAAGTTAAGCAGAAACTCTGCCATCTTCTCTCACACTGTACTTGCCTCCGAGAAGAAAACAGGATGGGTTGATTCTATTCGCCTGCCCCTTGTGCCCTTCTGAGGTCTAAATTTTCATTATCTATTTAACACAACAAATTCACCGAGTATCTGCTCTGTGAAAGTTACTCAGTATAAGAAATCTGCCTAATACACTGAGAAGGGAAATGAACACAGTTTGAGATCAAATTTTCAGGCTTTCTGAAACTCAAATCAGGAAATATGACCTGACAAATACCCATGTGCTTTGAGGGGTGTTGAGATAGTGTGTTTGAAATTGATTGTCATAGAAATGAGAACAGCATACACATAAGAGGGTCATTTTCTTCCCGGGTTCCTGTCACATCCACTTCAGCAGCCGATTCCTCCTCCTTGGTCAAATATAAGCTCTTTTGGATTGTCATTTCCGCCACCTACTGGGACATGAAATTGTCAGCCACATACAAATGCCTTTAATATCAGAGTTAAAGTGATGCATGTCTGAGGAGAGGTGATGGACATAATCCTACAGGAATTCAGAGACAAAGAAGTTGCCTGCAGCAGCCTCTTTGCTTCTTTCCTTGCTATACTTTACTCTAAACCCATGCTACCCAGGGTTCTAGAAACATAAGGTTTCTCATGAGTTGGACTGTAGTTGGAGCAAAGTCATAGAAAAATTGTACAGAGTGAAGTAAGCCAGGAAGAAAAACACCAATAGAGTATTCAGTTCAGTTCAGTCGCTCAGTCGTGTCCGACTCTGCGACGGCATAAATCGCAGCACACCAGGCCTCCCTGTCCATCACCAACTCCCGGAGTTCACTCAGACTCACGTCCATCGAGCCAGTGATGCCGTCCAGCCATCTCATCCTCTGTCGTCCCCTTCTCCTCCTGCCCCCAATCCCTCCTAGCATCACAGTCTTTTCCAATGAGTCAACTCTTCACATGAGGTGGCCAAAGTACTGGAGTTTCAGCTTTAGCATCATTCCTTCCAAAGAAATCCCAGGGCAGTATACTAACGCATATATATGGAATTTAGAAAGATGGTAATGATAACCCTGTATGCGAGAGAGCAAAAGAGACACAGATGTATAGAACAGTCTTTTGGACTCTGTGGGAGAAGGCAAGGGTGGAATGGTTGGGGAGAATGGCATTGAAACATGTAAATTATCATATGTGAAACAAATCACCAGTCCAGGTTCGATGTGTAATACAGAGTGCTTGGGGCTGGTGCACTGGGATAACCCAGAGGGATAGGATGGGGAGGGAGGTGGGAGTGGGGTTCAGGATGGGGAACACATGTACACCTGTGGTGGATTCATATTGATATATGGTAAAACCAATACAATATTGTGAAGTAATTAGCCTCCAAAGTAAATAAAAAGAAAAAAAAGAAACACCATAGATCTGAAGTGATATTTTTACAAACTGTCATTTTTCACAAGTGTTTTACTTAAAAACAAATGTGGTTACAGTGAAACTACAAATATACTTCTCCATGGTTTTCTGATAGAAAAAAAAATTATTTCTTCAATGCAAATATTATCTGAATTCCTTAAAAACATTCTGTTTGAACATTGGATGATTGTATACATGCCAAACATTCTTCATTTTAAGTTAACTAGAGTTTCAAATTAACCCATTTTCTTAGCTGATCTGTATTGTTTACTTGAAGAACAAAAATAAAAATAGGTTAAAATGAGTTTTTAGAGAGGCCTGTAACATAACATGACAAATACAGATTTTAGACTTCTTTGGCTCAGAGGTCACATGGAGTCACTACTTGGTCCCTGCTACGGACTGAACTGTGTCTCCCACAAATTGAAGCCCTAACTCTCAATGCCCTCATCTTTGAAGATGAGTTTTGTGAGATAATTAGATAGACATTCTTAGTTTTATGGTACAAGCTTTCATGTCTTTCTCAACAAATATTTATCCATGATTTCAACACTCAATTTCCTAGTATATTTATGCTCTTGTGGAAGAAACAAGAAATAAAACCACAACTTCTTAATGGCCTATTTTTCTTCTCAGGATTGCTCTAAGATCTTTCTACTCTCCACTTAACCCTTCTCTAGGGCTGCCACTTCATTTGACTTCCAGCCTTGACTTAGTCTCATCTCTCCTCTCTGCACCGTGAGAAGGAGTTTTATGTTCTGTCTCCATGGGTTTGACTGATGGAGCAGCTTCCAAGCCACATGTTGATAGGAGGGTGGCTCTCCTCAAAACTACAGAGCGTGTCCTTTCTCCATTGTATTTTCTTCTATACCAGCTCTTTGGAATCTTCTTTCTCTCACCCAAAACTTCCTTGAAATGTCATTTTTAGTCATGAGAAGTAACAGCTGAAAATTTTAAATTAGCTATAAGTTTTCATCTGTTTCGGTCCTAGTTATATCCCTAGTCTGCCTTGTTCACTCACTCAGCTGTGTCTGACTCTTTGAGAGCCCATGGACTGCAGCATGCCAGGCTTCCCTGAATTCACTATCTCCTGGAGTTTGCTCAAACTCATGTCCATTGAGTCAGTGATGCTATCTAACCATCTCATTCTCTGCTGCCCTCAATCTTTCCCAGCATCAGGGTCTTTTCCAGTGAGTCAGCTCTTCACATCAGATGGACAAACTACTGCAGCTTCAGCTTCAACATCAGTCCTTCCAGTGAATATTCAGGATTGATTTCCTTTAGGGTTGACTGGTTTGATCACCTTATAGTCCAAGGGACTCTCAAGAGTCTTCTCGAACACTAGAGTTTGAAAGCATCAATTCTTTGGCTCTCAGTCTTCTTTATGGTCCAGCTCTCCTATCCATACATGACTACTGGAAAAACCATAGCTTTGACTATATGGACCTTTGTTGGCAAGCGATGTCCTTGCTTTTTAATACATTTTCTAGGTTTGTCATAGTTTTTCTTCCAAGGAACAAGCATCTTTGGCTATTCTGCTTACTCAGCCTAGATATATTCACTATTACTCAAACTTACCTAGCACAAACCACCAAGAGCCTTTGAACTGACTCATCCCTGGACTTTTCTTTCCTCAATTGTCCCCTGTAGTCACTCCTCTTCTTTGCATCCTTTAATAAAATGTCCTACAGAAATCACCTAGCCCATTACTCCATGCTTATTGTTTTAAAATACAGTGTATTCATGGAAAATTTGCTGTACAATAAGGCCAACAGATCAGGAAACAATTACCATTGAAAACAGAGCTCATTATTCATAGTTCCCAAGGGGAGGGGACATGCAGGGCAGCTCAGGGTCTGTTACTAGACTGAGGGAGGTCTAGTAACTGTGGGCAAGAGCCTTTATTGTGGTTTCCAAGTGAAGAAATAGACAAGCCAAGGCAAGCATGTTTAGGATTGATCAGTTTGAATAATTTCAGTAGGCTCTGATACATAGGGGCTGTCTCTAGGTGTCTGGCACCTGGCCCTGGAGTGATTAAGGCAGGTAGATAGTGGCTTGGAGTGTGAAAGCCCAATAAGGGTAGTGGTTGAGGGTATAGACCATGGCTTAGCTGGTTCATATTTGAAAAGCATGCCCTAGGAAGGAATATTCTGCCCAAGGAGGTGTGAAAGGTAATGAAGGAGGTAGAAGGCCAAGGCAAGATGACTCAGGCATGTTATTGTGTTGTCCAGAACAAGATGTGTCTAGCATGTGCTTGTCAGGCAGATATTACAGCATTACATTTACAGATGCTATTAACTTTGTTAACATATCAGCACTCTTAATTCCCCTTACTCTAGTTTTTTTCTATAGAATTTTATCACCTGCTACATATCATATCATACATATCATACTGTGTATTTGTTGTTGTTTAGTCAATTAGTTGTGTCCAACTCTTTGTGACCCCAAGAACCACCAGGCTTCTCTGTCCATGGGATTTCCCAGGCAAGACTACTGAAGTGGGTTGCATTTCCTTCTCCAGGGGATCTTCCCAACTCAGGGACTGAACCTGCATCTCTTGCATCTTTTGCATTGGCAGGTGGGTTCTTTACCAGTTAAGCCATTGGGGAGGACCCATTATGTTTATTACCTGTCTCTTCTTTATACTATAAGCTTTGTGAGGATAAGAAATCTTTTAGTTTCTTAACTGGTAGTGCATGTTAGTCACTCAGTTGTGTTCAACTCTTTGTGACCCCATGGACTCCTCTGTCCATGAAACTCTCCAGGCAAGAATACTGGAGCGGGTTGCCATTCCCTTCTCCAGGGGATCTTCCTGATCCAGGGATCAAACCTGGGTCTCCTGCATTGCAGGCAGATTCTTTACCATCTGAGTAAATGATAGTACCTAAACCTAGAATAATACCTAGCATGTGTACATGCTCAGTAACTATTTACTGCATAAGCACTTTTAACTCTTCAATCTATAAACTATTGGCATTACGTGTCATTTCCCAACCAAGATTCTGAAATGCTGTACTCTGGCTGAAGGTCTCTCTGGACCCTGATTATTTATGGAGGGGGACAGGACATACTTGACTCTCAAACAAAATCTAACTGCTTGAAAGACCTTGGTCTTAGTCTATTGAATTTCAGTTTGTTTTTATATTGAAGATGCTGGACAGAATCTATGTAACAATCTATTTAGTATTCTAAACTCAAGGTCCCATAAGCTGCTTTCTTTGTTAACATAGTCCAGTGCTTTTTTACCTATTGTTATTTTCAGGTTATTGTGAATTCAAGTCAGGAAGTGGTGTGTCTGTGCACACATATACCATATGTGGATGTGTGTGTGTGTGAAAGAGAGAGAGAGAGAGTTGGAAGGGGAAGGTGGGGGGATAGTGTGCACACATTTCTGCAGATATGTCAGGAGCAGAGGGCTCACAATGCTATCACTGCAACCTGTGATGTCTTCTTTTCTAGTAAATCTCAATGTTCCTTTACGTATTTTGAGGAGTGATTACCATGGAAACTATAATAAAGCATGAAAGCATTGTGGCTTTATATTCTCCACCTAGAGCTTCTAACAAAGAGACCTCACAGATACTTAACTTCCTAGTCTATTCTTGCTAATTACACATTTGTGTTTATTTTATGCAATGAAAATAGAGAGACTTGTGTTGTTAATGCCATTGTTAATAGTATTGACAATGTTGTCTTTATCACTTGCAGTACTCGCAAACTCAACTTTGGTTTTGGATTTCCAAGGGAAAATATAAAATTTGATGTCTGAATAAAATTATTATGTCACCTTGGAAAATTTTCCTGAATTTAACCATATTTATCATTTCCTGTTTTTTAAAAAATCTTTCACTTCTATGACAGAATGAGAATAATATTTTAAATATCTCATATGGTAGGAATAATATGACAAATGTTGTCAAAACATTATGGAGATCAGTCTATGCTAGAGGGTTTTTTTTTTTTACCACCTGCTTTATCAAAAAAATGAGAACTGCACACTGAGAAAAAATTATTAAAACATACTTGGTATGCTTGGAACTAGAGACTTTGCCTTTTGTTGTTAAAATATACTATAAAGATGGAGTGTCTGGAGAAATGAAATCCATTTTGCTTTTTCACTGCTGTGCATAATATGCTGAGATATAACAATTGCCATTTGGACCTCTTCCTATGCTGTCTGTATTTGCACAATATGCCTTCTGCTAGGCATGATAATGAATGATAAAAAATTATACCAGTTGGTGGCAATGTTGTTTTCACAGCAGTGGTCACTTGTTAAAACCACAAGTCTATGCTTATTTTCTCCTTATTAATTCTGTTATTTTGAGTTTCCATCTTGTGCTACAAGTTATTTCTGGCATGAAAATGAAGCCAGGTTTCTATAACCCCCAAGTATTCATCTTGTTATCTTTAAATCTTTTTCATTACTGAAGGCAAACTAAACATGAAATAATAAATAGCAGGATTATGTGGGATGAAAAAGCAAATTCTGAAGACCACAGGAAACTATATCAAACATTGCCTTGCTTCATCAGAAATTATACATACATGCAATGGAAAGCAATTTTGAATCCTGATTCTCAAATGCCTTTCATCTGTTATTCTCTTTTAGAATTTATTACTTAATAGACAGAATATGTGGTATTTAGTGAAAACTTCCCTAAACATCAATTTTTATCCAGCTAAACTCAGAAAACTTTCCGAGACAAGCAATTGATAAAGTTTAACTGTGTAAATGTATTTCATGTGTAGAATTGATAAATGTGATACAAGAATACATCTAGTGGATGGAAAATGAGCACCTCCGTTCATTGGCTTCAACTTGTGCTAGAATCCTTTACCCTCTGGCTCAGATTTCAACTTTGACCAAGAAATCTTTTCAAATCACATCCCACTTTGGATTAATGCTTATGCCTCAACTGTTACCAGCTTCTGCAATACCTATTCATATCTCTACTGTTGTACCTGCCTCTACTTGATTTACATTGATTATTTATGCAAACATGTTATTTCCCTTAGATATCAATTTAATTCCACAAAGTTTATTAGACACTGACCATGTGCTAATCCCACTGCTGGATGTCAGTATAGTGAAATTTGCAGAGTCCATGCTGCTGCTGCTGCTGCTGCTAAGTCACTTCAGTCGTGTCCAACTCTGTGCGACTCCATAGATGGCAGCCCACCAGGCTCCCCCATCCCTGGGATTCTATAGGCAAGAATACTGGAGTGGGTTGCCATTTCCTTCTCCAATGTATGAAAGTGAAAAGTCAACGTGAAGTCGTTCAGTCGTGTCTGACTCTCAGCAACCCCATGGACTGCAGCCTACCAGGCTCCTCCGTCCATGGGATTTTCCAGGCAAGAGTACTGGAGTGGGGTGCCATTGCCTTTTCCTGCAGAGTCCATAGTGGAGTCTTATTCAGTTCTGTGTCTTTTGTTTTTCTGAGCATCATGAAACATCATTATGTGTTCACTGACTTTGATGAGATTAGAGCTTTCATATTTAAAGGATAATGATGGTGAACTTATTTCTTGAGTAATTGCAAATGTGCAAACCTAGTATCAAGAACCAAATATTGGGTTGGCCAACCCAAGAAATGAGCCAATTAAAAGGAAATGTATTGACACTCAAGTGCCAGAAAGAAAGCAGGGGGACAAGCAACAGAATGGAGCTTGTGGTTTCATCAGGGAGAATAGAGAGTGAGGGAAACAATGATAGAAGCAATCACAGAAACAAGCACTGCCACATTTCTTGAGTTATGTACATCCTATGAATCAACTCATTTAATCCTCCCAACGATGTCCAAGGTGGGCATTAATCTCGCTCTCCCATTTCACAGACAGAGGACCTTGTAGATGCTATTGTAGTGGCCTATCTGAATTCCGATTCCATTTTTTCCTGTCTATCCGTACTTTGATTTAGTTCAGATATTCACGCTTTCCTAATGCAGAGAAAATTCCTCCTGAAAATTGATACCATCTGCAGCTCTAGCAGGGTCCCTGTTGATTTAATGATAACTCCATTCCTTGCAAGTGAGTTGTTCAGGAACTCGGGCCTCAGGTGTTAAGCCAATGGCACTGCCTGGGCAGAGGAACTGGTTTAGGAATAGACATATGACCTGGCTTAGACCAAAGACTTGCTGAAGATTCCTAGGAAAAGAAATCTTTCATTCTGAAGAGAGAGAGATCCCGAAGCAAATCTCTCATTTCCTGCCAATAGTGAACACGTAACATATAGTGTCAGAAACTGCTCCATATATTTTCCACCGTGAAAAAACTAGAGACAACTTCAGGTGTGATGAGCTAATGCATTTACTGTCTAAAATGTCAATTTGGGTCAGAGTTTTTGATTTGTTAGCTGCTGCTGAAGGCATCCTTATTGACCAGGCATAAACAAGATGTGAAGACCAACCTCAAAGTGAGATCCATTTGACCAGTTCTGACCACATTTTTGCTTTACCTCCCTGTGGCAGCCTGGGGAGATGCGACAGGAAACTTCTGAGAGCATATTTATACTTGAGCTAGTTTGGGTTTCCTTAACACAATTCTGTTACTGTCTTCATTATGCACGACTTCTCCCCAGTGCTCTTTTATTGGGGAACCTTTATTGGCCTGATATCTCTAGCCAACTCCCTCCTCCCACCCCAGCGACTGGAGCCGCTTTCTTAAACTCCTGGCTTAAGAGTGCAAGTCTGTTTTTACTCAGATGATTGTGTCAGTAATTGTAACAAGATACCAACCTGTGAAGCTTGTTCTCTTCAGACACTGCTTTGGTCACATAGTATCAGTAACTCAGCCTCCTAAGAAATACAGTCCTCATTTGGAAGTGTTCATTCTTCTTGGCAACATCATGATCTGGGCTGCAGCTCTCCTTTCTCTTAGACCCTATAGCCAGGTTCCAGGACTATTCCTCTTGCCAACCCAGCCTTAAAATTCTATGCCTTGCAACAAAAGTGGAGCCTGGCTGGGGCATGACATTTGTTATGGTCAAAGATGTCTCATGTATACAACTATCATACAAGGCACCATATGATGAAAGAACTATAATTAAAGTCTTAAAAAACTCAGTTGCTATAAAATATAGGTAGATCTAAACTGAAGGAACTAAAGAGCCTCTTGAAGAAGGTGAAAGAAGAGAGTGAAAAAGCCGCCTTAAAACTCAGCATTCAAAAAACTAAGATCATGGTATACAGTGCCATCACTTCATGGCAAACAGAAGGCAAAAAAGTGGAACCAGTGACAGAGTTTATTTTCTTAGTTTCCAAAATCATTGCCGATGGTGACTGCAGTCATGAAATTAAAACATGCTTGCTCCTTGGAAGAAAAGCCATGACAAACCTAGCTGCTAGTGCTAAGTCGCTTCAGTCGTGTCTGACTCTGTGCGACCCCAGCGACGGCAGCCCACCAGGCTCCCCCGTCCCTGGGATTCTCCAAGTGAGAACACTGGAGTGGGTTGCCATTTCCTTCTCCAATGCATGAAAGTGAAAAGTGAAAGGGAAGTCGCTCACTCGTGTCTGACTCTTAGCGACCCCATGGACTGCAGCCTACCAGGCTCCTCTGTCCATGGAATTTTCCAGGCAAGAGTACTGGAGTGGGTTGCCATTGCCTTCTCCAATGACAAACCTAGACAGCATATTTAAAAAGCAGAGACATCACTTTGCCAACAAAGGCTATCTAGTCAAAGCTTTGATATTTTCCTATAGGAGTAGTCATGTATGGATGTGAGAGTTGGACCATAAAGAAGGCGGAGCACCAAATAATTGATGGCTTTGAATTGTGGTGCTGGAGAAGACTCTTGAGAGCCTTTTGAACAGCAGAGAGATCAAACCAATCCTAAAGGAAATCTATCCTGAGTATTCATTGGAAGGACTGAAGTGAAGCTCCAATAATTTGGCCATCTGATGTGAAGAGCTGACTTACTATAAAAGACCCTGTTGCTGGAAAGATTGAAGGCAAAAGGAGAAGAGGATGGCAGAGAATGAGATAGTTAGATAGCATCATGACTAATGGACATGAATTTGAGCAAACTCTGGGAAATAATGAAGGACAGGGAAGCCTGGTGTGCTGAAGTCCAGGGGGTTTCAAAGACTTGGGCTTAAGTATTGTTCAGACTGAACAACAACAGCACAGATTAAGTCTCACTATGGGAAGATGAAGAAAAGCTGAGAGAAAGTAGTAGAATGCATGGAAACATCATATCTTGTCTTTAACAAACTTCTGAGAACCCACAATAGTTAATGCTCTCCCTCTATTCTAACCCTGCCTCCTAAAGGTTTGTGCTGGTTACTTTCAAGACTAGGAGTTTTTGCTTGGTGAATTTGAAAAATGGAGACACAAATAACTGGTATATTGAATTGCCTCAAGGACATAATGAAGTTATCTTGGCAGATGAATCAAATGATAGTTCTTAAGCAAAAATCAAGAAAATAACCTAATGTTTATATAGTACTGCCAAGAGTCACATCTTTTAAGATTTCAAAGGAGAAACTAACTGCCTGGAAACCTTGATAAATGTATGTTGACATCCTAGAAAAGAGTGGCCATTCAATTACTTCCATACTCTATCAGCTGAGCCAGGAGATGAAAAGCATATGGCTAGAAAATGCCCCCAAGTTCATGAGGCCTTTGACTGTTTCTAAAATATTTGATATTAATATCCTTTCTTGACTTGGTCTCAAGGTATTTCCTTTCAACCAAGAAATCTGAGGGGGGAGGATTAGCCCATGTTAGGAGTCAATTCAGGTGAAACACACACATTTATTTATTTCTACCTTCATTCATTCATTCAGTTCATCATAAACTTTGTAGGCACTGGCTTTACTATAGACTATGTTATGTTCTAAGCCTTCCAAAACAAATGAGAAGAAACATTCCTTTAAGAAATTCCTAGTATATTGGGGTGTGGGGGAAGGGATTCAGTTCAATTCAGTTCAGTTTCTCAGTCATGTCTGACTCTTTGCGACCCCATGAATCACAGCACGCCAGGCCTCCCTGTCCATCACCAACTCAGGCAGTTCACTTAGACTCATCGAGTCAGTGATGCCATCCAGCCGTCTCATCCTCTGTCGTCCCCTTCTCCTCCTGCCCCCAATCCCTCCCAGCATCAGAGTCTTTTCCAATGAGTCAACTCTTCGCATGAGGTGGCCAAAGTACTGGAGTTTCAGCTTTAGCATCATTCCTTCCAAAGAAATCCCAGGGCTGATCTCCTTCAGAATGGACTGGTTGGATCTCCTTGCAGTCCAAGGGACTCTCAAGAGTCTTCTCCAACACCACAGTGCAAAAGCATCAATTCTTTGGCGCTCAGCCTTCTTCACAGTCCAACTCTCACACCCATACATGACCACAGGAAAAACCATAGCCTTGACTAGAGAGACCTTAGTTGGCAAAGTGATTAGGACCCTAAAATACTGGTTTAACTCATTGTGGTTGGAAAGATACTGTGGAAGCAAGTTGGTTGAGCTAAACACTCCAGGGAAGAAGATGCCAAGAAATTGACATGGACAGAGGCATAAAGGAAGAGTCTGTCTTTGCTACACAAAGAAAGCAGGAAAGAGTTACAGAAGAAAGCAGTGTGGAGGCATGGAACAGGGTGTAGAACTTTGGTTATATTAGCCCAGTAGTCAGTGTAGGGCAGGAGAGGATACAAGGCAGGAGAGAGGATATGGCTGCATCAGAAAGGGCCATTCAATTTTATATTCTAATTGAGTCTCTGAAAATCCATTTTAGTGAATGATTCTTTAGAGAACTTACTTGGCAGTAGAAGAGAAGATGAGGAGGAGGAAGAAGAGAAGAACTTGTACTCGTAATAACTAGAGTGAGTATATGGTTTTGTCTGTGTATCTTCTTCAGGTGAATTGATGCCTTTCTTTTTTTCTGAAGAACTCTCTCTGTTGTTTTTCTTGGACCTGGTTTAGATGGGAATGACTTCACCCCCTGGATCTGGGGGAGAGCCTGAGACCCAGTCCTGTTGAATATTACATAGCCAGTGACTCCTAACAGACTATGTGAACTGTAGTGAATCATTTAATTACTAAGTCTCAGCATCTTCATTGAGAAAGGGGAAGCTATGCTTCCATTCCATATAATTTGTTTTGAAAGTAAAAGGTGATAATTAAAATAAGAACAGCAGAGGAACTAGTACATAGTAGGTCTGCCATAGTTATTAGTTTAATTTAATTCCCTTATATTCACCATGAGGAGTGAATGAGATGATAGATATGGAATGTTTATATGCAGGGGTATGCAATTGTAATTTTTTTTCTGGATAGGATTATAACGTCAAGAGAGGGAAAGTGAGTAAGAGGGAATCGCAGAGATTATCTGGGTTGACCTCAATCTTTTGATTAGTGTATTCATTTACATCTTGATCCAGTCCAAAGATGAAGCCACATTGTATAGATGAAGAAACTGAGGCCCTAAGGAAAGACGATCCCTAGTCAACACAGTCTGTTAGTCAGAGAATGATATTACTGCCGCCTCTGAGCCCTGGCCACTGCACTTCCTCCTATACTTTCTTCTTTTAGATAAAATTGCTATGGTAAATTATTTATAGAAAATAATTGAAGGCTACCCTTAGAAAACAAAGCAAAGTTAGGATTTACATTTATTGTTTTCTAATGGAGAACATTTGGCATGTGTGTGCTTGACTGTAATGAAGGAATACTGAAGGAGAGGAAAGCATGGGGATTTGAGATTTTTGTGATGAGTGTAAATCTTCCTTCTCTTATATGCTGGAGGAAAGCAGGCAGACAGCCTTTCTCTGATATAGAAAGAATGTCCCTTTCTTTATATCATTCACTGCTATCTCTTCACTGCATTCAAAAGGAACAATTTGATCATAGGAAGTAATAAATGGCTCAGGGCTACAGGATATCTTTTCTATATTGAGTCTAGTAAATCCTCTAAATATTCCAAGTCACCTAGACTTTCTGAGAAATTTTCTCGAGAGCAGTGTTCTAAGGATTACATAGAAAAGAGTTTTGTTTTTAATAGAAGCCTGTATAATGACCATTTAATTAAAAAAAATTATACCTATCCTTGCAATGTAATGGAAACTTAGCCTCCAATGTGGTCTACCACACTCCTGACAATTTCACAATAAAAATGTGTATGCAGTTCTTCCAAGAGTCATTTTTATGTCCACTATTCATTCATTTTAAATATCTTTTAGTCCCTTGGTAAGTAATGAATGTTCTTCTTTGTGTTTCCACCCAGCTGTTTTGTCTAATCAGCTTTCTGAGACAAGTGGACAGAAAACATTTGTTGAATATCCTATGATAAAAGCTGTCAGGAGTGGATGAGAATGCTTTTCTTGCTTACTTTATGCAGCCGTGGAAGAAATTAGATATGCGTGTCATACTGAGGGCATCTCATTTTGAGACTTAGCTGGTGTTTTTGAAACAATACTAATTTTCCAATTAGACTCTACATAGACCATGGAGCTCCTTATGAATGAAAATCAAGCATGGACTGCATTTAGAAAAATTCCATGAAGCATGATTAATAATACACAGGGTGAAGGAAACTGATGCTGGCTGTAGTCTCTTATAGATTGTTAGAACCAAAACGTGAGATCTTTTATCCAAATTCCTCACTTTATAAAAAGAGATGAGACCCAGAGAAGGAATTGTTTTCCCTAATATAGGCTCCCAACACAGTGCTCATGTCCATCCCCAAGTAGATCTGTGTTTGGATTTTTGTATACTGGATTTAATATATTTTATATCTTGGAGTTGATACCAGTGTTCCATTTGACATCAGTATTTTTTGATTTATAGTAATGGCACAATGTTTATTTGATGTTTTGGTTTCACATTCGCAGTGGGGTTGTATAATAGTTTGTCATTTTCATTTCAAATTGTTTTATTTCAGCGACTTCCTTCCTATTTTACAAAATGGACATATCACAAAACTGGTGAACTGGAAATAGGATGCATGAGTTTACTTTTATATTCTTTATATTTTCTGGTTGTCCTAGAGACTGGCATATCGTATTACAATTGTATCATTTTTCTTTTCCCAGGACATGTCAAAATGGTCATGCTTTGTCTGTGTCTCTAAATAATTCTAGGGCTAAAAGGTCATTTAGGAATTATCTAAGCCTCCACCCACAGCATTTTACAGTGAAGAAATTTAGACTCAGATAATTCAAATCAGGAGTCACAGATTCAAATATTTACATGATACAGGCTGGAATCCTGGCATAAGACAACAGGACTAAACAAACTACTCAAACTTCAACCAAATTTAGCTAATTTCACATTCCATCTCAAAAAAATTGAGTAGTCCAAGCATTAGACTGCCATTGTACCAGCATGCTCAAAAGGCTTCTCAGTTTTGACCCTGATTTACATCCAAAGTCTGATACATGAGCCACTACTTGAAAGCCAGGATTAGGACCCTGCTTATCTGAATCTTAGTGCCAGGATTTTCACATTGCATTGTATGGCCTTTTCCATCTTCCAGGGTTCAATCCCGGGGTTGGGAAGATCCCCTGGAGGAGGGTGTGTGGCAACCCACTCCAGTATTCTTGCCAGGAAAATCCCATGGACAGAGGAGCCCGGAGGGCTATAGTCCATAGGGTCACAAAGAGTCCATAAGGTCTCAAAGAGTCCATAGGGTCACAAAGAATTGGATATGACTGAAGCAGTTGAGCACGAATCTCTATTTTGAGTATCTTGAAATTTAAATACGACCTGGTCTCTGTCTTTGAGGGTCTTAAATCCAGCAAGGGATACAGTAACATATACAAGCAGGTATAGCATACAGTGTGGAGAGTGCTCTGAGAGATCCACTTACAGGAAGCAACCGGGAGCATAGAGAAGCAACGCTTGACACAGATGTGGGAAGCTGTGACCACTTTTCAGGGAAACTACAGTTACAAAGTTGTGAAAGACAGATCAATGCAGTATTTTCCAAGTACAGTAAGATTCATAAAAGCATTAGGAGTACCAGAGAGTGCATGCAAGGAACCCAGAGTTGAGACGCAATGCAAATGAGAAACAGTATGAGTGAACACATCTTTGGTGACCTGGCTGAAATTCCATCTTGCTGGAGCATAGACACAGACACAGGAAGTGATGAGCGATCAGGTTGCGAAAATTAGCAGGGGGCCTTGTTTGCTGTACCTCTTCTCTTTCCAGAACATTTGGTTACATCTCTGAGCATGTAAGTCAGGCTGTGCCACGTTTCTAATCAGAAGAACCCTGCTGTTCTTGGTACCTGAATGCAAATAGAGCTGCCAATGGGCCTCACTTTGACCTTTGGTTTTTGAAGAAGGGAGTCAAGGTCTTGAAGACTGTCATGGGAGTCATCGACTTTGACTTCCAGAGAGCCAAGATTGCAATTAGGGAGACCTGGACATTTGGTACTGAGTTTGGCAGAGCAGAAATCCCTCTGTCAATAGGGAATAGCTCTCCTGAAGGTGTTAGCCCTCTGTTTCTTGCCAAGATTCTTTAAGCAGCAGATACTGTAAGGTGAAATAGCCCGGCAGGTTATTCTGGTAATTCAATATTAGGTACAGACCTGGTAATCCATTTCTAGGCTTGTTTTATTGAGACAAGCTTGTTTTATGAGAGGGATACACTTTCTAATATTTCTGTGGCTTGATTTAAAGCTCATGTTTGTTAATCTCTCAACTAGACTCAATCAGACACAATAATCTGGCTGATTAAATACAAGGCCAAGCACTATATATTACTTTAAACTGAGTCTTTCTGAGTTCCCAAGAATTCCACACATAGCTGCAGAAACCAGCTTTGGCAATTACATAGTACCTAATAAAGGGAAACCTTATTGGGTTAGGATATTTAATACATATTATTGATGCACTTCTGTAGAGAAGTACCCTGATCTACCACAGAAGATGAGTGACACAGGACATTTCCACTGGATAAATTATTTACCTCAGGGGATATTTCCACCATAGATCAGGAGAGCCTCCCTCCTCTTGTGAGTGTGCGTTAGTTGCTCAGTTGTGTCTGACTCTTTGCCATTCCATGGTCTGTGGCCCACCAATCTGCTGTCCATGGAACTCTCCAGGCAAGAATACTGGAGTGGGCTGCCGTTCCCTTCTCCAGAGGATCTTCCCAACCCAGGCACTGAACCTGGGTTTCCTGCATTGCAGGCAGGTTCTTTACTGTCTGAGCCACCAAGGAAATCCCACCTCCCTCCTGGTCAGGCCATAAATTAATTAGTACTTCCTTATAAAATGTAGTGAGTTAAAGTTTTAATTAAGTCAGATGGTAGATAAAAGTTTGTTTTTTTTTAAAAAAAACAAACTTTATTTGTCCTCTGTTTAAGAAAACTGAAAGTAAAGATGAGATTTTTATCCATACCAGTTTCTCATTTTCTGCTGAGATCACGTTTCAGAATTGCTTAAATGATATTGTGGGTTGAGTCATATCCCACAAAGAGTCGGACATGACTGAGCGACTCAACAGCCAAAAGACATGTTGAAGTCTTAACCCCTAGATACTCACAGTGTGACTTTATTGGAAAATAGGGCTTCCACAGTTGTGGCTAATTAAGATGAGGTCACTCTAGAGTAGGGTGGGCCCTAATCCAAGACGACTGTTGTACTTATAGGAGGAGGAGAGAAACATAGGAAGAAAGTCATGTAAAGGCAGAGGCAGAGATTGAAACGGTGTGTTTACAGGCCAAGGATGCCAAGCACTGCCAGCCTTCACCAGAAACCAGGAAAGAAGTATGAAATAGTGTTACTCAGAACCCTCAGATGGAATCAGCCTTCCTGGCACCTTGGTTTGGAGCTTATATCCTCTAGATTTTTCAGTGTATTTGTGTTGTTTTAAGGCATGTAGTTTATGGTACTTGGTCATGGCACTCTAAGAAATAAAGATAAATGGTCTAAGTGGAACTGAAGACTCCTTTCCTCCACAATCCCCCACTTGGGAAGGTGATCTTGAGCTACAAGAATATGTCTAATTTCTGTTTTGACATGAACTACTCCTTCCCTTTTTTATAAGATGTAGGGTGAATATCTCGGAGAAGGCAAAGGCAACCCACTCCAGTACTCTTGCCTGGAAAATCCCATGAACAGAAGAGCCTGGTAGGCTGCAGTCCATGGGGTTGCTAAGAGTTGGACACGACTGAGTGACTTCACTTTCACTTTTTGCTTTCATGCATTGGAGAAGGAAATGGCAACCCACTCCAGTGTTTTTGCCTGGAGAATCCCAGGGATGGGGGAGCCTGGTGGGTTGCCATCTCTGGGGTCGCATAGAGTCGGACACAACTGAAGCGACTTAGCAGCAGCAGCAGCAGGGTGAACATCTAATTAAAATTTCCTCTTACACATTTGGGGCACTTAAAGATGGATTGGGGCACTTCTATTCTTTTACAGAAATGTTACAAAAAAGAAAGTGCTCAAAAATTCTCATGATGTCATATAAGGTATAATGGCTATAGCATATCTTTTATTGATTATAATTTATGTGAATTAGCTTCTGAGTCTGTTGATATTATAGGTCTTCTCAATCATGCTGTCCTCATGACAACTTATGAAGACAATGTGTTCATAGGTGAAGGAAGAGCAATCCCATGACAAGTGGCCAGGGCCTCAGCCTCCCAGGTGGGTTTGCCTTAGGGTCTGTAACACATTCTCAATCTTCCTACCAATTGAGAGCAGATGGGCCCTAAATTTTAGGAGGCTTAGAGAAACCCTTGTATTTGACCGTTTTCCAAGGTAAAACTAGAGACAGTGATCTGTGTTATTTTGGCTTGGTGATAACACTGGGCTCGTGAAATAATGGCAGTCAACAGACTGTCATAAAGTTCAAGGGTACCCATCTTTGGCACTAATACGCCAGCAACTCAGACTCCATCAATCACACATTTTAATTTGGGTTCTAATTTGTGGTAAATTTTGCCTTGTTATTGACTTCATCTAATTTCTAACTATACAACCCCTCTATGGTGGACTTGTTATATTTTGCTCAATAAAAATTTCCATTGCAAGTTAATTTAGATAATGACAGTCTAAAAACTGAGATAGACCTTAATTTATTATCCAGTCTGATAATATTTGTTTGTAATGAAACACAACGATGCATTCTTCCTTAAGAACAATGTTGTCTTTCAGCAGTGGGGTGGATTTAATAATTAAGTGCTCCAAAGCTGTAGAGAACAGAGTCCTCACACAGTATTTATGATAGCACTGCTTGGTTCAGTTAAATTGTGGCACCAATCCACTGGCCTAATGTTGAAGTGGCCCAGACTTTCCAAACTGTCAGAGAAATTTTCTGATGTAGCACCCACTTGTCCTTAGAGCAAAATCAGTTGCTATTAAAAAAAAAAAAAAAAAAACCAACTCACATGAACTGTAAAAAGCAAGTGAAACACACTAAATCAAGCTTATTCAAATATGTTGAGTGAGAAGATCACAGGTTTGTTTCTTGCTTGGTTTTGATAGGTGAACAGTTTATCCACAAACCAAGGGAAGTATGAGCAAAATGAGATTTCTTTTGGTACCTTAAACTGCAGGCAAGCTGACCATGCAATCATGTCACAACAGTATGAAATTATCTGCACTGTTGATAGTAAGTAGTGATTTTTATGAGTTTGGAAAATATTTGAGAACTATCTCCAAGAGTGTTAAATGCTATTATATGTGTGTATATGTGTGTGTGTGTGTGTGTGTATATATATATATATATATATGCGTGTGTGTTTATATATATATATATATGCGTGTGTGTTTATATATATATATATATATATATATATATATTCATACTTCTTTGCCTCAATAACCAAGGCAGGCTTTGTACAGCCCCGTAAGGATTGTGTCTCTCCTTTCCCCTAAAATGTTGAAGTAAATTAAAAAGTGACAATCTCAAGCAAACAAAAAGATACACACATTCCAATGTCTATAGCAGCATTATTAACAATTGCCAAGATATGGAAGCAATCTCGTCATCAACAGATGAATAGATAAAGATGTTATATGTGTGTGTGTATAACTGGGCTTCCTATGTGGTGCTGTTGGTAAAGAACCCTACTGATTCAGGAGATGTAAGAGATGCGGGTTCGATCCCTGGGTCGGGAAGATCCCCTGGAGAAAGGCATGGCAACCCACTCTAGTATTCTTGTCTGGAGATTCCCATAGACAGAGGAGCCCAGCAGGCTACAGTCCATATGGTCTCAAAGAGTTGGACACTACTGAAGCTAGTTAGCATACACAATATAAAACAGCTTCCAAAACTATGAGAAATAAATGTCTGTGGTTTAAGCCTTCCAATCTGTGGTATTTTTGTTACATAGTCAACCTAGGTGACTGAGACAAAGGCATATTTTTCAGAGAATGAAGGCTACAGTTGCTGGTGTTATTGATTCTGATTAATGTTCTCTCTCCTGATGAGGGTTTTTGCTATTACATCTTGCTTGCTACACTGAGGTTAGGGAAAGAGTACACTGAGTAGTTAGGCAGATGCCTTCAAGTGTTGTACAATAGGAAATTTGATCATCAGAAAGTATTAGTTTGAATCTGACTCTGCTGTTTTCTAGTATGTGTCCTTGGGAAAGTTAACCTCTCTGTGTTTATTTTTCTTTCTCTGCAGGCAGAAGTTTGCTAGAATAAAACCTTGGTTACCTGGAACCCAAGTTCCTAGTTCTGGGTCCATTGCTTCAGTTCTGACTGAGGTAAGTAGTAATAACCAGAAACAGTAGGATATAGCACTGAACTCTATTACAGGTGAGAACTATGAAAACTATCTTCTGTTGCAGAAAAGGGCAGACAACAGAAAGGGTCAAAACCAAAGGGAACCTATGTGCAATTATATTGTTCCATGGCATAGAATGCACCTTACTTTAAAAACATGATATTTATCCCCCCCAAAAGCAATGGACTATAATGGCATGGTGAAAAGAATGTTTTTTTCACATATTTTCAGTCAACCATATGATTCTCACTACTGTATATACTGTTTCCTGTCTTCTATGCTATACATTTCCCTGGTATCACACATACCCATCAAATCTCTGCTGCTCCTTTTTTTTTTTTTTTCATGCTTCTGAATTTGTAGAGTTTCTTAGACCTGGGCCTGTACCTTATTCTCACTCTGTAGGAAAACTCACATACAACTACAGTTTTAATCATCACCACATGTCAAAACCTCCCAATATAAATCTCCAAGTCCTGACCTTTTGTTAGAGTTTCAGATCTGTGTACCCAGCTGTCTTTTTTATATCTCCAGTTAGGCATCTCAAAGTCACCTCAAATTCAACACATCCAAAGACAAATGCTTATGCAAACCTGTTTTTTTGTGTCCTCCTACCCCCACCTCCAGGGTACTTTCCTCAATCAATGATACTGCTTTCCATCAAGTTGCATTTTTGTCTATGCACCTTGGAGGTCTTTTTCTCCATCTTGAATCCATCAAGTTCTCTGTATTTCTACCATTATTTTCCTATCTAAGCTAATGTTAGGTCTCTGTCTATTCTTGCCCCTCTCAATCCAATTTATATTTTATAGTCAAGGTGATTATTTTAATATGTGAATATGAATGGCAACATATGTTTTGGCTTTTGGTCTGTGGGTATGCTTATAGTCGAGGAATAAACTATTTTTTCATTCATCTCATCATCAAGTTTCCTGGTGCCTCCCATTGGCTGGATGCACCTGGAAGCTGGAGGGTAAAAGAGGCCATTGATAGAGTTTTTGGAGCTTTGTCTTCTAAGGTATGTAGTGGGATGGGAAAGGGTATAGAGTAGATCTGGAGGGCTACATGGAGCATGACGTTTCCCAGCCCAACTGCTAGTCAGTTCTCTGCCTTACCTCCTGCCAAGTTTCATGCCATTCTTCTTTCTAACACTCTTTGTTCTGCCTATACTGTCTTCTTCATTAAGCTACTTGAGTAAGCTCCCTGCTTTCCATATGTTGATCACTCTACCTAGAAAGGCCCCATTGCCCAATCTCTTTACTTAGATAAGTTTACTTATTTTTCATGTATTAGCACCAACATCACTTCCACATGGAAGCCTTCCCCATATTCCAAGATTAGGTCAGTCCTCCTGTTACATGCTCCAGTAATGCACCTTTATTTCATGGTACTCGTCATAGGTTTATATTTTATATTTTTCTCTGATTTCTTGATTAATGTCCAACTCCTCTGTGAAACTGTAACTCCTCAGGATCTGAAATGATGCATGGCACATGATAGCTATTTATGCACAATATTTGTGAAGTTAATAAATGTAGTTACTGTTATTATCATAGTGCATAAGTGAAAAGGAAAAGAGAAAGTTTTGAATGGATGACTGACAAATCTTTATTTCACAACTCTTCTAAATTTCAGGAAGAAAGAGAGCACACATTAAATATTACATATCTATCTAGAAGTTGAACTTACAGCTTAATGAATGCAATACATATTAATGCATATATGTAGAACCTAGTTTTCAGAGGAAATGTCTAGAATTAGGTAAAGAACTTTCTTATTGCAAAAGTTGTCATGAGACATTGAAAAATCACAGTTCTGTCTGTTGGTTTAGGTTTTCTGGTAGAAAATCAAACAAATACATAAGCTGAATGCTGCTGAGCACTTTCTAGAGCTCTTTTCCCCCTACAAGATCTTATTTGACTAAGTGTACATACTTGTGTTGCTAAAGGAAATCAAAAGCAAACTTGGTGACTTTTAGTCTGCATTTTTAAGTGGTCTGAAGCATTTTTAGACATCACATTGAAGACTGCTTCCATTGAGGCTTCATGAGAAATCTTCCCCTGGGTCTCAGAGGAAAACTGAGACTTGGTGTGCTTTTTCACTGTGTGTCTTGGTAGAACGGAAAAAAGCCCAGATGCAAACAAAAAACCACCTCAAGCCTTCAGCTATTAGGCTCAAGACTTTCAAGCTTGTCATCTTTAATATTTTATTTAGTGTTTTATTTCCCAAGTTTGTGTTAGTAATTGGTCTTTCGAAACAAATTATAGAAAATAAAAAGAGGTTTTTCTCTTCACTGTTTAACATGAATGAATTGAAATGTCAGATGAAAGATTGTTAAGTTACTAGAGAACTAATATTTATCAAACAACTATATGGGTCAGCCACAGTGTTGGGCACTGCATCAGTTAGCTCTTGTAACATTAGAGATATGTAAGAGATTATCCCAATAACAAGTGATGTAAAATGGTCCTTCATACTCATGGGTCTGTTGGTCAGGTTCTGCTGATCGAGGTTGGGCTACCTGGGGCAGAGGAACATATGAAGTTTCCTTTGTCCAGAAACCTAGCTAAGGCATGTTCTCATGACAATGTGGTAACACAAGAGAACAAACACACAAGGCCTCTGAGGACCTCGGCTCAGAACTATTGTATTCATCATAGTTACCCACATGTCATATGACCGAAGCTAATTACGTGTGCGTGCTCAGTCACTTCAGTCACTTCATTTGTGTCCGACTCTTTGTGGCCCTGTGGACTGTAGTCCACCAGGCTCCTCTATCCATGGGATTCTTCAGGAAAGAATACTGGAGTGGGTTGCCATGCCCTCCTCCAGGGGATCTTCCCCACCCAGGGATTGAACCCATGTCTCTTACATTTTCTGCATTGGCAGGTGGATTCTTTACTACTAGGATCATCTGGGAAGCCCATATTCATTCATATGTACATACAAAACAGAAGCAAAAATTAAAAAAAAAAAACAGTGTTTATTCTCACCAGTCATATATTGTCTTGTCTTTGATTTCATTCCATTCTATTCTACTGGATTTCATTAAAAACAAACAAACAAACAAACTTCTCTGTATCTCAAACTGAATTGGTTTCATCATGCACTAGTAAGTTACAAACCATGAATTGAAAATAGCTTAGTATGGTAAATTTTGAGTATCTGGCAAGACGTTAAGTATGAGGGGAATTTAGAGAGAGATGGAATCACACAAACTGACAAACATTCAACAAGAAGAGAGAATTAAAGTTATTTCATCAAGAAAGGTATGCCATAGACACTCATATACAAGTTTGATAATGGATTCGTCCTTCTGACCTTGATGTTTTTGGATGTCAGTATAGTTACACTAGGAGAAGGCAATGGCGCCCCACTCCAGTCCTCTTGCCTGGAAAATCCCATGGACGGAGGGGCCTGATAGGCTGCAGTCCATGGGGTCGCTGAGGGTTGGACACGACTCAGGGACTTCACTTTCACTTTTCACTTTCATGTATTGGGGAAGTAAATGGCAACCCACTCCAGTGTTCTTGCCTGGAGAATCCCAGGGACGGTGGAGCCTGGTGGGCTGCCATCTATGGGGTCGCACAAGAGTCGGACACGACTGAAGCAACATAGCTATAGTTACACTATAGATAACAGTGATACTACAGAGAGTAGTTTGGTAATAATAGTTGCATAAAGACTTCTAAAAAATAGCTATGATTTAATTCTACTTATGTGACTTTCAGTTAATAGATGTTTTAAAGTATTTAGCATTTGTCTGTGCATCATGATATTGTAGTAGAGATCAGAGTACAGGCATATTTCCAGAGAACTTACAACTGATGTTTATAAAGATCACTCTAAAAATTACTATGTCTTCAATAATGGACTGAAAAAAAATTTGAACTTTCACTACATATTGTCTTTGTTCCAAGTGGCTTATAAGCATTGTCTCATTTAAACTAATGACAACCCTATGAGGTGATTACCATTATTCAACTTAATTCAAAATTAAAAACTGAAGCTCAGAGAAGTGGGGTTTCCTTCCTAAGTCTGCACAGCCAGTATACGATGAAGTCAAGATTTGGATCCAAGTCTTTTCACTCCAATGCCTAAACACAAAACTGTTAGTATATGAGCTGGGAGAGGTATGAATGAAATTTCTCCTAGAACTTTTGGAGAGAGTGTGCCCCTGCTAACATCTAGATTTCAGAGTTCCTGCCTGCAGAACTATGAAAGGATAAATTATCATAGTTTTAAGCTACCTAATTTGTGGCCATTTGTTATGGCAGGGCTAGGAAACTAATGGAGACAGTTTGACAAAAAACAGGTATATTCATATAATAATCAACACTTTCCTACAAGTTAAGTGGAAGGACAAGTAGGGGATTTAGAAACCAAATATGAGGTTTAGGAAGCACAATTTTTCAAGGAAATTTGCCAAAGCCTGTATTATTGAATTCCCAGGTGCAAACTGAATATTCACTGTTCAATCCAATAAGATTTTATACATAATACTGATCAAGAGATATGTTTCTTTGTTGAGTTAGGGCTTCATTTCACATATAATTCAATAACAGCATGACCATTGATTCTCAAATAAGTTCTATAAGAGAGATTAATCATAGCTTTGTTTCACATGCACTTTGGCGACCAAGGAAAAATAATTACCACAGACCAAATCATCAGTGTCATTGCTGTCAGGGCTCCAACAGAGGCAGGGGCAAGCTGACACCGAGTCATGAGCTCAATAAATAAGATGGAAAGGCTTGACCCTGTCCCTGGCTGTGCTCAGCAGTCCAAATCCAATAACACAAACACACACAGCAAGGGGCAGACACAAGAGTACTCAAGTGGTCACATGCGATGGAGGTTTAGAATGTCAGGATCCCATGCAAGAACTGGGACTTGAGATCATCAGAAGTTTTCACACACAAAAATTGTGAATCAGAGTCTTTTGAAATCTCCTGATTTTTAATTATTGTCAAGTGTTTCAAATTGAGTAACTCTGTACAGGTTGTATAGAGAACACTAGCAAACTATATACGTCACTACAGACTATAGCGATTCCTCTGATTAAATAGATTTCTTTCCAGTTTAGTCTCAGGACAGCAGGATTCATGAAGTGAACAAAGATGGTATAACCAGGTAAGGATTTAAATCTTTTTTTATCTGCAGATTGTACAGAGCTGGGCTACTAAGATTCTTTAGCCCAGTTAGCAGGGTAAATTTAAAAAACAAAGCAAAACAAAAAACCCAAGCAACTAAAGACAGAAAAAAAAAATAATAAAGAGAACAAAAAAATGTCCTTGGTACCAAAGATAGAATCAAAAGGGACTAGTCTAATGAATTGGGCTTAGCATCCATGAGAGTAAGGGAGGCTGAGAAAACTTTTTGCTCTATTCCCCTAATTCATGAGAATTTAAATAGTAAAAGTCCAAACTGCCTTTATATCCATTCATTATTATGGTTGGAGATTTTAATATACTGCCGAAATTGTTTCTCACTAGGGTTAAATGATGCTGAAACATAGGTAACTATTATTATTATCCGCGATATGAAAAAGGGCTGACAAGTAGGGACTGGTTATTAAGATAAAATGTGTAAAGTTTAGCTTTTAGAGTTGTGTTGTCAGATACAGTACCACTTGCTCCCTTTGTTTATATTCATGGTGAAGCCAGGATCTGAAGTAGCCACAAGCCACATGTAGCTATTGAGCACTTGGAATGTGGCCGGTAGAAAGAAATGTGCTTAGTGTAAGTGGACACCAGATTGCAAAGATTTATTACCAAAAAAAAAAAAAGGTAAAAGATATCATTAATATTTTTCTGATAATTATATGTTGAAATAAAGATGATTTGCATATATCCAGTTAAATAGGGCTTCCCAGGTGGCACTAGCAATAGAGAGTCTGCCTGACAATGCAGAAGGCGAAAGAGAAGCGGATTCAATCCCTGGGTCCGGAAGATCCCCTCCAGTAGGAAGCGGTAATCCACTCCAGTATTCTTGCCTGGAAAACCCCATAGATAGAGGAGCCTGGCAGGCTACAGTCCTTAGGGGCCGCAAAGAGCCAGTCACAACTGAGCAAGCATTCAGATACTTCCTTGTCTCCACATCGACCCCCTTCCTTAATTAGCAACTGTTTGAACCTGCTCATTTAAAACTCAGGGAAAGTCACATAGGCGGAATGAAGCCTATTTCCTATAATCTAGAAATGGGGGCCACAGAAAGGCTTTTCTGCCCAGGGGTCCCACAGCGTCTTGCTCAGTATCAAAACTGTTTTTAATATCTCTACAAAATTTAAAATTTCATGTGTGCCTTGTATTTGTGGCTCATGTTTATTTCCATTGGATGACACTGCCTTAGAGGATTATGAGGTTGGTATCTATTTGATAGTCATCAAAACCCTAAGTTTCTGACCATTGTTTATACAGTGGCTGGATAAGATAGTGTCATGTAGATCAAGCAGCATTTATTTTTCAGGGATTAGGCAGATATTAGTAGTATAATCTTATGAACATGCCTTGTAAGTGATGGGTATTTCATACAAGTATTTATGCCAAATACTTTGATGAATGCTTGTCAAAGCAATCTTCACTAAATGAGAAATTCTAAATCATAGCAGAAATGATGGTTTACATGCTGCATTAGCCAACTCAATCTTCATAGTATATTTTCTGTAATGAATTTCCATGTGATAACAAGTCCAGATGTAACATTCTGATGATCAGTAAGCATTTTAGATCAATTTATTATGAATGAAAGAGGCATTTATCTCTTCCTCACAATTTAATTTGCATTCTCTTTCTAAAATCTTAAAGCCCAACAGAGGGAACTATAATGGACATTAAACCAATTCAATGTTGTGAGCACTTAGTTTTTTCATGTAACATAGTTGTCTTTAGAATAAAAATGGAGGCATTAATTTGGAAAGAAAGTATAAATTTTGCTGTTGATGAAAGAAATATTTGAGTTTATGCTATTCAGGAAAATGAATAATTTTTCAGGAAATTATGGTTTCTAATAAGAAATTTGAATATTGTCAATTTGAATTTAAATGATAGGAAGGGTTGCTATATCCATTCAGGAAGACAGGAATTTAAATGAATGAGATTACTAAGACATTCATAATGTTCTCAACATTATTATATACTGGTGCTATTGGTGTTTGTGTGTGTAAAATTGTCATGGTTCAGTGACATTTGTTAAATGTCCTTTATGTAGATTAGATTGTGTAAAATAATAGAATTGTAAACTTTTAATGCTGGAAAAGAAAGAACCTGTAGTCCAGTCCTCTGATCAAAGCATGTAGTACTCACTTTCCATCATTTCCAGATGGTTATTATCTAAATGCCTCTGCTTCAAACCTCTAGTGATAAAGAATTCACAACCTCACTTAGCACATTCACATTTTACCACTTCTTAATGTTTTCAGACATTTTAAGCCATGGTTTTCTTTACATAATTTCATATTCTACTTCCCTAAAACTTATATGTACAGGGAATTGTCTCTTACTGCCAGATGTATTTTATTCCTAGTACTTCCTAAAAACAACCAATACATACTGTTGAATGAATAATATTAGAAACACAAAAAATTTATCTTCTTATGTGCCATCCAACTTAACTGGGTAATGCAATTTCTGTTGTTTTAAGGATACTATCTTGAAAAGATTTATAATATAAGGCTGCATAGTATATAAGGATTTGGATATAGAGTAGAGGTCTTAGGTCAAAATCTCTTAGTACGCTAGTTCATTGACCTGGGACAAATTATTTAACTTTGATCAGAAAAGCTCTGCCTTTCACATTAGCATCTGGAATCAGACTTCATTTGTTAAGAGAGTTATTCTAATTTTAAGTGTTTGTAAGGTACTAATCCAATCAAATGCCTCACTTCACCAAGTAGTCAGCTCAAAACAATCTGTAGAAGATAAAGCGAAAGACAAATTCTACTTATTCTCAGGGAGCTTGCCACTAAGGTTGGGAAGATAAAATATATTCATATGTAAGGAAAGCGAGTTGACATGTACCAGAGCAGTGGTATTAAAGAGCCAGGAGAGCATGGTGGTTAAGAGCAAGGGCTCTAGAGCCAGGCTTCCTGAGTTCACATCCCTACCCCATTGCTTATTAGTTATGTGTCTAGGACAAGCCATATGACCCCTGTAAAATAGGGACCCTAAAAGTACTTTAAGGCATTGTAAATTAAATGATATATGATGTGTAAAATATGGATAGTGCTAGTTGCACAGGAGACATTTATGAATGATATATAATACTTACTTCAGTTCAGTTCAGTTGCTCAGTCATGTATGACTCTTTGCAAGCCCATGAATCACAGCACGCCAGGCTTCCCTGTCCATCGCCAACTCCTGGAGTTCACTCAAACTCATGTCCATTGAATAGGTGATGCCATCCAACCATTTCATCCTCTGTTGTCCCCTTCTCCTCCTGGCTTCAATCTTTCCAAGCATCAAGGTCTTTTCCAATGAGTCAGTTCTCTGAATCAGGAGGCCAAAGCTTTGGAGTTTCAGAAAATTCAGGACTGATTTTCCTTAGGATGGACTGGTTGGATCTCCTTGCAGTTCAACGGACTCTCAAGAGTCTTCTCCAACATCACAGTTGAAAAGCATCAGTTCTTCGGTGCTCAGTTTCCTTATAGTCCAGCTCTCACATCCATACGTGACCACTGGAAAAACAATAGCTTTGACTAGACGGACCTATGTTAGCAAAGTAATGTCTCTGCTTTTTAATATGCTGTCTAGATTGGTCATAACTTTACTTCCAAGCAGAAAATATCTTTTAATTTCATGGCTGCAGTCACCATCTGCAATGATCTTGGAGCCCCCAAAAATAAAGTCAGCCACTGTTTCCACTGTTTCCCCATCTATTTCCCATGAAGTGATGGGACCAGATGCCATGATCTTAGTTTTCTGAATGTTGAGTTTTAAGCCAACTTTTTCACTCTCCTCTTTCACTTTCATCTAGAGGCTCTTTAGTTCTTCACTTTCTGCCATAAGTGTGGTGTCATCTGCATATCTGAGGTTGTTGATATTTCTCCCGGCAATCTTGACTCCAGCTTGTGCTTCATCCAGCCCAACATTTCTCATGATGTACTCTGCATATAAGTTAAATAAGCAGGGTGACAATATAGAGCCTTGATGTACTCCTTTTCCTATTTGGAACCAGTCTGTTGTTCCATGTCCAGTTCTAACTGTTGCTTCCTGACCTGTATATAGGTTTCTCAAGAGGCAGGTCAGATGGTCTGGTATTCCCATCTCTTTCAGAATTTTTCACAGTTTATTGTGATCCAGAGTCAAAGGCTTTGGCATAGTCAATAAAGCAGAAATAGATGTTTTTCTGGAACGCTCTTGCTTTTTCCATGATCCAGTGGATATTGGCAATTTGATCTCTGGTTCCTCTGCTTTTCCTAAACCAGCTTGAACATCAGGAAGTTCACGGTTCATGTATTGCTGAAGCCTGGCTTGGAGAATTTTGAGCATTTCTTTATTAGCATGTGAGATGAGTGCAATTGTGCAGTAGTTTGAGCCTTCTCTGGCATTGACTTTCTTTGGGATTGGAATGAAAAGTGACCTTTTCCAGTCCTGTGGCCACTGCTAAGTTTTCCAAATTTGCTGGCATATTGAGATAGTACTTTCACAGCATCAACTTTTAGGAACTGAAATAGCTCAACTCGAATTCTATCACCTCAACTAGCTTTGTTCATAGTGATGCTTCCTAAGGCCCACTTGACTTTGCATTCCAGGTTGCCTGGCTCTAGGTTGGTGATCACACCATCATGATTATCTGGGTCATGAAGATCTTTTTTTGTATAGTTCTTCTGTGTATTCTTGCCACCTCTTCTTAGTATCTTTTGCTTCTGTTAGGTCCATACCATTTCTGTCCTTTATTGTGACTATCTTTGCTTGAAATGTTCCCTTGGTATCTCTAATTTTCTTGAAGAGATCTCTAGACTTTCCCCTTCTATTGTTCTCCTCTATTTCTTTGCATTGATTGCTGAGGAAAGTTTTCTTATCTCTCCTTGCTATTCTTTGGAATTCTTCATTCAGATGGGTATATCTTTCCTTTTTGTCTTTACCTTTAGTTTCTCTTCTTTTCACAGCTATTTGTAAGGCCTCCTCAGATAGCCATTTTGCTTTTTTGCATTTCTTTTCCATGTGGATGGTCTTGATCCCTGTCTCCTGTACAATGTCACGAACCTCCGTCCATAGTTCATCAGGCACTCTGTCTATCAGATATCAGGGCCACTGTGTAATATTCCCCAAATCTCTTTTCTGATGCTAACCACCTTATCTCTCCACTCTTCCACAAGGCTAACCCTCCACAGCTTTTCTTCAATACTGGATCCACCATCCTCCTTTTCTGGTGGACTCCAGCATCCCACCTCTACTCACGAGTCCCAGTGCCCTTCCTGCTTGTAGTCTCATGCTTACCATTCTGCTCAATAATGAAAGAATCCACCTCAGGATCTGCTCTCATTAAACAGAGAGAAGGCTGCTAAAATACCCTTCCCTTCTGAAAAAGAAGCCAGTGGGGAAAAGCATGATCTCACCTGCAGAATAATGCAGAGGACTGACACTGAATGAGAAGGCCTAAGATGATTGGATGTTATACAGTAGGCATGAGAGACTATGGCAAGATTTTGGATTAGGGAAATAATGGAGTAAGTGCAATGTTACTGGAGAGAATCTACTTCAGTTGGTCAAAAAACCTGAGACTAGCATCAGAACTGTTTCTGTGGTTTTGACCTTGAGAAAATTACTCTCTGTTTAAAATTTATTTTTCTGTCTTTACAGTATATAGAGAGGTTTAAGTTCAAAGGTGATCTATTCTTTCCAGAATACAGATCCTAAGTTTTCAAGTAGCTTGCCAAATGCTACTGTGTCCATTAGAGCCAGAGCTGAGGTAAAAAGCAGAATGGTCAGGAGCCTGGAGAGTCTAGAGAACACGCTCAAGAAGGAAAGTCTTTGATTTCGGAATTGATGTTTTTACAACCAGCTAGAATAGTGAGGGTCTTCTTCATGATTTTCCCTTCAAAGTGAATCAATTAATATTGAATTAATTGTGTTGCTCTTTTATACAAGACTTTCATGATATTTTCCTTTTCCTATGGATCCTGAATGTTTCCTCCTTGGTATCTTCTCTGCAAGCCATCTTACTTTTCTAGTGAAGGGGATGGGATAAACAAGAGTATGGTGACCATCTCTCGGCTAAGCTATGTCCACATACACATGAACACATCTAGGAGCTAAATGATCTGAGTTTTACAGGTTTCTAGGTTAGAATCTGGAGCTGTGAAATAATGTTTCCAATATCTAAATGAGTGGCTGAATTCAAGTTGAAGGATGTTCATTTGGGTAATTTAACTTTTTTTAGTGCAGAGAAATGATTACTATAGAAGTCAGGATAGTAGGGGAAAATAAGAAGAAGCATAGGATATGATAGAAAGGGGGCCGATAAAAGGAATTTTTCAAATAACAAAAGGCTATTTGTTGCCTGGTTGGTTTCCTGGATGGTGATCATAATTAATTAAACTATACATTTGATTGATGTAGTTATCTGAATTTATGTTTTATTTTGCAAAAGAAAGATTTTGAAAATTATCCAAAATTCATCAGGATGTTAGTGGTATAACTAAAACTGAAAGCCAATAATGATTCCACTGATGAAGGAAATGCGGGAGACACAGGTTCAGTCCCTGGGTTGACAAGAGCCCCTGGAGGAGGAAATGGGAACCCATCCCAGTATTCTTGCCTGGTAAATCACATGGACAGAGGAGCCTGGTGGGCTACAGTCCGTGGCTTTGCAAATAGTTGGATATGGCTTAGCAACTAAGCACAGAAACAACACAAAGATTCTACAGACATTCAGAAATACTGAGCCATTGCTGGTAGAAAAAGCTGTAGCTAATTCCTAAAAGCTTTGACTGGTGAAAGTTTAAGAAAGACCCATGAAGGCTTCTTATCACCCTTCTTCAATTTCTAATTTGATTTCAGATATACAACCTAAAATATAACCTTACTGTTAAAAATAAAATTGAGGAATGAAAATAACTCTACTAAGTTACATACCTAGTGCATTAATTTTTTTTTAAGAGCCGCATACTAAAAATTGTTTTTTGAGTAGTGACCCAAATAATATTCAATCACAATCCAATACCAGTAGTCCCATGGTCCATGATGTTATACTTTTTATTTATATTCTCCTGGACTTTCACTTATTTCACGATAAAGGGATCTAGCGGTTGACAGTCTTCTTTTATGGGCAGTTATATCTTCTTTTTTCTCTATAGTAAATCTGTGCAAAGACAAGGATTTCATTTCTACACTGTATAGTGCTTGAGTGAGATTAAAAGTCAAGAATAGATTTTATATTCTGTGGAAATTCATGAATGCCTTACTGTTTAAAAAACATTTTAAATGTGGGACACCATTAATTACCAGGATTCTGATTGTAATTGCCTGGTCTCAGAATTGATGAACAAAGTCATTTTGGAAAGCAATCAATTTGAAATCTAATTTGTTGGCGAAATGAACCATATAAACAAAATGCCACTTGCAGTTTGTCTAAAATGAGATGTGCTTAACGAGCCCATCATCTTCTGCGATCCTCATCACTATGGGTCGCAGCTACCTCGAATATCATCAATCGGACCTAGAGCACAGAAAGCTGAAATGGAACACGGCACCGTGAGCAGAGTGAATGTGAAACAGATGGCTTCGCAATCCCTGCAGGGTGGCTTTTGGGGGCAACTTGGGGGTGAAGGCTAAAATCAACTAAATGTAATAATGCACTCAGCTCTCTTGTGTTATGCACCCAAAATAACTGGAATAGTTTAAGGTAATTCATCCCATTCATGTGTATTCAGAAAACAAAAGACGAAAATGTCAGAAATTGGATTTAAGGAACAAGATTTGAATTATTTTATGAACTATTATACACACACATATTATGCGTATATAAAGTATATTATATGTGTATATATATACATATAGTATGTAACACACACGGAGGAACCACAAGGCATCCAATGGGCTACATCATAGAATCTGTACTTTGTAGAAAGTTTAGTACCGCCTTTATTTGTTCTTTCATTAGGTAAGGAACAATTCCAGGTAAAAGGGTTAGATCTAGGAACATATTTTATAAGTATGATATAAGTTATTTTCATTTTCTATGTTATACGAGATTTAAAATTTTTATTATGAAAAAGTTCAAACAAACAAAACTGGAAAGAAAGATATAACCAATACTCTTGTGTTTGTTACTCAGATTCAAAATCCATCAAGACGTTACCAAGCTAATGTCATCTATCCACCTATCTTCCCCTGTTTTGGGTACAAAGCTTTTTTAAAAAAGCAAATCCAGAACACTATCATTTCACTCATAAATACTGATGTTGACTGAAAACAATGTTCACAATCTGAAAGTTGATAGTTATATTTTATTCAGTGGAAACTTGGGAGACTTAAAGTTCAGGAGGCAGCATCTCAAGTAACCCTGAGATAACTCCCCCATGGAGGTAAGGGGAGGAGCCAGATTATACAGAAGTTTTGCAACAAAGGGCAGGTGCTCTGAATGTCAAAAAATTATTGGTCATTAAAGAAAGCCAGATATCTCAAGTTAAGGAATCTAGCACTTTTCTTTGTATGGAAAGATGCAACATTCTGAAATAATTTGTTCCAGCTCTGCTATCCACCTCAGTTATCTAGTGCCAGTATCTTGGGTTTTCACATTCTGAATTCCCTCAGGGCTCACCAGCTCACAGGTGGTGACTGTAATCACTGATGACTGTGACATCCTTTGTTTACTGATATGAAAGGTAATATTCCATTTATCACTTCAGTATACACATCTAACTAATCTTTTTTACATAACCATCATGCAATTATCACACCTAATGAAATTAGCATTAATAACCTTAATTTTTTCATGATAAAGAATAAATAATTCATATTCAAATTTTCTCAATTGTCCCAAGGAAGTCCTTAAAGTTTAGTATTCAAACAAGATTTACTTAGTGCATTTGGTTGTTTTTTGTCGTAAGTTTATTTTATTCTGTAATAGAAGATGATCCTCCCCCTTTCCCTACTCAATTTGCCTTTTCATTTATGATGGTTTATTGAGGAAACTGAGTCTTTTCCTATAACATACCTTATAATCTACATTAGGCTTACTGCTTCACGCTGGTATTTAACTTGTTTCACTTTTTAAAATATATTTCCTGTTTAGGCAATAATTTAACTTTCAATTAATAGAAAATATTTTCTTTTCAAGAAAATCTCATTAATGATCTTTAATCACAATTATTCATTGTCAGCTAATTATCTTTCTACTTAATTTATACTACTAGTAGAATTCTTCCATTTCTTTATTCATTCTTTCAACAAAGAAAAGAGAGTGAAACTATTTTGAAGAGAAAGTTGGGGAATTCTGTTAAATTCTTCTGACCAGTGAAACTATCAGTGATTAGCTTCATAGCTAAAGCCTTGTGATACCCTGTCTTTTCTCCACACCATCATAATTGTCAGCCTCTTTCAGATGGTAAGTTTGGATGTTAGAAAAGGTACCTCATGTTCTTCTGGGCTATAGAGAAAGTCACTCAGTCGTGTCTGATTCTTTGCGAACTCATGGACTGTAGCCTGCCAGGCTCCTCTGTCCATGGAATTCTCCAGGCTGGAATTCTGAAGTGGGTAGCCTTTCCCTTCTCCAGGGGATCTTCCCAACCCAGGGGATTGAACCCAGGTCTTCCTCATTGCAGGTATATTCTTTACCATCTGAGACACCACGGAAGCCCAGGAATACTGGAGTGGGTAGCCTATCCCTTCTCCATCAGATCTTCCCAACCCAGGTATTGAACTGGGTTCTCCTGCATTGCAGGCATCTACTTTATCAGCTGAGCTACTAGGGAAGCCCATCTGGCTATACCTCTCTGAATTGAATGTCCCTAATTTTTTCAAGACTTTCTTATATGATTTGCTTCCAGAGCCCTCATCTCCTATTTTATTGATATTTCTTTTATAAGATCCAGAAAATTTAACACATGAACTGATTTAAGAAGATCAAGAGTAAAATTTATCCATTTAATAGCTACAAAAATTATTGTAATGATAACGAGAGTCAGGCACATAATAGATACTTGAGAAAAGACAAACAAACGTGCATGTTCTCTGCTTTAAGAGTGTGGAATTTAATGGAGGAAATAAACCAGAAAGCAGGGAATGACAATAGAATGTCATAAATGCTATGTTGGGAGTGAATATGGGCATTTTGAGGAGGATCTCCAATTGAGTTTGGGGATGGAAAGCTCAAGTGAAAGAGAACTAACCAGCTAATAGTAAAGAGATGGAAGAATGTACCACAGAAGGAAAAACAAGTACATAAGCTCTGAGTTATAGAAACTGCATGTTGTTTAACAAGATGAAATCAGAGGAGTAGGATGTTGGATTTGATTACTTCCCATAATCTGAGTGTCATGATTATATGTTCAGGGCACTGTTCGTCTGTATTTAGGATGATCTCACTCATTCATGTGTCTAGTAATTATTTACTAAACTCCCACTTTATGCTAGGCATTGGTATGATAATCCTGAATAAAATAGACTAGATTTCTGCTCTGATGAAAATAAAATATATTGTGGAGAGGCAAAATAAATAAATAACTATAAAAATATAAAAATTAGAGTAATAAAATAAATTAAAATAATAAAATACTATTTTTACTTATAAGTAATAAGAATTTTTAAAGTATAATAAAATGGGTCTGAAGAAGTTATAGTAATCTGTGCTTAGTCACTCAGTTGTATCAGACTCTTTGTGACCATGTAGTATAGCCTGCCAGGCTCCTCTGTCCATGGGGATTCTCCAGGCAAGAATACTGGAGTGGGTTGCCATGCCCTCCTCCAGGGGAATCTTCCAAACCCAGGTCTCCCGCATTGCAGGCGGATTCTTTACCATATGAGCCACTAGGGAAGCCCAAGAACACTGGAGTGGGTAGCCCATCCCTTCTCCAGGGAATCTTCTGACCCAGGAATTGAACTGGTGTCTCCTGCATCGCAGGCAGCAGAGCTATCAGGGAAGCGCTTAAAGTAATCTAAACCTGTCAAATAAGAAGGAAGCATGCATGAAACTGCTGTGTCTAGGCAAGAGCTCTCCAGGTGAGGTAGATGTAAGATGTCCTAAAATCAAGAATAAACTTGGTGTGTTAGTGTAAGAAGAAGAAGAAAAATATGACATGAGGATGAAAAGCAAGATGAAGAATGGTACAAGGTAAATTCAAAGTGGTAGACAGCGACTAGATCCCATAGGAGGGTTAAAACCATAGTAAAATATTTTTATTTTACTCTAAATGAGGTGGGAAGCTCTTGGCATTTTTAAAGTAGGGAAGTGACATTCTGTAATTTACATTTAAGATAAGTCAATCTGGTCATTGTGTAGAGAATGGATTGGCTGGGGTGGGGCAAGGTGTGTCTTGATGACTTGAATAGGAGATGTGGCAAGTTCAGGGACTTAGGGGTCCATCAGTGAAGAAATAAGACCACAAGCTTTGTTCGGGTAGTCCTTGGACAGGCTCCCTCTCAGCAATAAACCTTCCAGGTGCAGCAACCAGTGGGCAGAGGGGAGCTCAGGATGGAGACAGAGAAATCAGAGAGGCAGCTTACATATCCAGGTGACCTTACTCAGCCACAAGGTAGGGATTTTCTGGTGCAGAGAGCTCCAAAGGGCAGCAGCCATTTGGGATCTTTTATAGCTGCAAGGTTGTTTTATTTATGGTTAGCAGATGTCGAGGGCAGCTTAATGGGATTTAAATATGTAGGAAAACAAAACGATTAATTCCAACAAATACTGCTGCCTATTAGACCAATTGAAAGCAGCACTCAACAAAAAGCTCCCAGAATTAGTCACCAGAAAATGCGTAGCCTTCCATCAGGATACAGGAAGACCACATGCTTCTTTGATGACCAGGCAAAAACTGTTACAGCTTGTCTGGGAAGTTCTGATTCATCTGCTGTGTTTATCAGACATTGTACCTTCAGATGTCCATTTATTTCGATCTTTACAAAATTTTCTTAATGGAAAAAAAAAGTCAATACCCTGAAAGACTGTAAAAGGCACCTGTTTGAGTCTGACTGTGTATTTTTTGAGTGATCAGATGAATTCTTTTTTTTTTTTTACTGATTGTATTGATGTAAGCCTTTTGCTTATGACTTTACCCAGTTAATTGTTTAACATATCAGTTAGTCAAAGATACAGCCTATTGTTAGACACAGGACAGCTTCACTGATCACATTTCTGGGAGCTCTGACAGTTGAGTGATCTGAGTTCAGGCAACTTCAGAGGCTCTAGGATTTATAGAGTTAGAATAGTCTGGGACTTTCTCCCGTCTCTGGCTTATACTAACCCACAGTTCTTACACCTACCTCAGTTGAATTTAAAGATTAATAAAAGCTCCAGAGGATAATGCCTAAATTTTAGAATTAAAGTAGTAGAGAGTGAAAAAAAAAAAAATCACTCAGAAATACAATGCTCAGAAAATAAAATAATTCCTGAATTCTACCATGGTAACTTTCTTAGGTTTTATTGTATTTACACGTTCATCAGCTATAGCTCTAGATATAATATTTATAAGATAAAATTAAAACTCAAAATAGATAAAAATAGATTAAGATTTAGAAATGAAGAATCACACTATAAAAGTCAGTTGTGAAATGGCAGATGAGATTACATAGACTGGATTAAAGATCAGTGTTGTTTAAGGGAGAAGAAGAAATAGTTTTTCCTTGGCTTGTGAGGCCCCTTGGCTGGGATATGCAGAAGGAGAGACTGCAAGGCTGGCCACAGGGTATAATCTGACCATCGGGAGGATAGGATCAAATCTGTGGCAGCGTTCGGAGGTCTCCATTGAATGTAGGAAGAAACAGGGGAGCCACTGGGGAGCTATAACCATTGAAGCGATATGTTGAAAATGGCAGCCAAGAGAGCAATTCTAGAAGTATTAGGCTGAGCTTTGTCTCCAGGACAAGGATCTTCCTGATTCTCCTGGATCATCCACAAAGCCTTCTATTGACATCCCACTGCTGCTGAGGCTATTGAAGACCGTGTCTGGTGAGAGACTGAATATGGGAAGCAGTTATGATAAACACAGAGCTCTCCCTCCTGATGGGCTGACGGTGCCAGGCTCTCAGAGGACATAACGCGCTTGTTAAGGTTTGGTGAATAGCACCAATCTCCACAGAGGATGATTTGGGTTCCCATAGTGAAGTCATCAACACAGAGTAAGAATTCAGCCAATTATGCCTCATCTCATCAGTCCTATTTAGATGGTAACCCCATGGGGCATGGACCATGTCTTTCCCTGTATATTGTACAGTGTGGAGGAAACATTTGGCACTCAGTAAATACCATTCGAGAGCTTGTTTCTTGTCTCCCTCAGCCTCCTACTGAGCTGATCTGAGGCAGGAATTCCCTTTGAAGTTCCTCATCCTCATGCTTTTGATAAATAACGTAGAGGCACAGAGAGAGATGAGGCATCTATACAGTCTTGGAACTGTTTACCAGCTGAACTACCAGGAAAGCCCTTTTTGGTCTTCATAGATGACAAATGCTATCTCTGCAGTGATATAGCTGAGGGGTAAGAGGCATATTTAATGGGACTGTGTCATATAAAAAGCTCTTCTCAAATAAACAATGTCTTACTTCTCATTTCTCATGGATATATCATTATGATTTATGCTTTTAAATATGTATTATTATCACTGCCAGATTGTCTTGCTGAACTGAGAGGTAGAGACCTTATAAGTTTTAGTTCACTTTGGTAGTTCAGAAGTTCTGTCATGTAAAGAGAAAAGCAAAGTATAGGTGGATAAGAAATTAGAAGAGAAAATAAAATATAGACATGGTAAGAATAAAAAAGGATTTTAAAAAAAGGAATCTGTAATAAATTTAATAAGCCCTGTCAAGAGGTTGCTCAGAGCTTTGAATGTGTCTCTGTTGAAAAATGACTTTTCTTTTTATATTGTAAAATGTTACAATTTTTGCATCAGAGAAAAATATTTCCAAAGTCTTTTAAAAATAGGTACTGAGATTTAGGGAGAAAAAGAAAAGGAGAATAATATGTTACAAGTGAAATAAGGTATCTGAATTAGCATGTACATATAATATGTTACCAAATACATTACTAAAAAATATACCTTCCCTGATTAGCTCGCTTGGTAAAGAATCTGCCTGCAAAGCAGGAGACCCCAGTTTGGTTCCTGGGTTGGGAAGACAACCGTGGAGAAGGGATAGGCTACCCACTGCAGTATTCTTGGTCTTCTCTTGTGGCTCAGCTGGTAAAGAATCCACCTGCATTGTGGGAGACCTAGGTTTGATCCCTGGGTTGGGAAGATCCCCTGGAGAAGAGAAAGGCTACCCACTCCAGGATTCTGGCCTGGAGAACTCCGTGGACTGTATAGTCCATGGGGTCACAAAGAGTCGGACATGACTGAGCGACTTTCGCTTTTCTTTCTACATTAGAAAATCTCTCAAAGTGTTGTCTTTAACTATTGATGCCAAGGCATCTGATATTATGAAAGACAGATACTAATAAGGCTAAATAATCTCTAGAAGATGTGGCTATGTGGTGGAATGATGGCAATTCTAATTCTTTTTCATATACTCATAGTACCAAGTTTTTCTCTCTCCTTTCCTCTCCCCCTATTTTTGCCTTTTTCTCTTTCCCTTCCTTCCCCTTCTTGTTTTTCCCTTTCTCTTCTTCTTAAGCATTTAATTATTAAAAATATTTTATCTGAAAACTTGTGAGCCTGAGGGTTTACCTTGGACTTTGATTCCGGAAAACAGTGTATCTTACCTTGACTAATGTACAAAATGAGAATAAGGCATGAAACAGCCATGATTTTAAAGAGATGTGTCATACTTACTCATGTTTCCTTTGAAAATAAAGTAAAACAGCTACATTAAGCCTTAAAATATGTTGCAGATCTAAAAAAAAAGATATTAATTAGGAATATCTTGGTTCAAAGATCATAGAGATTGAGAGATTTTTTGAAAATTTCCCATTTTGTTGTTGATTTCTTAAACTTTATCTCTAAATTAAGGCCAAAGAATGGCATTAAAATTTTAATAACTAAAAATGTAGGAATTCACTCAGTGCATTGGGTATTTTATCACCTTTGGTCATTGGAATGAGTTCTCTGATTAAAATCAGAATTATAGTGTCTCCTATGAAGGTGGACTTAGCCCTCTTCTGTGTAGTATTAGATCATACCTAGAAGGCTGTGTTCAGTATTCAGTGCCATGTAAAATGAAAACATAATATCAGAAAAATGAATGACATACTGAAAGGAATTTCATTGCTTCAATATATTAGTGAAAGGTTAGAAGAAACAGTGAATTCTTTATCAAGAAAAGAGAAGAATTTGAAAAAGTAGGTGTGTTGGAAAACTTAAAAACGATGGCTTGGGACCAAGGGTGGCATGGTGGTTAATTAGGTTCTTTAAATGATATTCTTTTCTGCCATAGCTATTAAACTATAGACAAGAAAGATGGGATTTATAAGTACAAGTGATGCTGATGGGCAGGGTGTTCAAATGTGAATGATGATCTTTAACTCAAGATCGAATAACAGTTGATCTTGTCACTCAGTCGTGTCCTACTCCTTGTGACCCCATGGACTGTAGCCCACCAGGCTCTTTTGTCCAGGGGATTTTCTGGGCAAGAATACTGGAGTGGGTTGCCATTTCCTTCTCCAGGGGATCTTCCTGACCCAGAGTTAGAACCTGGGTCTCCTGCATCGCAGGCAGACTCTACCATTTGAGCTACCAGGGAATCCAAAATAGCAGTTAATGCCCCAAATCAGATCCATTCATTCAGTTAGTCTTTCAGTAAACAATAACTGATACCATTCACTGGGTAAGACACTGATAACTGCTAGAAAATGTGGGGTGAATATAAATGATATATTAATACTAACTGAACTTGTGGATTTCAGTTTCTAAAAGGACAGAGTTGAATCAACCAACCACAGATTTGGTATTTAGTTATACTGTGGTGAAGGCAATGGCACCCCACTCCAGTACTCTTGCCTGGAAAACCCCATGGACAGAGGAGCCTGGTCGCTGAGGGTCGGACACGACTGAGCGACTTCACTTTCACTTTTCACTTTCATGCGTTGGAGAAGGAAATGGCAACCCACTCCAGTGTTCTTGCCTGGAGAATCCCAAGGATGGGGGAGCCTGGTGGGCTGCCATCTATGGGGTCGCACAGAGTCGGACACGACTGAAGCGACTCAGCAGCAGCAATGCTAGGTATAGAAGTACAGAGAGCTAAGAAAGCATATGACAGAGGGAATCTGAGCTTTTCCTAATAATGGGTTGGGGCATTCATGAAAGCCTTCACAGAAGAAATGATATTATTCTATGATGTGAACTTAAGGAGAGCAAAGACGAGAAAGGGCCAGGTGAAGGGAAGAGCATGAATGAATAAGGACCCAGGAAGGAAGTCCTAGAGAAGAAGCACCCAGTCCCACTTCACAGAGTGATGAGACAGCTGTGTGATGAGGACCAAGAAAGAGAGAGAGTGAGTGTCCTGAGATAAGAAAGGTGAGTTTTGTGGGCTTTGATAAGAATTTTGTGATATAATCAAGGAGAGACACTAATAAGCGGGTGGTTGTTATCACAAATTTTGCACTTTCCTAAGATCATAATGACTGCATTGTGGAAAATGGCTTGAAGGGCTTCAAGGTCATATACGGGCAGATGGTTTAGAAGGCTGTTTGGTATTCTTCACCAAATAGTTATTAGCACCATCTATTAATATACAGGTGTGTGTTTGTGTGTGTGTGTGTGTGTGTGTGTGTGTGTGTGTGTGAGTGCATAAGGTGGCAGTGACAAAGAAAATTAAAATCACGTCTGTCTGCAGAGAGTTTACAGGCATTGAACAAGTACATGTAATCATTTAATGAACAATCACCGACTGCTGACTATATGCAGGCGCTGCGTTAGGTACTGCGTATTTAGAGCTAAACTAAGTAGATGTTACCTCTGCTCTTGTGGGGATTATATGGACCCGATATGGAGAGATGATAAACAGTAAGGCAAGCAAGCAAAAATATAAGTACAAGTTCAGTTAAACTTGAAGAGAATTTCATGGGATCATGAGAGAAAATGATGAAGACTGCTGATCAAAGAAACCTATCTGAGAAATGATGCTTATTTGAGGGTTGAATTGAGACAGGATTAGCCAGGCTGAGTACTAATTATTCTGTATTCAGTATATTATTTTATATTTGCTTTTTGCAACATTTATACAAATTTTACATTTTTGACTTGAGGAGCATATAATCAATTTGAATGTTGGGGAATATTTAACTTGTTAAATTTATACTAGTTCAGTCACTTAGTCATGTTCGACTGTTTGCAACCCATGGACTGCAGCATGCCAGACTTCCTTGTCCATTACCAAATCCCGGAGCCTACACAAACTCATGTCCATTGAGTTGGTGATGCCATCCAACCATCTCATCCTCTGTCATGCCCTTCTCCTCTTGCCTTCAATCTTTCCCAGCATCAGGGTCTTTTCCAATGAGTCAGTTCTTCGCATCAGGTGGCCAAAGTATTAGTTTCAGCTTCAACATCAGTTCTTCCATGAATATTCAGAACTGATTTCCTTTAGGATGGACTGGTTGGGTCTTCTTGCAGTCCAAGGGACTCTCAAGAGTCTTCTCCAACACCACAGTTCAAAAGCATCAATTTTTCGGTGCTCAGCTTTCTTTATAGTCCAACTCTCACATATATATACACATGACTGCTGGAAAAACCACAGCTCTGACTAGATGGATCTTCGATGGCAAAGTAATGTCTCTGCTTTTGAATATGCTATCTAGGTTGGTCATAACTTTCCTTCCAAGGAGTAAGCGTCTTTTAATTTCATGGCTGCAGTCACCATCTGCAGATTTTGGAGCCCAAGAAAATAAAGTCTGTCACTGTTTCCATTGTTTCTCCATCTATTTGCCATGAAGTGATGGGACCAGATACCATGATCTTAGTTTTCTGAATGTTGAGCTTTAAGCCAACTTTTTCACTCTCCTCTTTCACTTTCATCAAGAGGCTGTTTAGCTCTTCTTCACTTTCTGCCATAAGGGTGGTGTCATCTGCATATCTGAGGTGATTGATATTTCTCCTGGCAATCTTGATTGCAGCTTTTGCTTCATCCAGTCCAGCATTTCACATGATGTATCTGCATATAAGTTAAATAAGCAGGGTGAGAATACACAGCCTTGACATACTCCTTTCCTGATTTGGAACCATTCTGTTGTTCCATGTCTATTTTTAACTGTTGCTTCTTGACCTGCATACAGATTTCTCAGGAGACAGGTCAGGTGGTCTGGTATTCCCATCTCTTGAAGAATTTTCTAGAGTTTGTTGTGATCCACACAGTCAAATGCTTTGGCATAGTCAATAAAGCAGAAGTATATGTTTTTCTGGAACTCTCTTGCTTTTTCAATGATCCGACAGATGTTAGCAATTTGATCTCTTGTTCCTCTTCCTTTTCTAAATCCATCTTGAACATCTGGAAGTTCATGGTTCGTGTATTGTTAAAGCCTAACTTGGAGTATTTTGAGCATTACTTTGCTAGCATGTGAGATGATCGCAATTGTGCAATAGTTTGAGCCTTCTTTGGCATTGCCTTTCTTTGGGATTGGAATCAAAACTGACCTTTTCCAGGCCTGTAGCCACTGCTGAGTTTTCCAATTTGTTGGTATATTGAGTGCAGCACTTTTGGATATTGAATTATATAATAACCTTGTAAATATTTAGAGAAACATTAACTATGTCATAATTAATAAATTGAACTGAAGAAAAAGTAGTAATTACTGCTCTTCACACCAGAAAGGCCCTTTAACACTAACATGAAAGTCATCTCCAAAGACCTAAGAGAGAGGTCTTCCTCCTAGGAAACTGTACTCTTCCTCACATGCCTACATTTAATAGTATGCCCTGCCTTGTGTAGCCATTCAGTTCAGTATATCTATTAATTTATTTACTCTGTTATGCTTTTGTACATTCATACAGTGCATTCATGGGTTTATTAGGCATCCATCAAGTGCCAACTTCAAACCAAATACAACGATGGCACCTGGTATAGAAAGCCAAATAGAACATGGGCCCTGCTGAATGAAGGAGCATTCAGATGAGAGGAAGCTAGAGAGAAATGAATCTGTTACCTTAGAAAGCACAGCCATTTCTTTAACAGAGCTAACCCGGAAAGGTATGGTAGCACAACACATCTTAATCAGTCAAGGGGAACAGGCAAGACCTTCTGGAAGATAGTTCCCTTGAATTGAATTTGTTCTTAAAAACATTGTAGGGAGAGGAAAAAGCATGGTCAAAGGCTCAAAAACAGCACTGATAGGGGCCATTCATTAAATAACAAATTGGTTCACTCTATTGGAGCAGGTAGTGGCAGCCGCTTCAGTATTCTTGCCTGGAGAATTCCATGAACAGGGGAGCCTGGCGGGCTACAGGGGTAGCCTGTAGGGTTTGCAAAGAGTCAGACATGACTGAGTAACTAGCACTTATTGGAGCAGAGGGTTTATTTATTCCAAGTTATCAACACCTACTGTGTACAGCATCCTTTGACAAGTATTAATAGATACTGAGCTGCACAAGAAAGATGTTGATCCCATCCTCTGGACATTTATAGATTATTAGGGAATGGCAAAGGATGAATTAGAAAATCAGAGAGAGAGAGCAAATTATTAAGGGCCTTATATATTAAGTGAACATATCTACATTTAATCCTGCTTAAGTAAGGAAATTGCAGTGTCAATTAAACTTTATCTAAGAAAGATCAGCCTGGTTGTAGAGCAGAAGATAGATTGGGGAGGTGAAGATATTCAAGTTTTAACATAAGAAGAGTAATTAGGAGACTGTTTTAAAGACTGAGGCAAGAACTGATGGATGCCTGAACTAAGTCAGGAAGATGTTATGGATGAGGTTAATTTAGAGACATTAAGAAGGTAGAACCTATAGATCTTTGGACCAATTAGCTCTGGGGGATGAAAGAGAAAAAGGAGTCTAGGGTGAGTCCTGGTATTCTGGCTTGGGAGGCTGTGTGAATGTTGCTGCAATTCCTCAAGACTGGGAACCATGGAAACACAGGTGTTAGAATGAATCCTATGCTTTCATATGCATAGGATTACATAATGGAATCCTATGCATTTATGTATCATTATGTTCTTTAAAAATTAAGAGCTCCTTGCAAATAGGAAGCACTTCTTAGACCTTCCTTATAACTTTACACCTTTCTACACTCTAAGCTGTCTTTCCAACTATACTATTAGTATAAACTCAATAAATGATCATGTAATCAGTTGAGAATTAGATTTTTTTTCTCTTGTAGAGAAGAATTTCACTTTGAGTGAAAAGATAACTTTGGGCAATACAATGAGAAAAGGACATCTAAGCTAGGAGCAAATGAAGTTCTTTATCTCTGAGTTACGATTCATAGGAAAATATTAAAAATACATATATTTAGATCTTTCATTTCCCTAAGTAAATGCAGATTCAAATTTTTTTCTGAAAGGAAAATTTCAAAAGATTTCTGATCACTTTGTTAAAAAGTAATTTTATTCTACATGACAATTCACAATCTACTCCTATATTTAGTGATCCATGGATTGGAGGGGCAATTCTTCACAGCCACACAACCTTCCCTCTCAAGAAATCACCTCTTAATGAAAGAAGGAAAGGTACCACTGTCAAAGAATATCCAAGTAACCCATAGGAAATGTTACAGTAAAGGCTGTACTTTACTTCTTAAAGTATAAGAAGAAAAAGAAAGTCTATGTGAGCAGTGAATGTCTTACTGATTTCAGAGTCCTAAGCTGAGTCTCCCACCTCCTCAAGACATACCCCCATTTTGATTGAACCTCTTCATCTTCCTTCTATACCCTTCTGTTTAGGCTGGTGGAAGAGATATAATCCTGTTGGGAAGAGCAAGTGCTGAGTACTGCTCAGCAGCAAATTAACAGGAGAACACACACTCAGGAAGCTTGAGGCTAAAAGAGAGCTCAAGTTAACTAATTTTCTTGAATATTATTAACTCTGGGAGAGCTATGCATTTGTGAAGTTGAAGAAAGCATATATAAGACAGCAAAACTACGTTCCAGACACTTAGAGTTTGCACGCAGAGTCTGAACAAGTGAAAAGACAGCCAGTGTAATGTATATCTGGAATCGTTCTTATGAAACCATGTAGTTAACTTCTCTCCCACAGAGCTTATATGCCTACCCCAGTGATGATGACCATTTTATTTATTTTTCATTTCTTTAAGAATTGAAAAGGAAGAGTCTAAACATTTCACAATGTCTAAATTATGATAAAGAGACTAAATATGGATATAGAATTTTGTAAAGCCTTATGTTTGCTTATGTAGCATGCCCTCATAATGGTATAGATTGTATCACAGCTCAATTGACGTCATGGGGACCGAGTTTGCTCTTTTTAATCACTTAGAAATGAGCATTGTGGCATGCATTGCAATTATAAACATGCCTTTCTCTTAAAGTGTATTTTGCAGAGATGGCCACAGCTTAAGACAGAAGAGTGCTATTTCATATGGGGGCTTGAAGGCAAGAGAAGACATTGAAGGCTCCCAAATAGAGTCCACAATGACCGGAAAATACAGCAGGGGCACTTCTGCACACACGTCCAGCTTTTCCTCATTGAAGGTTTATGGGGCTTGTAATGTCAGGATTCATGAATTTCAGGGACTGTACTTGTCCTTGGATCAGATTTTCAAGCAGCTTTTGATCAGTGAAGTGAAACAATTAATTACAATAAATAATGCTACTAGGAGTCCTCACACTCAGCTAAAGGAGGAGGGGAGCCAAAGAAATAAAGCTGGTCTTTGGCAGAACCTCAGCATCTGGCTGTCTGGATCAGATCCTGTTTGGCTATGGCACCCACAGCTCACTAAGCCATGGGTGAAAGGCACAGTTGCTCCATCTTTTCATCTGGTGGGTAGTATCAAGTTCTGGTGAGTGGAGTGGGTAGTTGAAGGAGGTCAAAAGAATCAGGGAGGAATGCAAAATTTCTTTCTATTCATCTATATTGGATTGCTTTGTGCCCTGAAGCACAGTGATTTAATTATTTTCATTATTGCCTCGGCTTCCTCAGCTACCAATCTCATTGAGGGCAATAAAATTATTCAGCCTTTACAAAAAATGCAGCCATAATAATTTTTGACTCGATGAATAGCTAAGGCTATAAAATCAGCTCCTTGGATGACCACATCCAATTGAAAACACCATCATAGGGTTTTCTCAACAGTTAAAATAAAACATAATCTTACAGGAGAGAAGTAGCCTGCCTGTGGTTTTCATAATAGATACTTGTTATTATTTGTTGCCTACAACTTACATCATCATCTCTTATCCACAGAGGCCGGAATGGGGCTGGAGGGTAGCCAGAAATGATTACTTTTGGTCTGGACAAAAGCAAGTCAAAAGATACACCTGGGTCAGAAATGCTACAAATGGAGAGGAATGGGGAGCCCGGTAGAGGGGTAGGGAGATGTCAGAAATGAACCAGAAGGTCCTGGGATTCCTCTAAAAGCATTATTTCCTTGAAAGGTCACAGCAGGAGGTACAGATTCTGTCTGGAACTGGGAGACTTCCTTCTGGGTTTGTAGGTGCTTTCTGATTTGTGTGTGTATGTATGCATATGTTTTAACATCCTTTATCTGTGTAAGTTCTTTATTAAAATATGTTTTCAGGATCCAAATCTTGGCTTGCTGTAAACATGAACAAGTTAATCCTAAGGCTTGCATTTCTCATTTGGAACTGAGGACAACAAAAGTGCTATTTCACAAGTAGTTGCATGGAATATGTGAATGAGCAGCACTTACCACAGTGCCTGTTCCGAGTAAATACACAATGATGTCAATGATTTTTTATTGATTGATTTGCCCAGCCCCTCTGTTTCTATCATACTTACATACTCACTGACTTGCCTAAACCCACCAAGTGGCTGGGTTGGAGATGATGTGTTATTCAATGTTGATCAGGACCCATCACCTAGAAAGTATTGTGTTAGAGAGATGGGGTGAGGAGTGCTCTTGGGTGTGTGTGTGAGTGATTTGGTTTGGGTGGGTCCTCTTGAAGATACATTTAACTAGTATAGCAGTTAAGCTCTTCCAAAAATGTAGGGCCTACCCAGTGATATTTCACTACCCATGTGTGGGTATATTACCCACATATTTCACTACCCATATGTGAGCTTCCCTAATAGCTCAGTTGGTAAAGAATCTGCCTGTGATGCAGGAGACCCTGGCTTGATTCCTGGGTTGGGAAGATCTTCTGAAGAAGGGATAGGCTGCCCACTCCAGTATTCTTCGGCTTCCCTTGTGGCTCAGCTGGTAAAGAATCTGCCTGCGATGTGGGAGACCTGGGTTTGATCCCTGGGTTGAGAAGATTCCCTGGAGAAAGGAAAGGCTACCCACTCCAGTATTCTGGCCTGGAGAATTCCATGGACTACAGTCCATGGGGTCACAAAGAGTCAGACACGACTGAGCGACTTTCATGTGGGTATACAAGGTAGGTACAGGGCACCAGAGTTACAGCCAGCAGAGACTCGAAATCATTCCTGGCCTTGCCCACACCATGAGAGTGTTGAGCTGTGGTTGAAATGTGTCTGATTGGTTTTGCCTAAAGTCATGGATGGAGTGGGTTTTCTGTGAAATGATTGGCCAGGGAGGCATGGCTGACCACTTATTTATAATAAACTGGTATCTGAGAGAGAAGTTTTTCTTTTTTAAGTGACTTTTATGTGACTAGTTCTTCCCAACTGTGTATATTCATTTTAACAGAAAGTGTATTCACTGTCACCCACCTCCAAAGTGTTAATAGCACTCACCCCTATAATTTCCCTGTCTTTCAAAGGTTAGAAAAAGTCTCATTGAGTGGACCGTCAATACCTCTGTGTTGCTGGGTTGCTGATGGGAGTGATGATGGGGACAGAGGACAGGTTTTATGTTGGATGGTGCTGGCTCTCGTTCTTAATTTCACTGCTTACCAGTTGTGTGACCTTGGGCAAATGACTTGATCTTACTGAGCCTGAGTTTCCTTATCTTATGAAATTAATACCCATCTCCCAGAGGTGCTATAGAGATTAAATGGGGTAAAGCACATTAAACATCCATCACAATCTCTGGACCTGAGTAAATGCATCATCAATGTGAGACCGATTGCTAAGTCCCCTGAGATGCTAATGACAATTTCAAGCCTCGGGTAGGGGGTTGAACAAAATGATCTTTAAGTAACTGTCTAACCCTGAGATTCTGTGACACTGAGGTTACAAAGTATGTGGGGACACTGAGGAATAATGCCTTCAATTGCTGGTCTGCTGCCTTTACCCGTTTCCTCCTGTAAATCATTGCATGGCTGGGAGCACCAGTCATCTGACCTCTCAGGGCCTGACATTTTTCAAGTGTTAATGGGATGTTCTCATTTATGCGATAACAGTGAGAAATGATTGCTGGTATTTTAAAATAAAGGGCACTATATGTTCATAAGCAATTAATCAGAATGTTTTTGCCACATGAGAATGGATTGAAACTACAGTGGGAAAATAGAATCCGGGTTTGGAGTCCCAGATGGCTATGTCCTGATTCCAGTTCCTCTGGTGGGACAGTGGCAAGTATCTTTAACTTCTACTTCTTTTACTAATAAAATGGTGATGCTCATCTCTACCAACTGGTCTAATGAGGATTCAGTGAAATAAAGCACATAAAGTACCTCCAGTGAGAAAACACAAAAGAGAAAAAATAAGAAAAATAAAGAAAAAAGAACACATAAAATTCCTGGCAATTAAAATTACAATATTGAAATACTAGATGAATTAAATAATCACAGTTATTGGTATTTTTAGCCACTGGAATGTCTCACTTTTGAAAGTTTTCTAACCATGGAAGAATGAGAAGCACTCAATATATGTTTGCCAGCATCTAAATGTATTTCTTCTTCTCTTTCCTTTAGAATAGGATTACACAAACTTTGTAAAGGGCCAGATAACAAATGTTAATATGTTTTGTTGGCCGTCTGGTCTCTTTCTCAGCTGTTCAATTCCACTGTTGTGTGCAAACAGGTATGGACAATAGCTGGATGAGTGGGCATTGCTGTACAATAAAACCACTCAGAAAAACAGATGGCAGACTGAATTTGGCTTGTGAGCCATAGTTCGCCAACCTATGCTTTATAAGACTGATTTATCTACAATATTTATTAAACATATATAATGTTAAAAACACTGTCTTTGAATTGTTCAAGGTACAAAGATGAATCAGTGTTTTGCACAGTGCCGGGTTGGGGGAGGGAGGGCATAATATACACAAACTTTAAAGTACAATTTGTTTTTACTACTAGAAAGTAATTGTCTAGAAGTAGGCTTTAAAAAAAGTTGACAAGAGCTAAGAATCTATGTCCTGAGTTAAATCTTCATTTTTTGCCAATTTCTCACTATGTGACTTTGACAAATAATTCAAGGATTCTAAGCATTGATTGCCCTATATCCATCAAATGGAGATAACATATCTCCTTCACTGTTTGGGGACAGAATTAAACAAGATAATGCACACAGAGAATACAGCACATTGTCACATATTAAGCAATAAATATGTGTTAGTTATCATCATTCATAAGATTGAAGGACTATAAGTAGTTATCCCAAGCATGTAGTCCCTACTTAAGCTGGTGGGTTAGACCGTGATCCAGCTTTCCCCGGTCCAATCTCTTAAATTCTGCTCATGTTTAAGGGTGGTGAGAAGATATCTCTTCCTTTGGAAAGAAGTCCTCAAAATCACAAAATTGTTCTGATATACAATCTGTACCTGTATTTATTAGCTTTAGTGGTAAAGAATCCTCCTGCCAAGCAGAAGACGTGGATTTGATCCTTGGGTCGGGGAGATCCCATGAAGAAGGAAATGGCAACCCACTCCAGTATTCTTGCCTGGGAAATCCCAAGGACAGAGGAGCCTGGTGGCCTACGGCCCATGGGGTTGCAAAGGAGTTGGACACGACTTAGTGACTAAACCACCAGCACCGCTACCCACCTGTATTTATGAGTTAATTTCCTACTCTTTTTCCAGGCATCATGACCATGAACTTCAGTCTAAGAATTAGCCCTTGTCTTTTACCACTCTGATTACATTTTGTATTCTAATATTGTGTGGCACGTTTCTCAGTGGAAACGCTATATTGAGGCACTTATTTCTATTGGGTATGTTAAACACTATGTCTTCTTTTTCTGTCACAATAATCATTTGCCACACACTTCTTCACGTTCTCTGTTGCTGCTGGTCTATGAAGGGTATTAGGGCTCAACCTAAGAATTTTAAATATTCTCAACATATACCCAAGATTGTTGTAAATGATACATCTGTATCAATTTAATCCTAAGAGGGTTTGCTCCCTAAAAGGAAACTCCATAAAATGTCTGCTCCTTATTTTGCTCAGTCATTCAGTTCTGCTGCCTAAAATCAGCATTATTTTGCTTTCTTGGGCTCACTGATGGTTGAAAAATAATTATATTGGCTCATTGTTATTATGTTGAACCATAAAATTTGCCATTGCTTTTGTAGGTCAAATGGTTGAATATTAAAAATTTCACATGGATCAATCTAAGGCTTTTTTAAAATAAATCATCATTATTATGTAGTGATTGTACTTTTTGATTAGAGTTTAAGCTGAAAAGGAATTCCATTGGTTAGAAATATCAATGTCATAGTTGTTACTATGTATTACAGCTAAATATCTATATCTTCATCTTTATTTGCAACAACTTAAAGTAATCACTGTTAAATCATTTCCATTCAATAATATATAGGTATTTTACATATTGTCATGTAGTCAGTTTAACCGGCATCTCCTGCATTGGTGGATCAGGAAGATCCCCTGGAGAAGGGACAGGCTACCCACTCCAGTATTCTCGGGTTTCCCTTGTGGCTCAGCTAGTAAAGAATCCGCCTGCAATGTGGGAGACCTGGGTTCAATCCCTGGGTTGGGAAGATCCTCTGGAGAAGGGAAAGGCTACCCACTCCAGTATTCTGGCCTGGAGAATTCCAAAGACTATATAGTCCATAGGGTCTCAAAGAACTGGGCACAACTGAGCAACTTTCATTTTCACTTTCCTGCACTGCAGGCAGATTCTTTACCAACTGAGCTATCAGAGAAGCCCTATTAATTCAATGGTTACTATGTAATATCTATAACACACCTTCATGTGTTAATGCCAAGATAGACAAAGGGAGGTCATGTGTTCTTAGAAGCACATTGTTGTTCAGTCGTGTCCACTCCTTGAGACCCCATGGACTGCAGCATGCCAGGCTTCTCTGTTTTTCACTATCTCCTGAAGTTTGCTCAAACTCATGTTCATTGAGTCCATGATACCATTCAACCATCTCATCTTCTGTCGCCCCCTTCTCTTCCTGCCCTCAATCTTTCCCAGCATCAGGGTCTTTTCCAGCAGTCAGCTGTTTGCATCACATGGCCAAAGGATTGGAGCTTCAACTTCAGCATCAGTCCTTCTAATGAATATTCAGGGTTGATTTCTTTTAGGCTTGACTTGTTTGATCTCCCTGCTGTCCAAGGGACTCTCAAGAGTCTTCTCCAGCACCACAGTTTGAAAGCATCAATTCTTCAGTGCTCAGCTTTCTTTATGGTCCAACTGTCTCATCCATTCCTGACCACTGGAAAGACCATAGCTTTAATTATACAGACCTTTCTCGGCAAAGTGATACCTCTGCTTTTTTAATAAGCTATCTAGTTTTGTAGAAGCACATAGTAGACTAAAAATTACGGGGGAAGGATGAAAAAGGAGTAAATTCTAGGGAAGCATATAGAATAATTCCACTAACTCATTTTAGAAGAGCCAAAGCAGATTTAACAGGTTGATTACATAAATGACTCATTTTTTTTTTTTTTAACTCATCCCTGTTTCCAATCATTTGCAAAGTAAATTTGCAGCTCCAGCCATCAAAAGGTGGGATCTCTCTGCCTCTCATCTTGATTTTGGGCTGGACTTGAAACTTGCTTTGTCGATAGTGGACAGCAAAAGTGGTGTGGTGTCAGGTTTGGACATAGGCTCTAAGGGTCTTTTCCCAAGTTCTCTTAATATGATGAGATTCAGAACATACTACCCCAAATTAGGGTACCTTGACATATTTTGAATGAATATTGAATATTGAATATTTGAACATATTGAATATTTTAAGCTGAAAGAGTCTGAGGAAAAAGTAGAAGCATGAAGGTCACTTGACCTCCTTTCCCAATGCCCTTCTTCCCTGAAGTGAAGTGAAGTCGTTCAGTCGTGTCCAACTCTTTGCGACCCTGTGGACTGTAGCCCACCAAGCTCCTCGTCCATGGGATTCTCCAGGCAAGAATACTGGAGTGGGTTACCATTTCCTTCTCCAGGGGATCTTCCCGACCCAGGGATCGAACCCGGGTCTCCCACATTGGAGGCAGATGCTTTAACTTCTGAGCCACCAGGGGTCCTAACATGGAAGGTGCCCTTCCTACACCTAAAGGAAAGGAGCATCCTTATATCTGAAGACAAAGGGGTGTCAAGAAGAATCCTAAATTTATTTGGTCTTGCTAAACTTAAGGCAGTTCAGTATAGTTACGTCATACTCCACCTGTCATATTCTTCCACAACTATCCACACTTCATCAAATCTAGCTTACAAATACAGCTCTGTTCTCTTTGAGTCTTCATTTCCTTATGGAGGCCCCATTGCCACATAGAACTTATATCAAACAATTTTGTATGCTTTTCTTCTGTTTATCTGTTGGTTTAATTTTCAGACTCAGGGAAGGACTTTAGAGAGTTAAGGGAAATTTTTTCCTCCTCTACAATTTCAGAGAATCTTACTCAGTTTGCTTTCCAACAGTGCAGGTTGACCTGCTTGATAATAAGAAAATACTTGGAGCATGGCTGAACCATCTGAGCAGCCTGTGTGCATATGACCTAACTGCTACCTACAGACACAAGGACACTCAAAACCATCCAGCTGAGCCATGCCCAAACTAAAGATCCACAGAATCATAAGCTCAAGATTCTCCATATTTTGGGATCACTTGTTAAACTGATTTATGATATACACAGATTTCAGAGAGGAAGTAAGAGATTGCCAGATGAAGAAGAGGGACTAAGGGATTTGAAGCAGGGCAATTATTGACAAACAGGCTTAGATGCATGAACATTTTCCTTTTATTCCAAGAAAATGAGAAATCCAGTAAGTCAGGATCACACTAATTACATGATGTAGACTAATAGAATGTGTGCATGATCGTGTGTGTGTGCACATGTGTGTAAACATGGTCATGCATGTTTGGGGAATTGGGAGGCTGTGATGTAAAATGAATCTGGAAAAGCAAGTTGGGAATAAAAAACTTTGTAGACCACTGAAAGTTGGTGAAATTTTAGAATTTTTGTTAGAGTATAGTTGCTTTACAATGTTGTGTTATTTCTGCTGTACAGAAAAGTAAAGCTGCCATATGTATACATATATCCCCTCTTTTCTTGGATTTCTTCCCATTTAGGTCACCACATAGCACTGAGTTGGGCTCCCTGTGCTATACAATAGGTACTCATTACTTATCTATTTTATACATGGCAGTGTATATATGTCAGTCTCAATCTCCCTGTTCATCTCCTCCCTCTTTCCCCACTTGGTATTCATATGTCTGTTCTCTACATCTGTGTCTGTATTTCTGTTTTGCAAATAGGTTCATCTGTGCCATTTTTCTAGATTCCACATATATGTGTTAATATATGATATTTGATTATCTCTTTCTGACTTACTTCATTCTGTATAACATAAGTCCATCCACATCTCTACAAATGGCACAATTTTGTTCCTTTTTATGGATGAGTACTATTCTGTTGTGTATATATGTATGTATGTATATATATGCCATGTCTTCTTTATCCTTTCCTCTATGGATGGACATTTAGGTTGCTTCCACATCCTGCCTGTTGTAAATAGTGCTGCAGTGAACATTGGAGTGCATGTATCTTTCAGAATTATGGTTTTCTCTAGGTATATGCTCAGGAGTGAGGTGAAATGGATTTTACCTCAAAGTATCTCTACAGTCTACAGAGATCTGTAGACTCTGACTTGGGAAAAAGTGTTAAAGAATAAAGAGAGGAGCTACTAGTCACTGAGAGACTGCTACATGTTGGCTGTTTATATACCCATTTTTAACTCTATATTGGGTGTTTATATACACATTTTTAACTCTTATAGTCCTCCCATCACTTTTAGGGATATTAGTCTAATTTGTGGAAAGAGAAATTGTTTTAGAGAGAGGGAGACCACATGAGCTGGTTTGTCAGGACAGTCCTGACTTAACATCTGTTGTTCTGGCAGACAACACTGGTTCTTTCACCATCAAAACTTCTGCCTTTGGATAACAAGTTATACGATTGTCCTACTTGTAAGTTATACAAAGTGCCTGATCTTTTTTTGTTTTATTTTTTTGTTGTTCTAAATTGCCTGATCTTGAACAATTTAATAAGTGGCATACATGATGTTTGAATATACAAGGCATATTATTATTTTATTGAAAAGACAATATCACAATGTTTGGAGCATATAGGTGGATTAAATATCTGCTCAGTATTTTGAAGTATTTTATAAGTATACTCAGTATTTTGTAAGTATTTGGGGATGAAAACTTTTATCTATGGAGTGTATCTCTGGTACTATAGTTTGAGTTGGAGAAAACTTGCCTCAATATATAGAAAATCAAATGGTTGTAAAATGTATCTCTTATACATTCACCTATACTGACAAAAAAGAAACTTTAAAAAATGGCAGTACACAGAACATGAAAAATGTACACAGGTATGTTTGTGGTGTAGGTAAAGGGGCAAAAAGTTCAACCATTTCATTCATCTTCCAGTCATGTCTGAAGACTAATGTTAATCAGTAGACTTGTCACTGGCTTTGTCTTGAACGCTGATCACATTGGCCTTTTTTGGCCAGCCACCATAATTATCCAGTGTGTACACTTTATACCAATGAAAGCACAATCCTGACTCAAAAAATTTGTTAAGTGTCATGGTACCTGATTTAAGTTTTGATAATACACTGTATCCCTTTTCCTTTTCCTCTCTTGGACCCCATGAGTACGTCTCAGTAAACTTGATGTTAATTGCTTTGTTATAGATTAGGTCAAGTGTACTGTCACTTATTTCTGATTATATTTTTCCTAGAGCTTTTTAGTATCCAGAGTTGTCTTGCTCTGTCACACACAATTGATGTTATACATGATCAGCAAATTAACACATTGCCCAAACAATTTCCTGTGTTTATTAGGCATTCTGATCAGAAGCTGTACTAAGCTTCAGCACAAATGACTAAGTCTAATTTGAAAAACATTTTAAAAAATAGATGAAGCAAAGCTTGCAGCTCTACAGTGTAGAATATAATGTTCCTTTTATATAGAGGGCATGTTAGATGTGGCATAGGTGTTTCTATACAATTATAGTTCTGGGAGACTTGACTCTTAACCACATGGGCTTTAAGGAATCTGTTCATAGAAGGGCTTCTACATTGTGCTCAACAATTGTTCACTGATCATATGCCGGGCTGTCACTGCATGGTACCTTAAATCAGGTACCATAACACTTAAAGAATCAGACATAATTTTTGTTTATATGCTGGTGAAGGCAGCACCACATCATACTGATCTGAGTTCAAATTCTACATCCCAGACATATCGAGGAAAATTCAAAATTTAATTGACTGGTTTTTGAGGACTAAAAAAAATTTTTTTTTTCAGATTATAACAGTAAAACATTCAAAATTTGAAACATTTGTAAAATTCAGAAAAGAATACAGAAAAAAAATCACCAAACAGACTTGGCAACTGTTCAAAGTTTAGTTATCTCCTTTAGTCTTTTTTCTCTTCTATTTATGCATCTATGTATAATTATAAGAAAAATGAAAGTGAGAGCCACTCAATTGTGTCCGTTTGCAACCCCATGGGCTGTATAGTCCATGGAATTCTCCAGGCCAGAATACTGGAGTGGGTAGCCTTTTCTTTCTCCAGGGGATCTTCCCAACCCAGGGATCAAACCCAGGTCTCCCACACTAAAGGCAGATTCTCTACCAGCTGAACCACAAGGGAAGCCTGAGAATATTGGAGTGGGGAGTATAATTATAAGGTACAATTATATCGTTTTTGTTTTTACACTAGATCTCTATCATTTGTACCTTGCTTTTTACACCAAAGCATTAAAAAGTGTTAACTTTCTAAGCTATTAATGTTCTTTGAAACATTTTACTGGATTCATGCTTTTCAGTTATGGATATGTCAACATTTATTTAATCCTTTCCTTGTTTAGGAACATTTAGATTATTTCCAGGCTTTATTATTATTAACTCTTTATGGAACATCTTAATACATTTGTGTTTGTCTGTATCTCTGATTATTTATCTATTAATGGTTTCAAAATTATGAACTTAAATGATTACTTTTATATTTATATAGTAATACCTGTTTATAGTTTTAAAACGTTTGATATTTCTGATGGTTTTATGATTAAAATAGTACTATATTTTTTTAAAACCAAAAATGAACATGGCTTTCTCCATCTTAGAGGAAATAACTTTCAAAAATTTGTATTATTTCTTATAGTATTTAACATCCTTATCTTATTTATCACCTGCAGCCATAAAATTAAAAGACGTTTACTCCTTGGAAGGAAAGTTATGACCAACCTAGATAGCATATTCAAAAGCAGAGACATTACTTTGCCAACAAAGGTCTGTCTAGTCAAGGCTATGGTTTTTCCAGTGGTCATGTATGGATGTGAGAGTTGGACTGTGAAGAAGGCTGAGTGCCGAAGAATTGATGCTTTTGAACTGTGGTGTTGGAGAAGACTCTTGAGAGTCCCTTGGACTGCAAGGAGATCCAACCAGTCCATTCTAAAGGAGATCAGTCCTGGGTGTTCTTTTGAAGGAATGATGCTAAAGCTGAAACTCCAGTACTTTGGCCACCTCATGCGAAGAGTTGACTCATTGGAAAAGACTCTGATGCTGGGAGGGACTGAGGGCAGGAGGAGAAGGGGATGAAAGAGGATGAGATGGCTGGATGGCATCACTGACTAGATGGGCACGAGTCTGAGTGAACTCCGGGAGTTGGTGATGGACAGGGAGGCCCGGCATGCTGCGATTCATGGGGTCACAAAGAGTCGGACACGACTGAGCGACTGAACTGAACTGAATAAGCAAATATGCAAGGAAGTATTTAGCTTCTTTTTAAATGTAATATACCACCTCGAGTCTATGTAAATAGGACAAGCTGTTCCAAGTCAATGCCAATTCCTGATAAACATTAACCTGTTCTCTTTCTTCATAATTTTATTACTTCAAAAGTTATATACTCTACACCTGAAACTAATACTATTAATCAACTATAAAGTGAAAATAAACTAGACAAATCCCTTGGGACAAACCTCCTGGACGGCCTCTTCAAGAGTGTCTGGAATAAGGCTACTGTTTTGGTTCCTTGATCCAGGTACTCCTTACATTTTTGTTTGTGAAAATTGATGAAAATTGATGTTCACTGAGGAACATTTTTCAAAACATAAACTATACTGTTTTAAAGAGTAGAAAAAATGCACCTTATCATAAAAACCTTTTTTGATAAGCTACTTATAAAATAAATATTTTATAGTGGATTTGTCCTCTACACAAAAGCGGACATGCCAGGTAACTTTAACCTGACTTCATCTTCCTCCAAGAAATCACACTATAGATTTTCCAAGCCAAAGCCTCTTGTTACTGACTTACAGCCCAAAGCTCTCTCCACTTCACACCATATCCCACCTCTGGCCAGGAGAGGTCAACACTTCTTGGATGGTAGGAGACCAGGAGGGGATTTAAGTTCTTTGCGCATATGCTTTTCTAGTAGGTGCAAGACTTCCTAAAAATCTGTCCTTGCCCACTCCCTCCTCGTGCGCAGTTCTGTCCACTGTTAAAAGACAGACTGAAGTATCTCATAATTTTTAAGAGCTTATCTGAGCAAAACTCAGCTGGAATCAAGCAGTGCCAAGCTCGATGTGTAGGAGTATCCCACCGCCCACAGAAACTCGGGAGAGACTTCTAGAGAGAAAAGGCAGAATCTGACTAAGAAAATTACTGATTGGCTGTTGGTAGCTCGGTGGCTGTTCATGATTGGTTGTCCTCAGTATTTCGATTTCACCACCTCGGGATGTTTACAGCTTAAATTTTGACTGACTTACTTGGGCTGCCCTGGCCTTAGACGCCCCCCGCCCCAGTTTAATGGCCTCTTCATTTAATTAGCTTAAAGCTCTCTAAACACATATTTTGATCATACTGAACTTTCCCTCTTCCTGGTTATATCAGGGCACATCACCAATGCTATATCTCTTCCTCAAATGCCCTCTGCTTAGTCACAAAGTTGGGAAATTTTTGCTGATCCTTTCTGGGCACATCAAGTGTTTCTCTGTGTAAAATCTTTCCAGACCTACATCACTACAGAGCTAACCAATTTCTACAAGCATTTCATACACAGTTCTGTCAGTGTGCCTATAACATATGTGATTATTTTTCTGTATGTCTGGCTATCCTGGTACTCAAGAGCTCTTAAAAAATTTTTCCTTTGTGTTTAAAATTCTGCTATCTTTTAAACAGATAAATATTCCCTGTATTATACTGTCCCCATGCTTGACACCTAGTGCCTGCCTGCGTGCTAAGTTGCTTGTCATGTCTGACTCTTTGCGACCCTATGGACTGCAGCCCGCCAGGCTCCTCTGTCTATGGGATTCTCCAGGCAAGAATACTGGAGTGGGTTGCCATACCCTCCTCCAGGGGGTCTTCCTGACCCAGGGATTGAACCCATGTCTCTTGGGTCTCCTGCAGTGGCAGGCTGATTACCTAGGTGCCAGCTGGGAGGCCCCTTGACACCTAGTAGGGACCGAAAATACATTTACTGAATAAATAAGTGAATGAGTCCTTATTACTTGAACATATATTTTAATATGATAGAATATTTTTTCCTAGTCGTGTGATTCTCCCTAGTGAATAAATATTCCCTCACTGATTTGTTAAAGTGTTCTTTTCAAAAGGAAGTGAATTTTAACACACATAGTGTCATGATTCAAAAACAACAACAACAAAATCAGCTGTTATTTTGGAAGCTCAAGAGAAAAGTTAAAGACTCAATGTAATATAAAAATGAGTCTGAATATTATTACCTAACTCTGGATTACTTCCTTCATGAGAGAAAACCAAAAGTAAAAACCAAAACCACAAGCCACCGCTCCCCCACCCCAAAAAATTTTATTATGAGCTATGGAAATTTTACCTCTAACCAAATTTTACCTCTAACCAAGCTGAAAAACAATACAGAATTTGTTTTATAGATAAATAAACTGTGAATTATTAAAAGTTATTAATTGATAAATAAGAATGAAAGTTGCAAAAATGTTATCAGATAAAAGGCAATAGAATCAATTTATTGTGCCTGTTGAGTAATAAAATACTGTATTTGAGAGGCCAATTATTTTGAACTACTTAAAACACTATCACTAACTAATTGTGAGCCTTTGGGGAACATCCTTCAATTCGCTTGCTTCAATTTCTTAATCTATAAAATAGTTCTGAAATATGACAATTCAGAACAATTCTTTCCAAAGTATGTCAAAAAATGGTCTAAGGCATGATACCAAAACACCCCACTAGATGGCAGGGTTCCCATTTCAAAGGAAGATCTTTTTTTCTTGTTCCAAAATAAGAGGTTCCAGCAAACAGAATTTGAAATATGTTTATTTGTATGGCTATAAATATGGCTCATCTGACTCAGTTTTCCACAGGGTTCCATGTTTTTCAGTGATTTGCAGCCAGCATTTTTTTTTTAAGCCAGATTGAGGAAGTTATTTGATATGCACCTACATTCTTTCCAAATAATCAAAGCTAATCCCTGTTTCTTCTTTTTAATCAGACATTACATGTCCAAAGTGTCATTAGCTGAAAAAAATTATAGCACCATTCATTAAGTAGTGTGTGACTTCTGAGCACAGTTTCACAGAGCAAGTATAAGTGTGGACATCTCTGGAATTTTTTACAGTTTCAGAAAGCCAAAGCAACACCTGCTAAATTTCATTTAATTCCTGACAGGACACTCATTGCTGTTTAAAAACCATTTCTAACCTTTCCAGTTGTGACTGGCTGAGACCAAATATTGTTTAAGGTAAAGTGAAGTGAAGTGAAAGTCGCTCAGTCATGTCCGACTCTTTGCGACCCCATGGACTATACAGTCCGTGGAATTCTCCAGGCCAGAATACTGGAGTGAGTAGCCTTTCCCTTCTCCAGGGGATCTTCCCAACCCAGGGATCAAACCCAGGTATCCCGCATTGCAGGCGGATCCTTTACCAGCTGAGCCACCAGGGAAGCCCGAACTGAAAGGTAAATCAAACTGAATTTTCAGACAAGTGCAAATGCTTTGATCAACTAAATACAGTATGTGGCTAATCTTTGAAAAGCAAATGGCAGGCATAAAAAAGGAAGCTATTTTTATTATTGCCAGTTATCATGATTATTATCGTTGCTGACTATTTTATTTCTAAAGTCTTCAGAAGGAGTCTTTTCTGAGAAACTTGAGTCAGAAAAAAAAATGTATTTCTTCCAAATTTAACATAGCAGACCCAATATGTTTTAACCAAAAGGAATGTTTTCCACTTTCAAAGTTCATACTAAGTAATGCTTCATTAAAGAAAAAAGGAATAATCCAGACATCTTTGAAAATTACAGGTTTGCTCATCCCAATATTTATCAGAAATTGCTAGACTTTCTAGTTTAAACAATTGAAAATTATCCCGAGGTAGAGTTATTTGAAGCATATTTAACCCTTTCTGTTTGCAAAACAAAACAAAACAAAAACACCCACGCTAAAAAAGAACCCCTTTTAACATAAAACAAAGTGATATGTCATGTGGTTTTGGGGGTAAAATATTAAACAAATACAGAAAACAGCTATTTCCCTCCATTAAAAACAATAGCAGCAACAAAACACTAGGTTGAAACTCCCTTCCTTGTGATGGACAATAGGATTTTTAAATGCCTTTCCAGCCCCTGGGCCGTGTTTAGACACAAAGTATTTTCATGTATCATGAGATCTCTGTCTTCCTGCCTAATCCTACTGTATCATAATGCCTCACAGTACAATGGAGATGCATGCATGCCTAATTTCCATAAATTACACAGTCCGACGTTTTCATAAAGACAAATTCCAATTGTAAACTATTAAACCTAATTCAGCATCCTTTGATGTCTCTGAGAAAAACTGTGGGGGTAGTTTAAGCATTCCTACATGGGAATGTGTTCCCTGGGGTAGGTGAACAGAAAGAGGAGGGTAATGTTTTGCCCCTCATATCTCTTCATTAACTTAAATGTGTTCTACTGAGATTGAAGTTAGTCTCTGGATAGAAAATTCTTTTAAAAATTCTAAACACTGGGGACAAACTTACACAGAAGACTTTTCCCAAAAGCTCAAAATCTGAATCAAAAGAAAGTCTATTTCTCTGAGTCCCTGTTTTGATTCTCCTCTAAGGTAGAAACCCAGTGCTAGCTGACTTCCAACAATCTTACTCTTTGGATTATTTCATGTTAATTTTCCCCCTTTGTTCCTAAACTCTCCTGTGACTTGGTCTTTAGATCAAAGCAAACACCACCCAGGCTTCTCCATTCCGGTTCCATCAAGTTTCATCATTTAGATGTGGAATTTCCTCGACAGATCTTGTTCTCAGCATCCTGTTGACATAATTTAACATACAGGTTATAAAGAATTCTGTGGACCTTCCCCCTTCCTGTTTACTTTCACTTCTCAATGGAGCCTAGTGCTCAGAAGCAGTTCTTTTAAACCTAGAAGCCGGATCACCTCACCCTGAAGCAGGAAAGGTGTGAAAAGCAAACAGAGGAGAGCAAATACAGTGGCTTTTCAGCAGTTCCTCAGAGCTGGTTGTAGTCTGAGAGGTGATTCAGAGAGTGAGAATTCTGAGCAGGGGGCAGGATGGGGACCATGGATACATTTCTGGGTCCTGCTGAGTTAGTCCTTCACAGGGTGGCTTTGTTATGAGACGTGAAGTGTTATGAATTCCTGGAACCCCACACACACCAGCAGGCAAATGTAAGCACATTTTAACAGAGAGGAGGCTCTTGGATCTGGGGCCACTATCTAGAACCAGTGAGCTGAAAGTTTCCTTAGTCCTATAATTTCTCCTGATGCGATAATCCATGCATACCTCTGGGGAGAGGATCTTCCCCCAACTGTCTGTAAATGCTGGCTGGGAACCCTACGAGCCAGGCCAGAAATCTCCCTGTGGGTAATCTCTGGACCAGATGAGTCAAAGTGTCAGAACAGACAAGTATTGCTATAAGGTCCTTTAAAGGCCAGCTGAACTTTGTAAGCACAACACAAAGCAGCTGTTGATGGCCTGGCTTGTGGAATGTAGGGGGTGTGTGAGCCCAAAGCCCCGGTGGGTGGGATGGGTGAGGGTCTCCTGCCAAGTGGCACTTTGAGGCAGGCAGAGAGAGACCAGGCGGATCAGAGACTCCTTTACATGCAGGGCTACTGGTGGAGGAACACAAATTAAGGGCAGGGTGGGCTGCCGTCTACGGGGTCGCACAGAGTCGGACACGACTGAAGCGACTCAGCAGCAGCAGCGGCAGCAGGGCAACTGTGAGTTACCTAGGACACTGTGAAGATTTCCTTAAATTCATTTTAACAAGCTAGCAGCAAAAAACTGGCATCGGATCCAGAAAGGACAAGGGTGAATCAGTACCCATCCTGGATTCTGGACATCTAAATTCAAACCTAAACTGCAATTGCATCAACTCAGCACACCCCTTTCTTTGTAAATTTACTTGTTTTAAAAAATTAAATCTTATGTGCTATTAAAAAAAATTATTAACATCAAGTAAAAGAGAGTATGCATATGTGTATTCTTCCTGAATAAAATGGAAACTTTAATGTGGTTTTACTTTATGACTTGAAACCCACATTCCAATTTTTTTCTCATAACCCAGGACTTAAAACCCAGATACACTGTGAATGTGTGTTTTATCTTATGTAATTATAACATTTAAAATATTACAGGTATAAAAATATTTTATATTATTTTTATTTATAATACTTTGCAAAAGTGTTTTGTCATTTGCTATAAGTGTATAATCTTTAACAATAACTAATTAGACCTTTAATTTTATTTCTTGTTACCAGTTTTTTGGTAATACCATCATGTCCCTATATCTTCATGTCTATACTTGTATTGATTTTTTCAGCCTCTATCATACATATTTGAAAATGTTTTTCATGAAAGATATGAGAGCAAAGTGTATTTTCTAAATTCACATATGAGATTGTCTTTCTGTTTTTCTTGAACAAGGACAATAATATGGCTTGTAGAATGTTCGGCCAAAATTTTGGCTACTCAAAACACTGAAATTCCATTTCTTCAACTTATCTGTTGAGCACCTACTCTCTGCCTGTATCTCCTAGTTGCTGTGGACAAGTGAATAAGATTACAGCCTTTGACATTTTAAAAACTTACTTTTATTGGAGATTAATATACATCATTTATTTTAATAATAATAAATGAACAGTTAATAAATCCCACCATCATTTCTTTCTCTTCTTTCCTCTTTTGAGTAGAGGCAAACAGGTGTTTTTCTCCTTTACTTTTTAAACTGAAAAATGTTGTTAAGTATATATCTGAGAGTGTGTTGCATTTTACAACTTTTCCTGGTTCTTGGAGGACCTTTCAAAGTGTAAAGTGTATTGTTATCACACTAAACACATCCACGTTTTATTTTAATCTTTTCACCCATTGTTTTGTCTTTTTATCTTTGCATCTGACACCTAGAGTAATTGTTGAGGCTAGTTTTCTTCACTAATTTGTTCCTCCATTGTATTCAGTTACTAACCACATTGTAATGATCAGTTCAGCCATTGTATATTTGATCCATGATCTTAGATCCTGCACTTTTTAGGACTGCCAAATGTGTTTGTTTTGTGATGTATGTCTGTCTAATTTGTTAAAAAAAAAACAGATATTTTCAAAAATATCATTTCTTTCTTGCAGCAAATCTATTCCACTGACATGCATTCGCATCTTTCTCAGATTGTTCTCTTTCTTTTGAACCATGATATCTATCTTATGTCTCAACACTTCTCTCCTTTTGTTCATGTTTAAGAAGAGAGAGCTCTGCTGGTTTTGTGTAGGCTGTGTAGGTGAAATGAGTCCTGTCAGGCCCAAATGAGTCTTACAGGCCCAAATGAAGGGATAAAGGAAAAGTTTTAATTTACTCTACATCCACTTAGCCATTTCTAAGGCCCAGCCAAGAGGTGAATGGTGGGGATTAAAAAAGGAGCTGGTGTCAAAACTTTTCTCTAGGCTGAGTAATTGCTTTGCCCTTTTGTTGAGACTCACAGGGGCCTTCAGATATTTCTGTTTTCCTGCCCTACAGAGACGCTGCTGTGGATTTTCTGCTCTCTGTGGTCTCTGGCCTCCGATGTGCCCCAACTTTACCAGAGTCTCTGACAGTTACATAATCTCTCACACCTTGTCTACTAGACTTTCCGATTTTAACAGGTATGGTTTTATCAAGTTCTCTTCCAATTTTTTTCGCCCCAGAAAACAATGCTTCCTCTTCAAGTGAAAGGGATTTCTATCAACTTTCATATTAATCTGATTTTGTCCAAATTATACTTCAGGGCTTCCCAGGTGGTGCTAGTGATAAAGAACCTGCCTGCCAGTGCAGGAGACACAAGGGACATGGGTTCGATCCCTGGGTCAGGAAGATCCGCTGGAGTAAGAAATGGCAACCTGCTTCAGTATTCTTGCCTGGAAAAATCCCATGGGCAGAGGAACCTGGCAGGCTATAGTCCATAGGGTCACAAAGACTCAGTCATGACTGCGCAAACACGCATGATACTTCAGCACAAACTGTTGGGCTCTTTCCCTAGTACATCACTCTTTTTCTTCTATCAGTTCAGTTCAGTTCAGTCGCTCAGTTGTGTCCGACTCTTTGCGACCCCATGAATCGCAGCACGCCAGGCCTCCCTGTCCATCACCAACTCCCGGAGTTCACTCAGACTCACATCCATCGAGTCTGTGATGACATCCAGCCATCTCATCCTCTGTCGGCCCCTTCTCCTCCCGCCCCCAATCCCTCCCAGCATTAGAGTCTTTTCCAATGAGTCAACTCTTCGCATGAGGTGGCCAAAGTACTGGAGTTTCAGCTTTAGCATCATTCCTTCCAAAGAAATCCCAGGGCTGATCTCCTTCAGAATGGACTGGTTGGATCTCCTTGCAGTCCAAGGGACTCTCAAGAGTCTTCTCCAACACCACGGTTCAAAAGCATCAATTCTTCGGTGCTCAGCCTTCTTCACAGTCCAACTCTCACATCCATACATGACAACAGGAAAAACCATAGCCTTGACTAGATGGACCTTAGTCGGCAAAGTAATGTCTCTGCTTTTGAATAGGCTATCTAGGTTGGTCATGACTTTCCTTCCAAGGAGTAAGCGTCTTAATTTCATGGCTGCAGTCACCATCTGCAGTGACTTTGGAACCCCCCAAAATAAAGTCTGACACTGTTTCCACTGTTTCTCCATCTATTTCCCATGAAGTGATGGGACCAGATGCCATGATCTTCGTTTTCTGAATGTTGAGCTTTAAGCCAACTTTTTCACTCTCCTCTTTTACTTTCATCAAGAGGCTTTTTAGTTCCTCTTCACTTTCTGCCATAAGGGTGGTATCATCTGCATATCTGAGGTTATTGATATTTCTCCCGGCAATCTTGATTCTAGCTTGTGCTTCTTCCAGTCCAGCGTTTCTCATGATGTACTCTGCATATAAGTTAAATAAGCAGGATGACAATATACAGCCTCGACGTACTCCTTTTCCTATTTGGAACCAGTCTGTTCCATGTAGATATTTAGTAAGTCACATGGCTGACCAGCCAAAAAAGCATAATCAGCCTCTCTTCCAGCTGGTTTTGACCAAATAATTGGATTTGGACAAATAATAGGAAGGTAGATGAGGTACATAGAACGGCATGCCTTTAAAAGGAAAGGAACATATATAGTCTTTTTCTTTTCCCTTCCTGCTTAGTGGAATGTCACATGGTGGATGGATCTGGAACAGTCCCCTTAGACATGATATGGGGATTACGTACTAAGACAGTAGAACAACGAGATAGAATAAGCTTGAGTTTAGCAATGCAGAGAGCCACGTGACAGATGTTATTAATACGTAAGTCAGATTACTAAATCCATAGAAGTTACAACAGCATAGATTTTTACAGCACACTGTTATTTTGTGTATGACTAAGTTAGAAAAAAGTTACCTTGTAATAGAACATTGATTTCAAGAAATATCTCTATTTCAGTGATGCTAAATGTGAAAAACAAAACCAAAGCTATGCCTTAGAATTGATTAAATGTACTTTTGTCTCCTAACCTCAAACCTCGTGACCTTCAGCCTCTTAGCAGTATCCACAGTAATTACAATAATCTGCAAAGCCCTCCTGTAATGTACCAATTCCCCTCAATGCCTTCTTACCTTCTTAAGTCTCTCTTCTTATCCCCCGCCACACTTCAGTTTTGCTCATATAGATCCTGTCACTCTGGTCATTCTGAACTTGCTGTGGTTGAAGTCTCTGGACCTGCTCCTAAATTTTGTGCTGTGCTATGCTCAGTTGTGTCCAACTGTAAGCAACCACATGGACTATAATCCACCAGGCTCCTCTATCTATGGGATTATCCAGGCAAGAATACTGGAGTGGGTTGCCATTTCCTTCTCCAGGGGATCTTCCCAACCCAGGGATCAAACCTGCATCTCTGGCTTCTTCTACATGGACAGGTGGATTCTTACCACTGAGCCACCTAACTTGGGGGCCTTTCAAATATCCTATCTCTTCTTCCACCTATTGATTTTCTCCCTGCCAAATTATCACATGACTTATCCTCTCCTCTCAAATCTTGACTTAACTTTCATCTTCTCAGTGAGACCTTTCCCAACCACCCTACTGAACTTGCCAACACTTGTTCAATTTCTCACCTTCCCCTTCCTGGTCTCGCTTCCTGTTTTCTTTCCCTCCACTGCTCTTACCAGAACTTAACCTATGACTGAAAACTCCTACAGACTTGTTGTTGTTGTTCAGTCTCTAAGTCATATTCGAATCTGCGAGCCCAGGGACTGCAGCATGCCAGGCTTCCCTGTCCTTTACTATTTCCTAGAGTTTGCTCAAACTCATGTCCATTGTGTCAGTGATGCCATCCAACCATCTTGCCCTCTGTCGTCCCCTTCTCCTCCTTCTCCTCTCAGTCTTTCCCATCATGGGGTCTTTTCCAATGAATTGGCTCTTCCCATCAGATGGCCAGAGTATTGGAGCTTCAGCTTCAGCATCAGTCCTTCCAATGAATATTCAGTTATTTTCCTTTAGGATTGACTGATTTGATCTTGCAGTCCAAGGGATTCTCAAGAGTCTTCTGCTAGACCACAATTTGAAAGCATCAGTTCTTTGACACTCAGGCTTCTTTATGGTCCAGCTCTCATGTCCATACATGACTACTGAAAAAAACCATAGCTTTTACTATATAGATCTTTGTTGGAAAAGTGATGTTTCTGTAATACACTGTCCAGATGTCATAGCTTTCCTTCCAAGGAGCAAGCATCTTTTAATTCCATGGCTGCGGTCACCATCTGCAATGATTTTGCAGCCCAAGAAAATAAAACCTGTCACTGTTTCCACTTTTTCTCCATCTATTTGCTATGAAGTGATGGGACTGGATGCCATGATCTTAGTTTTTTAAATGTTGAGTTTTAAGCCTGCTTTTTCTCTCCTCTTGCACTCTCATCAAGAGGCTCTTTAGTTCCTCTTCCCTTTCTGCTATTAGAGTAGTATCATCTGCATATCTGAGGTTGTTGATATTTCTCCTGGCAATCTTGATTTCAGCTTATAATTCATCCAGCCTGGCATTTTGCAAAAAGTACTCTGCATATAAGTTAAATAAGCAAAGTGGGTATATACAGCCTCGATGTACTCCTTTCCCAATTTTGAACCAGTCCATTGTTCCATGTCCGTTCTAACTGTTGCTTCCTGACCTGCATACAGGTTTCTCAGGAGGCAAGTAATGTGGTTTGGTATTCCCATCTCTTTAAGAATTTTTCACAGTTTTATGTGATTCACACAGAATATTCTTACAGAATATCTCCCAATTAATATTTTTCTCAGTGGAATGCCTCTTGGTTATTAATACTCAGACTTCACAGAGCATTTTAAATGCAATATGTTTTGGCGACTGGTTAAAAAGAAAAAAACTTTTTTTGCCCATAAGTCTAAATACACATTAAAAATATTTTTAAGTAATTTACAACATTGTGTTAGTTTCAGGTATAAAGCAAAGTGAAACAGTCAGACATATACATATATCTGTTCCTCATGCTCAGTCATGTCCAACTCTTTGTAACCCCATGGACTGTACCCCACCAGGCTCCTCTGTCCATGAGATTCTCCAGGCAAGAATACTGGAGTGGGCTGCCATTCCTTTCTTCAGGAGATCTTCCTGACCCAGAGATCAAACCCAGGTCTCCTGCACTGCAGGCAGATTCTTTACTGCCTGAGCCACCAGGGAAGCCCTACATCTACAATATTGTGTCAGTTTCAGCTATAAAGGAAAGTGAAGCAGTCAGACACACACACACACACACACACACACATATATATATATATGTACTACTTTAGATATTTTTCTTATGTAGGTCTTTACAGAGTACTGAGTACTCTGTGCTATACAGTAAATCCTTATTAGGGAGATTGGGGTCGACATATGCACACTACTATATATAAAATAGATGAATATATTTTTAAACAAACTAATGTGCATAAATGGTCTTGAGCTGTATTCTAAATACAATTGAAGAACATTAACATTTAAAGACATGAGGGTTAAATATCAGCTAAGGATATGTACATCATGATACTACATAGCCAGAAGCCAAAATATTTATTTGCAACATCATCAAGATTTTGTTGAGCAACAGTGTTGTTCTAAGTATTTTTCATTCCAATGTAAACATCTATTATTAATATTCAGGCATTTGACTCTATTTTAATTATATTAAGTGATGTTGGTTGGGTTTGAGGATTGTCAGCTTTGACTGGATCTGGAACGAAAAAGGACATTACAGAAGGTTTAGGTCAAGAGAAAATCAGCTCTTCTGTTGGATCACACTGTTGTTGTTCAATTGTTGTGTCTGACTCTTTGTGACCCTAAGGGCTGCAGCATGCAAGGCTTTCTTGTTGTTGATTGTTTAGCAGCTAGTTGCAATTTGGTGTTCTTGCATGAGAAGATGGGTTCATATCCTTCTACTCCTCCATCTTGAACCTGCTGTTGGATCATATGGGCCTCCAGATTCATTGGTGCTGGAAGTGTCTGGAGAGGGCAGGGTTACTGTGTGAAGTTTATGGTAAGCTCCAGTAGGAGAATTGCAATACACCCGGGATTCTGGAGTAAAGCTGTGCCATCTACCATAGATGATTGCACGCTGTTTGAGAAACAGCTTGTGGCATGTTTTTAGGCAAGTAGAGACGGATCATTTTACCGTTAGGTACCAAATGACACTGTAGCCATATCTTCTCATTATGAACTGGGTTCTCACATACCCATCAAGCTATGAAGTTGGACAAGTTCAGCTGCTGTCCATCGTATGATAGAAATGGCACATCTAGGATGGACCATTAGAAGGACCGAGGACATGTGGATGCTACATGTCACCCTCCACACTTACCCTCTCCGTGACTTGCACATTTAAGGGGGTTTCATAAGAACATTTGAAGGAGGTTTGTGAATGGATTGTCTTGGTACAAGGGTGAAGCTGAAAATAGGTGATAAATACATTGCAGCCCCATTTAAAGGTTCCCCTGAGAACAGTGGAATGGGGAGGGAAGACCTCCCCAGTGGGTGGAGCTTCTTGCAGGGTACCAATTTATCTACTTGATGTGGAAGGAGCAGTGCCCTGAGAGGAGACAATACACAGATTCCTGGGCAGTGGCAGATGGCCTGACCCTCTGGTGGAGGTCTGGAAGACAAGACTCTTTGAGATAGAAACATGGAGATGGACATATGAAGATGGGCACAGATTTAAATATGTTTATATTATCAGTGAATGCTTAACAGAAAGTAGCTACTTAGAAAACTTACATAGCTAATACTGTACTGGTAACATTTGGCCACTCAGAACTGGCGTGATGGACACATAATTGAAATGGCACAGAAGCTAAGTATGGGCTCAACAGCATGAACAACCCACTGTTAAGGCTGATCTAACCATTTCTGTCTCTGAGTATCCAACTTTTTAGCAATAAAAATGAACCTTGAGCCCAAATCCTTATACGGCACTATTCATTGAGGAGACCAACTGACCACTTAGTGTCACTTTAACAACCTCAGGCTCCCCCCACCTTCAACCAGTCATTCATCTGTTTCAGGTATAGATTTGCTGTTCTTGCCTACAGTGCTTTAGCTATTACTGCTATCCAGGTACTTATAGAATGCCTAATCCATAGCTCTGGAATCAATTCCATACCACCAATTCCATTCCAACCAGGGAAACTTCACAGTGAAAGAGGTGCCTGAAAGGGCCCTTGACCATTGGGTCCGCTGGTCATATCATGTACTAAATCATCCAAAATCAGCTGCCGCCCTAGAATACTAGAAAAACCTTCTAGCTGTACAATTGCAATACTGGTCTGCAGGAAACACTTCAAATAAAAGAAGTGCTATTATTTAAGTTGTAGTATATCTATTAACTTGGAGAACTTTATAAAGCACCGTGTTCACACAAGAATAGGTACATGGGTCCAAGAACCAAGATGTGGAAGCAGAAGTGGCTCCATTTTACCATCACCTATGATGATGATGGACTTCCCTGGTGGCTGAGACAGTAAAGAATCTGCCTGCAATGCAGGAGACCCGAGTTGGATCCCTGGGTAGGAAAGATCCCTTGGAGGAGAAAATGGCAACCCACCCCAGTATCCCTTGGAGGAGAAAATGGCAATCCACCCCAGTATACTTGCCCAGGAAATCCCATGGCCAGAGGAGCCTGGGGTTGCAGAGTCAGACATGACTGAGCGAGTCACACACACATAATGAGACACCAGAGGATTTTGCCCTTACTGTCTCCTAGACTCTTAGCTCTGCTGGTTCCTTCTGAAAGAGACTTCTTCCAAAGGTTAACATTTTGCAACAAAAGATAACTAATCATTACCACTCGGTCTGTCATAATCTATGAATAGCACTTTCATGGTCATAATCATGTAAATGTATTTAATTATGTTGGGAAGTAGAGGGTAATAAAAATATGGGAGTGTATGTGAGAATGATGGCTTGTGTGTATATGTGTGTCTGTGTGTTGAAGGTTGACAAAGGAAGAGGAAATAGCGCTAAAGCTTATCTTTCATGGAGAAGTCAACAAATTAGACCTAACATTTAAAATAGCAAATAATGTCATTAAAGTATGATATGATGGAGAAGACAAATAAAAGTATTTAGCTCAAAGAATTGGGAGTGTTGTTCTGGGGAGGGAAAAGATGAAGTAGACTGAGATTATTGTTTTGTTTTAAAAGAAGTTCTTATTTATGTGCATGTCTGTTTATGATTGAAAGCAAAAAAGAACAAAACACTTCCTGTTGTTATGCAATTTATCTTCTGGTTCATGTTCACCTTTAGATTTGTAATGATTTTATGATCATATTAATAACATTTTAGATGCAGGTATATTTCAGTTGTTTCTCTCCTTCCTTCCTTCGCCCATACTTTCTTCCTTGTCTTTTATCTAAATTTAATTTTCTTATTCCCCAGTTCTTTATTTATGTCCAGCTGAACTAAACCTTTGGAATTTTTAATAGTATATTTTGGGAAGGCAAATGGCACTTGCATCCTGGGATAAAATTCCAAACACAATATTATACAAGTATATCATAGCATAGAGAAGTGCTATATTTCAAGGAAATGAGAATGATGTGCTTTCGTAGTTGGTGTTAGATGAGTTGAAACTTGTTGTCTGTGATGATGAAGGCACTGATGTTGAAAATGTATATAAACAATTGGAATAAAATAGATTCACAAAATATGAGTTGGAAAAACAATATTTTAAATACACACACTATTTTCCTAAAACATGATTTTATGTAAGAATATATAACTTACAGCTTATTACAAGCATGTGTTGAATATTTTAAACATATCCATAACAACATAAAATATCAAATTTACCAAAAATTTACCTTTGGATATTCTCCTTGAAGAAAATGTTCTCAGGCTCTTTTTAGAGATATATGATATTGACTATTCAATCTACAGATGACCCAATAAGTTATAATCTTTACAGTGCAGATGAACAGAGGCTAGAAAGTTAAAAATATACTCATGTGATACAGCTGGTAGAGGGGAGGTGATATTTGAATTCAGCTCTAACGCAAACTCAAGAAATTCTTAAGTCATCTTAGTATCATCTATACTAAGTCCTTTCTTTAGGCGACTCAGTGCTAAAATCTGAGCTACAGATGGGAAAGTCTGGGCAGACATATTCCATGTCTTAGGTTGAAGATTACAGCTGGGGTTCTGGGAAAGAAGGCTAGAAATCTAAAAAGTCATTACCCAAGTGAGGGGACATGGTAAAATACAACAAACCTGTGAAAGAAAGTGTATGTTAGTTGCTCAGTTGTGTCTGACTCTTTGTGACCCTATGGACTGTAGCCCACCAGATTCCTCTGTCCATGGGATCCTCCAGGCAAGAATATTGGAGTGGGTTGCCATTTCCTTATTTTCTCATGAAGAAGTCTTTGCCACAGCTTTCACCTGTGTGACACTCCTTTTTTAACTGCCTAGACATCTCTTATTCCTCCATTGAAGACTTCTTTAGTTTCTGCTCAGCTGGAACTCCTTCTCTGACTTCCCACCTCCTTCCTCTGAGCCTCCTGGTACACATACATGCCATCATCATCATCACCCAGTAACTTATCTGAAAATAATTTATTTGTATGTCTAGCTCCACCCTAGATTGTAAGATCCTTGAGGACTGTGTTTAGGTTCTTTAAAAGCATTTATTTTACACAACCTAGCAAAATGTCTGGAAGAGATACTCTTTTGAACCTAACGTGTATGTAACCAGTAGTAGAGCTGGGATTTGAACCTAGCTCTGGTTATTACATGAATGACTGATTGAATGATAAGTAGATTCCCTGGAAGGTTTATCTGGACATTGGCTTTTGGGATTGAAATATTTCTTTTCTTGTTTTGGTATTTTTTTTTATTCTGGAGAAAAAAGCTTTGAGTTGTTTCACAGGATGGTAGATTATGTTTCAAAGCTTAGATGATAATTGAATGTATGACAACTTGTCATTCTGTAGCTTGCTTCCCAGAATTAGTTGTGTTCTATCATCTTGAACATTCATATTATATATTGAGAACATGAGGTATTGGCCTAAAGGATGAGCAGCAAGTTGTCGTGTCAGGGTTGAGAGGTGCTCCTTCCCATCACCGCCCACTGTGAGACACTTAATGGAAATTTCTACTGCCCATCATCTGCAAGCTCTTAAAATTACAGAACCTACTTTCCTGTTAGACACTTTGACATAATTGAGTGAAAAAGAAGTAATTGTGTTCAACTACTAGTAGAAAATGAGCCCCAGTCAATGACTCTCTGGAGGTGTGTGTTCTGAATTATCAGGATGTCATGGTGTCACCAACTGTTCTTGGATCAATCAGTCTGGAGGAGAAGACAAGGATTTCCTCTGGAGGCTGTTTTTCAGAAAAACTGACTGCTTAGATATTTGCGAACTAATGGTGGGGGATAAGCAGTTGTTTCCCCTAGGGTGTGCTGTCCTATTTATGGGCAGTCATTTTTATTCGTTTTATAAAAACACAAGCACAGACTCTAAAGAGTTGGTTCTAGGAAGTTATTCAATTCTGCAGCAAACCAACGTTTCTACGCTTTCCTATTAAGACATCTCAAACGTGCTTTTTGTCCCTCACACCTAATTTATGCAAACGATCTCTTGCCCTGGGGGCTGCTCTGTTTTTTAATGAATTCACTTTGATGACAAGTAAATGGGGCAGGTGTTTCAGGAAGCACACGTAACAGTTCATCCAGGGCTAGTTTAACTTTAAAATTCTTTCATTTGTGTAAGATCTTTGAGCCTAACATTCTGGTTGAAATGTATAGATCTTGTTTCCTTTTTATCTCTTTCCCTCTGAAACATTATCTTCCTAACTTATCTTGGACCTCATTGCTGGACTGGGAGTGAGGAAAAGTTTAGTTTGCTTCTGCCAAAAAATGTCCATTTGACCCTGCACATGTCACTGAGTAAGCTTCTTTGTGACTCACATTTTGAACTTGTGAAATGAGTTGGTGAAAGTGGGGAAGTGGGGGTTGAATGAGATGATTTCTCCATGGCCTCAAATACCATTTCTGTGCTAAGGGTTTACACATGTGGATCCTCAGCCCAGTTTCTGAAGCACTGATAGATATCTTCAATCAAATATTCCACAGATACCTCACGACTGTCTTGCAAAACTGAGAGTCTTTCCTTTTGTTCTCTGTGGTTGTGAATAATGCCTCCAGTTACCCAGAAAGATACTTAGACTTCATCTGCAGTATTACAAATACATTACCTTCCATGTATCAGTCTGTGTGAGTTTTGCCCTAAATTTATCCTCACTCATGGCTCCTGTGTTAATTTGGCCATGATGAACTTATAGCTGGATCATTGTTTAATAAAGACAATATGTTTGTTATACTTCTTAATATATTTCTTCTTTTAATAGCTATAACTTTTTCTGTTAAGACTAGATCATGAGATTGAAGTAAGATGTTAGACACAACATAAGGAAACAGTGGCAAGGAAAGAGGTCATAGAAAGCTCTCTTCTGGCTTGAGTGTTGGCCAGAGAAAGGGGAATTGAAAGGCTTCAGAGGAGCATTATTCTCTGCTCATAATGGCACAGCCTGGGGAAATTTTAAAATTGCATTAATAGGCATCAATGTGTTCTGATGCACAGGAAGTAGTTTGCCTGTGACTAAATAAGGTACCTAAAGGAAGTTAAGTGGACTCCCAGATAAATGGAGGCCTGGGGTTGAGATGAGAAGGACGTAGAGGCAGAAACTTGGGTCCTAGCACTAGACGCTACAGCACAGATGTGTACAGTAAGTAGAATGTAAACACAGTCAGGCAGGCATTTCTGCCTATTTTGGTTATTACTGTATATTTATGCTTAGTATATATTACATACCCCTAAATATTTATTAATTAAATAGGCATGGCAAGATACCTAAAAGAATCAGATGCTAAGAACTGCACTTCTGTAGACATCATCACAGGCTATCCAGAGACCAGATACTGTGCTGGACATCTCTGGGAGATAGGAGAACTGAGGTCAACACGTGAGTCTGGATCTGATCCCAGGTAGGTAAGTAAATTTCTACTCCCACCTCAAAGCTTACTTCCTAAATTAAGGGCAGGAGAAAGGGAAACAAACCCTGAGTTCTTTTGTGATTAAAGTGATAAAAGAGATTTTTAAGCTGTAGAAGAGCACAAATGGTCCTTCATTGACTATTTTAATTCCCTCTATCTCTAGAGAGAACATGATGGCAATTACCGAAAAGGGAGTTTATAAGGTATGACTTAGACCTCACTGCACTTCCTATCATCCCCGCCTTCTCTCTGCTGCTGGTTTTACTCCTTTGTAAAATTCTTTAATGGCTCCACATACCATGGGAACAAGTCCAGTTCAGACCCCAAATGGCTCCACTGTGTCTTCAATCCTCTCTCTCATTTCATTTCTATTTTGCATTCTCTATTTCAAGGCTTCCGCATTAGGTATGAGTGACTGAACAACAACTACCTAGGGGAGAGTGACTACAAATATCTGGTTAAGTTAGGGGTACTCTTTTCTGATTTGTATCTCAATGGGCTAGAGATAGCCAGCTTTCCATTGCCAGTACCTACACACCAACACACACATACTCTCTCTCTCTCTCCATCTCTTTCTGTCCACACATGCTAAATTCCAAGTCGGGTTGTACTATCTGTAGTTTCTCCAAGTCTACCAAGCCTTTTGTTATACTAGTTCTCTAGCCATCCACCATCTCTTCAGTCCTCCATTCCACTTTAATGAACATGTACACGTTTAGAAAATACCAACTAATGTTTCAGGTTCTCTGTGAATCCCTCCCTGTCCTGTGCCTGGTGGCAAAATTAGGTATTATTCATTGTGCAGATAATTAGCATTTTAATTAGTCATTTAAAGCCATGGATTACATCTTATTCATCTTTGTATCTCTAGGATATAATATGATCTCTGGTCTACAATAGGACCAAATAATATTTCATTAGTGAATGTTCTCTGCAGTTTCTTCCAACTCTAATGAGCTGAGATTAAAAGAGTAATGGATTTTACAACTAGAAACACAATTGGATTGAATTCCTAAAGAAACCCCTTGGACTTCAGATTTTACCTGATACTGATGAAATTTCTCTTAGCATTTTTTAGGTCTGATGTAATTTGAATTAGTTCCAGTGTTAAGAAATGGTACATGGACAGAACATGACTAGATTTGAGATTTGACTCTCATCTTGGCTATACCCTAGCTATGCAACTTTGAGAAAGTCTCTGGATACTTTTGACTTCAATTTTTTCTTTCATTTAAGGAAAAATACTAGTTATCTTTAAGTGATGGTTCTAAGTTTAAAAAATGTGCTAATGTATGTGGCTGTTCTCTGGAGATCATAAAGCAATATCGTTTCTCAGAATAATGCTTTTGGGGAAGTTACATGTCCCTTTTTTACTCCTTAAAACCAAAAGCAGGAAAACAAATCCTAGAATAGGAGTTGAAGACTATTGATTGGGAGAAGAAAATAAGAAACATTTCTATAATAACTGGTACTGCAATCACTAAGATTGGCTCTCATTTCATAATGAAACGTGATTCCATGAAATAGCAGTTAGCTAAATGTCAAATGAAGGTTATTCCATTAAAATGCTGTTCTAGTTCAATCAAGCAAAAACAAGCTTACGCCTTTACAGAGCACAGCTATTAGTGTTTTTTGTGTTTATGCAATTTTCTTTGGCTGGAGGAGTTTCTGCTATTCTTTACTCAGCCTTCCTACAGTAGAGCAAATTGGCTGGGAATCTCTATGTTAATGAAAAATTATACATTTCAATATACAATACATATTAAAGTAATTACAGTTCAGTATTTGTGTGTGTGTAATTCTAATCTGTTATTTCAAACTGGGACCACGTATTAAAGAATAAAAACATATGTAGTGTTTTGTCTTGATAACTTAGCTTGCTACATGTAGTAAGCTACAGTTATGCTTACTTTAGGAAGAACTAGCTTTAAAATAAGATCGCTGAATACTTGTCTTAGTATTCAAACTGTAACGCAATACTTACAGTTAAATGAGTTTAGACAAATAATTTAAGCTTTTGAGACTTAGCTTGCCTATCTATGAATTTAAAGTCAAAATGTCTCAACCTTGTTATCTCTTGTTGTAAGGTGAAAAATAATTCGATAAGTAAAAAAAATTAAATTGAAATGTACAGTAATTGATGAAATAAAGGGTGTTAGTGTGAAGCCTAGACTGTAGCCTTTGGGACAGACAGAGCACTAGGCTCATATTGTGTTTCTACCAATATGTTACTTAGAGCATTGCTTTATGTAGCACCATCTGTTAAAAAAGGGGAAAGGGTTGGTCTTACAGAGTTGTGAGAATCCCTGATAACATCTGTAAAAGACCTAGTATATAATGGACATTAACATATTAGCAATCCCAAGGTTTTCCCCTTCAACAAAGTCTGAGTCCAAACAAATCAAGCTTTTTAGTATTTCTGGGGAAAAAAAAAAAAACTAGTTGAATACATTCTTACTTACAGTGCCCGTAACTCGTTTCTGATCATAGTTGTTGCAGTTCTTTCGATTTTTATATTTTGAGAAAAATGAGGTACCTGTGCTTGAACCTGAGTAAATTGAGGAGTGACTCTCCCACTCCTCCCTCCTTCTTTGGTCACATTGACTTGACAATGACTTGACAAATGAGTTAAGTGGAGATGAGTCAAAAGCTCTCATGCTAATGTACTTTCCCAGCCCAAGCTTTTAGGAAAAATGAAGAAAAGGTTACTTTATCATTTTGTATTATTTTATTTGGTTTTATTTAGGAATAATTTAGGGCATAGAAGAATCTAATAAAATAATGGACATAGCAGAAAGCATATTCATTGCTAATCCATCACATCTTAGCTCTGCACTCCTTGTTGACAAGTACAGAGCGATGGCTTCACCAGCAGAGTAATGATAAATATCTTCAAAAGGGTCCATTTCCTTTGTCTTTTCAGTGCCTAAATGGAAAAACTGTTTTATGTCAACTCAGTGGAGTTAGGTCCATTTCTGCCATGGAATTTTTGTATTTTTTTTCTTATTCTTTTTGCTTCTTTAAAGCTTTATTCCTTGAATGTTTCATAATATATACATAAATGTATATGTGAATATATTGGTATATATGCATGCATATGTATATACATATGTGAAATATATATGTATATGTATACACATATATACACATATGGATAAGTGTATCTGTATGTACCTATATATCCTAAGAATAAGTGTACATTATAATTCACTTTTTAGTATAATTTAAGGCCCCTACACAAAACTAGAATTTTAGAATTGGCAGAGACTGTTGGTAGCTGGCATTATTTTCTCTCATAAATATCTTTTTCAGAATTTCCTCTAAAATAACCCACTGGTAGGTATGAACCCTGCTTTATTCCCAGCAATTATGGCAAATGGCTTTGTTAATGATGTGCCATGGAATTTCATTCTTTAATTTCTCCTTGTTTGGAGAAGTATAATATTTTGGATCCAAATTATCCATAGAAGGATGAAAGATAGATTTAGATATTCCTTGAGGTGGAAAGCCACTTAGAGGCTCTCTGTTTAACTTCACTTCAGAGTCAAGAGGGGAAATACAGGCATTGGAGACTCTTATCGGTGTAGCCAAGGCATAATGTACTGAATCTCAGAGTTCAATCCAGTATTGCCAGCAACACTTTTTTGTTTTTAAAGCTTGTTTTTTTTCTATAATATTGCTCATATTAGAAACTAAGAATATTTTTCTATAATGAAAATATTGCAGCCAGTATGGATATTATAACTAATTCTTATCTTAAATGTCATAAAACATAGGCTTTAGAAGAAAAATTAGCTTATGAGTTATGTGAGCCTGTGACCATCATTCATCCATCCAACCAATCACCCATCCATCCAACCAATCACCCATCCAACAACACTGATCATTTACCTTGAATATATATCTATGCTAGACTTGTGAATGAACATAGTGATTAAGACCTAATTCAAGCTCTGAAAGTATTTACAATTTTCTGGTGATTAAAAGACAACTATAGAATGGGTTGTCAACAAAGTCAATGTACAGTTAGTGTCTTGAGAGAGACATGGTAAATTGTCACTGGGGTGCAGAGAAGGAAATGCTGCTTCTAGCTGTGGCTGCATCTGAAGTGGAAAGAATGCCTTGAATCCAATAGAAAATGGGGAAGGTAGTTAATTCTGAGAACAAACTGGATAATCATACAGAGATAGGGAAAATAATGAAGAGTGAGAAATGTTGGATGGTTTCCTGAATGAAGGAGGTAGTGAGAGGTAAAGCCTCAGAACTATATGGAATTTGATCTTGAGGGGTATTGAATGCCAGGGCATAGCATTTGAATATGACACATTGGGAGGTCATTGAATGTTTCAAGTTTAATGGCTTGGTGAGGAAAATGAGTCTATGAAAACCAGTCTCCAGAGGGAGAAAGTGTCATTTTATGAGCTAAGGGAGTGGAAATTTTAAATTAAAGGTGGTAAACAAAAGCCTTTGAATAAGATTGTATGATGGAAACACATGCATCAGTTCATTTCAATTCAGTTGCTCAGTCATGTCTGACTCTTTGCCACCCCATGAACTGCAGCACGCCATCACCAACTCCCGGAGAATACCCAGACTCATGTCCATTGAGTCGGTGATGCCATCCAACCATCTCATCCCCTGTCGTCCCCTTCTCCTCCTGCCCTCAATCTTTCCCAGCATCAGGGTCTTTTCCAATGAGTCAGCTCTTCACATCAGGTGGCCAAAGTATTGGAATGTCAGCTTCAACATCAGTCCAACATCAGTCCAATGAACACCCAGGACTTATCTCCTTTAGGATGGACTGGTTGGATCTCCTTGCAGTCCAAGGGACTCTCAAGAGTCTTCTCCAGCACCACAGTTCAAACATCAATTCTTCGGTGCTCAGCTTTCATTATAGTCCAACTCTCACATCCATATATGACTGCTGGACACGCACAAACATTGGAGTAAGTGACTAGAGTGTGACACATATGATAATAAATTTAATTAGAGTGATTGTGGTGGAACCAGGTTGAATTCAGTCAGATTGTATGGAATACACTAAATGTTGTAGATACAGACATCTTGATAGATATGTAGAGACACTTTCCATTGTCTGCCATACCTTAGTACCTACCACACTGGAAGCACTCAGTCAATATTTGTGAAATGAATCAGTAAAAGATAAATAAATCTTTATAAACCACACATTTTCTCTCAGTGGGATTAGCTGTAGTTGCCCTCACCACATACATAGAACCAGTCATCTGTTCATCAAGGCAAACATGTATCTGCATGTCTGACCATTTGAAAGTGTTTATCTAAGTTTGAAAATGTTTATAGAAATTATAGAAAATTAATATAGAAAGGATAAAGGAGTCAGATTACATGCGTTTTACTCTTTACCTCAGGCAAATTCTTTAGCTTCTCTGTGCCTCAGTTTCCTCCATAGAAGAGAGGTCATAAAATATGTAGTTCATAGCCGTGTAATGAGAATTATGTATTAATAATACATCTAAAATGCTTAGAAGGGGCTCTGATACTTGGGACACATGATATTATTGTTTGGTCATTAATTACCATTATTGTTATTTAAGAATGTACTTTTTCAGAATTTGCATGATCTCTTATATTTCACTTTAAACTTATGAACCATGTTCACATACAAAATCTTTATTTCCTCATCCCAATGCCATTCCTTTTATGTGGCCAGTGAGGATACTTAGAATCTGTCAGTTTAATTGAACTGCCTAAGGTGGTACTGAGTCTCAAAATGATCTTCTAGTGAAGGCCATTAATTCTTAAAAGACCATTGTGTACCAGACATTGTTTTAAGAACTTTATTAACATAATCTCATTTAATCTTTATTAAGCAAGAGTAGGAACCAGAGGATCAGAGAGGTTCAATACCTTACTTAAAGCCACAAAGCTAGTAAGTCATGGGGGAGAATTTAAGTCAGGTTCCATGGCTTCAAAGCCTGTGCTCTTAGTTTATCAAATCAAAAGTGTCCTAGTATGAAGTGAGAGGAAGGGAGCGATCATTTGGTCAAGGGGAAGGAAAGTATCACTAAATGTGCTTAGTGAACTAAGCCTTCTCAGTCTCCCCAGGATCTCAGTTCAGCATCCCTGCTGGGTACAGATGCCTTTCTGAATTCTGGAATGCCGGAGCTCAGTTTTTCCTCCACCTTCATTTCTGAGGCCCATCTCTTTGACTCCCCTGGCCAGGCTCTGCCTGGGTTCTGAGTAAACAGCCACAGCCATAAACCTTTCAAGTAGGTGTAGAGAAGAGCTGTTTTTCATCAGGTCATTGTAGGCAGCCTGGGCTGCCAACTTCCCATCAAAGCCTCATAAACTCTTTTACGAGGCTCATAAAACGCTGCCTACTCCTGTTAGGGGAAAGGAGGACGGCCATCAGACCCAAATCATGCTGGTTTCAATTGCTTCATTTCCATACATCAGACTCCTTGGAAAACCAAAGGCAGGCCACAGCCAGATAATAAAGTGGTCCTTGTGTTCCTGTGGAGCTCCTTTACCAGGCCTCCCAGGCCCTGTGATGCATAGCAGTGTTTGATTACCCAGCAGAGCAATTCTGGGTGGTGAAGTCGGCAGCAAGGACTTCAGGGAACCACAGCTCTCATTCAGAGCTGAAGTGTTGGCTGCCAAGTGGGTTCTGCTTTCTCTGCAGGGATGTTTAGAGAGAATGCTTCCTGACAATCTCTCATGCCTTTTCCACTGCAGTTGGACATAGAATCTGCCCCATTCTTACTTTGTTCCTTGGAAGGACTGTGGATGTCAAAAGAAAAGATAACTACCACCTTGTTAATTAGGTTCATAGATCTGCCTAGCCTCCAAGTTTTTCTTATCTATCTGCTCACATAATGCTTCATCTTCTCTGCTTTGTCACAGAAGTAATGAATTTTGGATTCAGGAATAAGAATAGAAAGCAATTTACAAGTAATCTAATCCTCTAGTTAATAGGTATTTTCATCCCACTCTACTGTAAGCTCCCTCAGAGACAGATGTTTCTTCTATTTTTTTTTCAAAATTTACAGATGTTTACTCTTATACTTGGAATATATACAGAGAGGATGCAGAAAGTATTAAATAAATGTATCACCATTATTACATGTATCAGTCAGCATATACTAAGTTATGCTGTGGTAACAAACACAGCCCTGAAAATTTATGTATTATTCTTGATGTAAACCCGCCTCAAGTCAGTTGTTCCATGCTGTCTTTACTCCAAAACCCAGACTAACGGAGCAGTTTTTAATATTTCTGGTCTCTTGGAAGAGGAAAAGAAGACAGTGATGTGAACCACATGCTGGTTTGAAAGTTTCTGCTTGAGAGTGAGATGTGTTACTTCCACTCACAGTTCATTAGTTAATTCAAATGAAGACCAGGTCTGACTTCAAGGGACTGGAAAATTAAAATTTTCCCAAACACAATCCCTTTCTTAATCTCCTTTATGTTTTGTCAGAGTTTAATATTTACTTGAGTGATGCCCCTAAGATATAATTTAGGGAACGCAATATTTCATTGTAATTTTAAATAGGCATAACTAATCTGAACCTTGAACAGCAGATATGTATTCTGTGCTCAGCATCTCAGTCTTACACATTTAAGAAGAATCAACGCTCAGAACAGTGATGCCAAAGCACCAGGGTGATTGTCAATCATTAAAGATAGTATCTGTTACTGACATCAGTTTGTAGTTACTAAAGCAAAGCAAACATTTAATGTACCTTAGGAAGATTTTCAACAGAAAGTAATTGAAATAATGAACACAAAAATGCTTTCTGTTGTAGCCACTTTTCAGTTCTTATAGTAATATAGGCAGGCACAGGAACATCACATCAAGAGTGGATTTATTCTATTTCTTACATTATTCCATGCAAGAAACCGTTCCTCCAAGTAAATGACCTGCAATAAGATTAACTGAGGTTGAAAGAGTTGGTTAATAGGCTAGAAAGGGAAAAATAAAATGAAATTAAAAATGAAGTCCTTGGCAATAAAGTTAAAAAGGTATTCTGAGAGGGACTGCACTTCAAGTCAATATTAAAGATTGGGGAAGAAAGAGAGAGGTTACCGTTGACTGGTTTAATGTCGGCAAAACATTGTATTGCATGTTTTTTATATGTGGGATTTTGTAATAAATGACAGTACAAGAGTTACCTCCTATGGGAAATCTCTTCTCTTATCCTTCAAAATTAGCTTATGATTAAATACAGTAACAGCTAGTACATGTTGAATGCTTAATATGTGCTAGATCAGTGGTTCTCAATCAGCTGTGTGCTTTTACTCCCAGGGGACATTTGGCACTATCTGAAGACTTTCATTGTTGGGAAAGATAGAAAGGATTTGGGCTGGGAAGGATAGAAAGGGTTGGGCTAGCAGATTGAGGCCAGGGCTGCTATAAACATACACAAAACATGGGACAGCCCCCAGTACAAAGAGTTATCTGGATTGGTGGTGCCAGCCCACAGTGATGATTTAATCCCCCCAGTTGTTTTATGAATATTTACCCTTTACAGATGAGAGAATGGAGGCACATATAATAATATGTGTAACTTATTGAGTGACTTACTCAAGATTATATGTCTATTGAAAGTTGGGGCCTGTGTTTGAAGACAGGCACTCAGGCTCCAGTCTACAAATTCTTAAGCACTGGTCCCTGAGTCTTCCCACTGTCGTGTAAGCCTTTGAGAATAAAAATTCTGTATATGCACTAGTGTTTCCATCAAACCTTTAGCACAATGCTCATAATGTTTGTAAAATAGTTTTGGGTGAAGGAATGGAATAAGGAGTCTGCTCTCACATTTAACCAGGAAGGTTCTACCTAATTAAGAAAGTTGTTTCCAACTATTTTCACTCTTAAAGCATTTTTGACATTGATTCAGTTCAGTCGCTCAGTCGTGTCTGACTCTTTGTGACCCCATGAACTGCAGCACTCCAGGCCTCCTTGTCCATCACCAACTCTCGGAGTCCACCCAAACCCATGTCCACTGAGTTGGTGATGTCATCCAAACACCTCATCCTCTGTTGTACCCTTCTCCTTCTGGCCTCAATCGTTCCCAGCATCAGGGTCTTTTCCAATTAGTCAGCTCTTCGCAGCAGGTGGCCAAAGTATTGGAGTTTCAGCTTCAACATCAGTCCTTCCAATAGTATTCTTCTATACACTGTAGTCTTAGAAACTGGGGAAAGTCTAGGGAAAACATGAGACTTAGATTTCAGTTAAGACTGTGCATGCTAGATAAATAGATTGTTTTCATCAAACTTTAATAATGAGAAAAGCTTAAGGACATTCCCAAATCCAATTATCCCAGATTAGGAACTGCTGAATGATGACAATACATATTGTACTGGTTTGATAGCCACATAGAAAAAGAGAAAGCAAAATAAAGCAAATCAAAACATCTTTTCATTCCCCTAAAACTGGAGATATTGAATATTCCAGTCCACAGGCCAAATCCAGCCCACTCAAGGTTTTGGTAAATAAAGTTTTATTGGAACACAGCCATGTTCATCTGTTTCCGTACTGTCTATGGTAGTTTTCAGCCAAGAGCAGAGCTGAGTGGTTATAATGGAGACCACATGACTTGCAAAACCTAAATATTTACTATCTGGATATTTCCAGAAATATCCAAATATTTCAGATATTTGCCAACCTCTACCACAGAACAAAGCTGCCAATACTTGAAAAATAATATTTTTTGTCAATTATATGGTACAATATTCTTTTTTTTTCCAGGAGTACTATCCAAACCTATTCAGTTGGCTTGGGAAAGTATAAAGAACCTGGCAGTTGGGCTCTTGTTTTTATAGAGATTATCTGAATGACTGTGGCTGCGGCCTGATCAACCAGTGCACCTGCTTTGCCGAATAAGTGGAAGGCTTTTTGGAAGCACAATAATATGGCTGTGTACTTTTATCCATAAATGAAAATGTGTAAAAAATTTTAGGAGGTTTAATTTCTGCTAGAGTTCCCATGACAAATAAACCAATATATTTTCAAAGCAGCATGCAAACAAATCTAAAAGAGATCTATAATTAGTTGTAACTGCATATGGATTTCAGCACAAATTAGATGAAATACATCAAGGTGACCGTAGTTCATTCTCAGTGTTTGTCTCCAAAGTACATATTTTCATACTTGTTTTTAGACAATTTTTTTAAGCTTTTCACATTATTTAGACTCTCTTGGTGAATAATTCTTTAAAATATAAATCCCATGGCTTTGTTCTCATGTCTTGTTCTATGGTATTAAATATGGAAAACTAATGGACATAGAGGCCATTTTTATAACTTTATATTGAAATACAATGTACAGAAAAATGCATATATATCTAGTTCAATGTAGTCTCACAAATTAAGCACATCTGTGTAAACACCCCTGAGATCAAGGAACAGAGAGATACCAGAGCCCTCTCATGCCCATTTTGAGTTAAAGCCCACCACAATGGTAAGCCTTACCCTTATTTTGAACGTGATGCATTAGTTTTACCTGCTTTTATTTACTCTTTTGTGTCTTTTGCTCAACTTGATGTCAGTGAGATTCATCCATGTTTTGCATGTAAGAGTAATTTGTTCATTCTCAGAGCTGTAAAGTATGCTATTGCATGAATATCTGATTTTTACTTATTCTACTGTTGAAGTACATTTGTGTAGTTTTCAGATTGAGGTTATTACAAATAGTTGCAATTACTATTATGTTACATGCCTTTTGTTGAATATATATATGTGTATATGTGTGTGTGTGTGTGTGTGTGTATATAAATTTATACACTCTTCCTTTTTGCACAATGGAATTATTATGTGTGTGTGTGTATATATATATATGTATACATACATATGTGTGTTAAGCCTGTATAAAAGGAATTTTCTTCCTTTAATATATTATTTCTTGCTCAGAATGAAAGACACTTAATTCATTTGGAATTATTCTTAATAAGGAATTTAAAAATCTACTGTCATAGTATTGTCAATCTATTGTCATACTAGTATCGCTAAAGCTCACACTTGGAAGAACTTCAGAGATCATCTCCAGGATTAATTTGATGGATGTGTCATTTCTCTAATATTCTCAGCAAATAGGCAGCCAGTTTCAGTTTATTTACCTCCATGTTAAAGAAACTTTCTGAAGAAGAAACTACTTCAATTTTCACAAAGCTCAAATATAGAAAGCTATTTCTTTTTGGTAAAGAATCCACCTGCCAATGAAGGAGACTGGGTTTGATCCCTGGGTCAGGAAGATCCCTGGGAGAAGGAAATGGCAGCCCATTCTAGTATTCTTGCCTGGGAAATCCCATAGACAGGAAGCCTGGCAGGCTACAGTTCACGAGTTCACAAAAGAATCTGACATGACATAGCAACTAAACAACAAATACAGAAATACAGCTTAATAGCCTTTTAGATATTCTAGTTTTACTCTCAAAAGTCCTATAAATTTGAGCTTAATTTCTTTTTTCCATGGTAAACTTGTAGATATTGTGAGATGCTTATTGTGCCTTTGAAAAATAGCCATTTTTCCTCTTTTTTGTGTTGGTAATTGTTTCTAGATTCTTTACCATCATGTAAACATTGTGTCAACATACTCTAGCCTGTTACCATCTCTTTTAAATATTGATGCTCATTTGAAAAAGAGAGAAAGGGAGATTGGAAAACAGATGCAAAAAATAATCAACAAATATTATTTCTGGATGCTAGGACAACAGATAATTTAAATATTTTTTGGCTTATATTTTCCTAGCAGTTCTAAATTGAATTTAGAAACTTTTAGAAAAATAAAGTCGTTAAACAATATGGTGTCCAAAACTGAGCAAAATTTTCTAGAGAATCCAGTAAGGAATAGAATGCAACTATTTTCTTTCTTATCCTGAACCTGACTTTTTTTTTTTTTAAATAAACATGGGTTACATTAGTTATTTTTGGCAAACGTATTTAATTTTTATATCATATGTGAGACATAGTGTAAGTTGTGATAACTTTCACTTTTCACTCAACATTATTTATTAAACATCTGTTTACCAAATTGCATGAGTTATGTCTCTATTCTGGAGGAGCATACAGTTGGTGAGGGAAGCAGATTTGTATACCTCCCAATAAAATTAGGATAATAGCTGCAACATGGGTGGCCACAAAGTAGCACATAAAAGGAGCACCCAACCTATTTCAGAGTCTTACACGGAATACTGAGCCCTGGATTGAAGATGCCCTAAGCTTCTTAAGAGGAAAACCAGTAAATAAGGCCAAAAGGGAGGAGTGCGGAATGATGGGATCCTGGAAGAGGGTTAGGAAAGTAAGGTGAGTGGAGATTAGAAAGAAGGTTGAAGAGTCAACCTGAGGTCATATTTTTAAAGGCTTTCTGAAAGTATTCTGAATTCAGTGGGGGCATCAGTAAAACATTTAAGCCTGCAAGTGACATGACCAGACTGGGTGTATCCAAAAACTCATTATGGCAGCATACCCACTCCATTCTAAGTCAGTTTTACAGGAGTGTATGTTTACTCTTAATAATTTCAATTCAGATGGAAGTATCATCATTGAACGAATAGCATTTTTGTAGTCTATATATAGTTAACTTTAAATGGTCAGGGTGAAAACTAATGAAAAAGATATTTTTTTTTCCTAAACCAGATTAGAAATTTTCATTTTTCCTGGCTCTCTCAGAGAGGTTAACTTCAGACTTCAAATATTTATTTAATTTTACTGGTGTTGGTGGATTTACTATCTTTGAAAACCAAGTGTGACATAACTTTATTTCATATTAATAATGCTGTCTGAGCTTGGTTTCTAGACCCTTGGATACATTTGGAATATAAAGACGATCTTCTGGAAGTGGAACAAGACCTTTGCAGCTGTGCTTGTTTTAAGCGGTTTCAGTCCAAAAATAATCATGCTCTTAAATTACGATAGGGCACCGAGCTTTCTTTTGTGTTCAACATTGATTTGGATCTGTAAAATTTAGTATGCCAAGTTTGTCATCAAATCCTAGGAACTCCAGAGAGAGAATGGAGCTTGAGGTTAGTTTGCAGAAACAGAACTTTTTATTAATATTGGAAAATAGCCATGCTGATTGAAGGAAGGGTGAAAAAGCAATGCTGTGTCTCTTTCAGTTTGAAACAACATGCAATCTCTTGCTAAGTGCTTTACTCCAAAGAGATGAAAATGTACAGTGTTTGCGTTGCCTGAAAATCAATGCTGGAGGGAGGAGAAATAATTGAATGATGTCTTTCCACCAACAAATGTCATACTCTGCCTGAGCAGGCTCATTTGCCCACTGCTCTTTGGCAGCCAACAAATCCAGCTTTTGAATGTCAGTCAGCTTGACTAGGTGATAAGCACAGAACTTGTTGTAGCCAGTGGCTCTGTGCCTGCATTTTTGCACGTGGCTTGGTTGGCCTGGGCTTCCTCAGTAGGCTTTCACTGGAGTGAGTAAAGGGAGAGACTGTGCCCTCACAGAACCTCACGTTAAATTTTACTTTCCTCTTCCACACCAGTTCAACCTACCTGTGAGCTGGGCTCTTGGTGCTTGGAGTCAGAGAACCTTGTATTACCAAGCTCCTGTTTGCAAAACTCCTGCCTGGTTGGCATCTTTATTTTATTAACTGATTCTTTTACTCTGGGTTATGCATTGAATAACTGCCTTCAAAAACAAAAGGAGTTGAAGTCCTAACCCTCAGTCCCTCAGAGTTGAAGGTACCTACCCTCACTACCTCAAAATACGACTTTACTGGTAAATAAGGTTGGGACAGATGTGATCACTTAAGATGAGGTTCTACTGAAGTGGGGTGGATCCATCATCCAGTATGATCTTATCCTTACAAAAGGGGAGATTTGGGCATCGATATACATACAGGGATAACTCCATGTGGAGACTGGAACTATGCTATCACAGGCCAAGGAACTACTAAAAACTAAGGGAGAGGCCTGAAATAGATCTTTCTTTAATGTTTTGAGAGGAAGCATGGTCCTGCCGACACTTTGATCTTGGATGTCTAGCCTCCAAAAGTGCAGGACAACGAGTTTCAGTATTTTTAAGCCACTCAGTTTGTGCTTCTTTGTTATATCAACCCTGGTAAATGAGTACTCTCTGTTTACTCAACTCTTTCACTTCTCTTTTTAAACTCTGTGTCATGCACATACCTGCTGAGCTAAAGTTAAACTTGACATGCTTGCATCCTGGTCTAGAAAGCAATCTGGGCTTCTCTACATTGCTCTGCTTTGAGCTGTTCTAATATAATTGCTTTTTAAAATCAGATTTGATAGTAACACCCAGACTCATTACCGAACAGCTAAGTGGTAACTGTGAATAGTTTATCCTGGATGCCCTGTGGAAGTGACAGCTACCCTCTCAAGTCCAGCAGTAGATCACGATGGTAGACCCTTCCTCATGCCAGGCTGGACAGACCATGTTAAAAGACTTTAAGCATGGTCCTGAAATTACCTCCACAGGCCAACTAGTGCCATAATTCATTTTTATTCTATAGGTCCTTTATTCAGTCCTTAACTCCAGAAATACATTTGCCAACTTGGAATGTTAGAATTACTATAGAACTATCAAGGTAATTTAAAATGAGGTTAATCATACTTCTATTTAGAAGTAGTCTGGTAACAAACCTGTGTATGTGTGAGTGTGCGCACTTAGTCATGTCCGACTCTTTGTGACTCCAAAGACTGTAGCCTGCCAGGCTCCTCTGTCCATAGAATTTTTCAGGCCAGGAATACTGGAGTGGGTTGCTATTACTCACTTCCGGGGGTCTTCCCAACCCAGCGATTCAACTGGCATCTCCTGTTTTCTGCATTGGCAGGTGGATTCTTTACCACTGCACCACCTGGGAAGTTCAATCAACCCAAAACTCTCTCTGTGGCGTTTTCAACAGATACATTTGAATAGGAACCATGTTGGCATGTTGTATCTAAGATTCAAAAGTGAATATTTAAACAGGGAGCTTCTCTATATGTCCAAATTAATAAATATTTATTAAGTGAGACTAAATTAAGATGCTATTAACTCCTTCAGTTTCTTGGAACTCATCTTGTGTCAGGCACAACACTGTGGAATGGAATACATAATGTGGAATCGGCCCTCTTCTCAGCAACTTTCATTTGTAGTGGAGAATCTCTTTAATTCTCCAGGAAGGGAGATTAGATAAATGAAAAATAACTGTATTGAAATCTGACGTGAATAAAGTGACTTAACTTATAGGCAAAATTATGTGAACAAATTGAAAATGAAATGGCAACCCACTCCAGTGTTCTTGCCTGGAGAATCCCAGGGACGAGGAGCCTGGTGGGCTGCCGTCTATGGGGTTACACAGAGTCGGACACGACTGAAGCGACTCAGCAGCAGCAGCAGTTATACAATCAGAAAGGAAGTGGGACAAATCATTGAAGTATTAGTCAAAACCAAGTATAATAATTGAATTAAATTAGGTTCTAGACTCATATTCTGGCAAACTGTAAAGTGTCTGTGCTGCTACTATTCTGCCACTCTTTTTCACCACTTAACACCTTTCCCTTTTTCCCTGTTTCAACTTTGCAATCTCAGAAACATACTTTTTATACAAGACACTTAGTAAATTTATAGCAGCACAGACAACAAGCAGAATATTATTAGAAAATTTCTGAGGTCATTAGCACAAAAATGCAATTATACACTTTTACTGCTCAGTAGAAGGTCAAGCACAGCATGTGCATTTCTTTTATTACCAACAGTCAGTAGAAGGGGAAGGGATGCTAATTTATTTGAGAGAATCTGCTTCAGACTGTTATCCTAGTATGTGCTGTTTTAATTAAAATCACTAGTATTAATTACTGTAAAAGTAGACTCAGTTTGGAAAAAACATTCTAAAATTGAAAAACTTTTTTATTTTATTTTAATTTTTCTGGGTCAATGTATGTAATTACCACTAATGATTCATCTAAGAAGGAATAATGCCAGGAGGTAAGAACTAGATGGGGAAACAGTGGAAACCATGTCAGACTTCATTTTTTGAGACTCCAAAATCACTGCAGATGGTGACTGCAGCCATGAAACTAAAAGATGCTTACTCCTTGGAAGGAAAGTTATGACCTACCTAGATAGCATACTGAAAAGCAGAGACATTACTTTGCCAACAAAGGTCCATCTAGTCAGAGCTGTGGTTTTTCCAGCAGTCATGTGTATATATATGTGAGAGTTGGACTATAAAGAAAGCTGAGCACCGAAGAATTGATGCTTTTGAACTGTGGTGTTGGAGAAGACTCTTGAGAGTCCCTTGGACTCAAGGAGATCCAACCATTCCATTCTAAAGGAGATCAGTCCTGGGTGTTCTTTGGAAGGAATGATGCTAAAGCTGAAACTCCAGTACTTTGGCCACCTCATGCAAAGAGTTGACTCATTGGAAAAGACTTTGATGCTGGGAGGAATTGGGGGCAGAAGGAAAAGGGTACAACAGAGGATGAAATGGCTGGATGGCATCACCGACTCGATGGATGTAAGTTTGAGTGAACTCCAGGAGTTGGTGGTGGACAGGGAGGCCTGGTGTGCTGCGATTCATGGGGTCACAAAGAGTTGGACGCGACTGAGCGACTGAACTGAACTGAACTGAACTGAACTGAAGAACTAAAGAGGGAAGACCTGGTTTTTAGTTTTGATTGTGCTCCCACCTTGCTGTGTAGTTATGGATAAAATGTGTTTTTTCTCTGAGCGTTATTTGTATCATTTGTGAAATCATGTGCATTAATCATGATCATTAAGTTTCCCTTCAGCAGGAGGATTCCATCTCACAAAATTAGCTCTTTTAGAGCAAGAGGCCCATAGGATGTCTTGGATTCTCTCTGGTTGGATACTGACCAATTGCTCTTGCTGCATAAAGCTTAGTCATCTCCAATAATGTAAGTTATTGAGGAAAGAACTAGTAATAATAAGGAATATTATTGGCCAGACACTATGCCAAGTCTCTATTGAGTGATTTCTCACCATAAACCAGGGCAAGGTTGCTTATACTATCCACATTTATAGATGAGAATAGTGCTCTAGGTCATTCAATTGGGAAGTAAAGACCAGATTTGAATCCAGTTGTACTTTACTCCAAAGTCTGGGCCATGGAGCTATGGCTTCTGGAGTGAGTTGAATGGTACTCACCTCCAAAAATGATTTTCTATCTCTGAAACCTGTGAATATGGCCTTATTTGGAGAAAGGCTCTTTGTAGATGCAATTAAGCTAATAATTGCGACATAAGGTCATTCTGGATTTAGGGTAGGTCTTAAACCTTTTCCCCCCCATTTATTCTGGTTTATTGATTCATTGAGGGGCTTCCCTGGTGACTTAGTGGTAAAGAATCTGCCTGCCAATGCAGGAGACTTGGGTCCCATCCATGGGTCAGGAAGACCCCTGGGAGGAAGAATTGGCAACTCACTTCAGTATTCTTGCCTGGAAAATGCCATGGACAGAAGAGCCTGGCAGACTATAGTCCATGGGGTTGAAAAGAGTCAGACATGACTGAGCAACTAGAACAATTGGCTCATTAAGAGAAATGTGATGGAGGAAAGAGTAATGGTGGGAGGTGGGGACTTCTCATCAGAGTCCTGAGAGCTGGTGGGGAAATAGCTCTGGACTGTGGGCTGGCTGTTGTCAATTTTTACTGTGATGCCTTTAAAAAAATTATTTATTTATTTATGGGTGTGCTAGGAATTTGTTGCTGTGTGTGCTTTTTCTAGTTGCAGGAAGCAGGTGCTACTCTCTAGCTGTGGTGCATGGGTTTCTCCTTGCTGTGACTGCTCTTGTTGCAGAGCATGGGCTCAAAACTATAGTGAGGTATCACCTCCCATTGGTCAGAATGGTCACTGTCAAAAAGTCTACAAATAATAAATTCTGGAGAGAGTGTGGAGAAAAGGGAATCCTCCTACACTGTTGGTGGGAATGTAAATTGGTACAAACACTATGGCGTTTCTCCCAAAAAATGAAAATAGAGCTATCATATGATCCAGCAGTCCCACTTCAGGGCATATATCTGGAAAAGATGAAGGCTCCAATGCAAAAAGATATATGCACCCCAAAGTTCACAGCAGCACTATTTACAATAGCTGTTGTAAATATATATACACATACATACACACACATACATACAATGGAATATCACTCAGCCATATAAAGGTACGAAACAATGCCACTCACAGTAACATGTATGAATCCAGAGATGATCATACTAAATGAAATAAGTCAGAGAAAGACAAATATATGATATTACTTATATGTGGAATCAAAAAATTTGTACAGTGAGATCCCTGGTGGTCTAATAGCTAGGACTCAGGTTCATTCCTTGATCAGAGAACAGAGATCACACAAGCCACTCAGCATGGACAAAAAGAAAAGAGTGCAAATGAATCAAATGAATTTATTCACAAAACAGAAATAGATTCATAGTCATAAAAAACAAACATATTGCTAACAAAGTGGTGGGGGGAATAAACTGGGAGTATGGCACCCCACTCCAGTACTCTTGCCTGGAAAACCCCATTGACAGAGGAGCCTGGTGGGCTGCAGTCCATGGGGTCACTAACAGTCGGACACGACTGAGCGACTTCCCTTTCACTTTTCACTTTCATGCACTGGAGAAGGAAATGGCAACCCACTCCAGTGTTCTTGCCTGGAGAATTCCAAGAATGGCAGAGCCTGGTGGGCTGCCATCTGTGGGGTCGCACAGAGTCGGACACAACTGAGGCAACTTAGCAGCAGCAGCAGCAGCAGCAGCATGGAAACCAGAGATATACATGATCATATGTAAAATGCACAAACAACAAGGACCAACTGTAGCACAGGGAATGATGCTTAACATCTTACTATAATGAAAAAGAGTCAGAAAAGAATAAGACATTTTGATTCTGGACTTCTGACCTCCAGAAGTGTGGAAGAATAGATTTCTGGAGTTTTACCTAGCAAGTTTGTGGTAGTTTTTTTTTTTTTTTTTAATAGTAATCTTAGGAAACTCATACAACTTTTAATCTGGTGGATTCTTAAAGTCATAGAAAATTTTTCTTAAATGCAGACATAAAGACTTGGGCCAGATAAACTGAGTGAGGGTGATACTTGTACACAAGCCATTTGGTTGCCACCAGCCCACAAAACACTGTGTCCTGGGAATTACCACCCCCAACCCCATGCTTGCCCTCCACCACCATGACTCACCTGTCATGGCTAGAGTCACCTGTCAGAGTGACTGGAATTTGCCATGTCCTTGGCAATTGCCTTGCTAAGATTCAGAGTTCCAAATTGTGGGCTCCCCAAACCTTCCTTAGGCTTATTGTTTCTCAGAAACAACTGAACAAATATTGCAATGGTTCAGTACAATTTTAATTTTAACTATGAAATAAAATATCTGAAAAGTTAAAAAGAAAAAATCAAAGTGTTGGTCACAGTGTTCATGAAGCTGTCCCTTTTTCCTGATTATCTGAAAGGAAGATTCAAATTCTTAGCAGGATGATAGGAAAATTAGTCTGGAACTCAGGTAAACTCTCCAATCTCCAATCTCAAAGTGTGGAGAGAGATATATATATATAGTTTAGCTTTTTCATAGATATTTGTTCAGGGTAGAGTGAGACTTGTAGAAATGCAATCTTGGCTAAAAAGTGACCTTGTTCCCTCTTTATAAAATTCAAAGCTACCCTTGTTTGCCAAACTTATAGAGAAATAGGGTTTTATGTCTGGGAAAACCCACAAAAGACTTAGATAAAAGTTCTGTGAGAATATTAATCTACATATATCAGAGTAAATAAAAGCATTTCAGTGGGACAGTTTCCTACTCTGTAGAAGGATAATGGAAATGACACCTAACTTGCAGGAATCTTTGCAAGATAACCTGGAGAAGCAGATGATACCTAATACAATGCTTGGCACAGGTAGGTGCCGCCCACATTGTTTTTATTTTCGCTAATGTCTTTTAATAAACTTGACATATATTTTTTCTTTCAGTCTCATCTGCTTTATGTTTTCCTAAGTAGATACTTCTCATAAATAAATTTTTAGCAAGAAATTATTCTAAAGTATTCTGTATGTATTGATATACTTTTAGAAATTTTTGTTAGGTGTTTATTTAGAAAAGATGTGTGATCATTGTTTAATGGAGTAGTCATAAAGACAATACTCTAAATAAGGAAAAAGATAATGTACTATGGTTAAGTAATAATTTTATCTCCTTCCATGCTTGATTGAATCAAGAATCGTTTTATTTGGTTCTATAGAGAAGAGGAAGGGGGTTACATCCCTTTGAACCTCAAGGACTAAAAGCAATTGAAGATTATCTTGATCTTTTTACTGAGCTCTTCAGCAGAGTCTGTCTTGTCTGTGTTTGGAGAAAGGAGATGTTCCCAAGAAAAGAAGATCATTTGGTAAAGATAATATTTAAAGATTTGCAAGACCAGTTTTTCCCCCCCTTCTTCCTACACCTTCATTTTCTCATAAGTATCACAGAAAATCCTTTTGATAATTCAGTAGAGTTTGTTAATCACAGATTATTGGAAAATTGCTTTTTGGTAAATGATAAGATTTGCCTATTTCAGTAGAAGACAGCAAATAATGTTCAGTAAATTTTGTTAGTATGGTGTTATGGGAAAGCTGTTTCAGGTCTTCAGCCTTAGGCTATCTATTGGTGCAAATTGGTGTCACAGGTAATTGGAATTCCTTTACTAACTTTAAAAATAATACAAGTCAGTATTTATTAAATGCTTTCTGTGGTCTCGGTATTGTGCTAAAACTGCATATATAATCTCATGTAATCTTTTTCCTGTGTCCATTTAAAAGGTGAGGAAATTGGAGTTCAGAGAAATCATATAATTTGCTAAGGCTACACAGTAACAGTAACAGTGATTGCTAACAGTATTTACTAACAATAGTCCAGTACTGATAACCAAACTGTTAGCATAAGAGTGTATTACTGACCCAAAGGGTCAAGAAAATACATGACTTTTTAACTTGTCATTATGTGCTGAATCAAGGAATGTTTCACACTAAACTGCATGCAGATTTATTCCTGCATGTTTTGGTTAATCATGTTTGGTTAAGCTAAATGTTTTAAGTTTAATTGAAAAGAGTAATATCAATACAATCAGTTAAAGCAGAACATTTAGCATTAAATTGAGAGCTGGCAGAGGAAACTGGCAGGCTCTTATATTAGTTATCTATTTCTACATAAGCTAAAACAAACTTAGGGACTTAAAATAACACACATTAATTTTTCTCGCAGTATTTATAGGTCAGGAGTCTATGCATAGCTTTCCTGGGTCCTCTGCTTTAAAGTCTCTCGTGAGGCTCTAATCAAGTGACAGTAATGGATGCGGTGTCTTATGAAAAGTTGACTGGGGAAGGATCTGCTTCCAAGCTCACTTGTGTAACTGTTTCCAAAACGATGTTCTTTCTGTGTTGTTTGAGGGTCAGAGTTTCTAGTTGATTTTTGAAGGAGACTGTTTTCAGTTCCTCGCTCCCTGGACCTTCCCACCATGGCAACGAGCTTCGTTAGGCAAGGGAGGGGAGTCTGCTACTGAGGTGGAAGTCAGAATGTTTGCAACTTAATCACAAAAGTGACTTTTTGTAACTTTGAAAAATTCTACTGGTACTAAAGGGAGTGGATTATAAACACTGGATAGCATGCAGCACAAACCATTGAGGGCCATCAGAGAAGCAACCTACTCTAAATTCTTCCTCTTTTTTTTCTCATTTTGATATTTCATGGAATGTTATATTCTTGATACCTTGCTAGAAATAATTAAAGAGAGAGCAAGTTTCTTAAACTGGGTTCCCTGAAATCTTTTTTCTTGTGCTTTTGGTATAATTTGACTCTCTACTCTTTGGATTCTGCAATTCTTAGGTATTCATTACTTATAGACTATGCCTCCTATTTTTACATCAAAGTCTATAGTTCATTTTTTAATAAATTTTACTTTTTAGGACAATATTAGATTTACAGTAAAACTGAGCAAAAAATAGAAAGTTTACTTATACTCTCTAACCTCTCCCATACAACCTCCCCCACTATCAATATCCCATATTATTTGTTACAGTTGATGAATCCACAGTAATGCATTATTAACTCTCAAAGTCCATAACTTACATTAGGATTCTTTCTGGGTGTTTTATGTTCTATAGGTTTTGATAAATATATAATAGCATGTATCTACCATTATAGTATCATGCAGAATAGTTTTATTGTTTTAAACATTCTTTTCACTCCCCTGACAACCATTAATCTATTTATTTTCTCCATAGTTTTGCCTTTTCCCAGAGTGTCATATGGTTAGAATTATACAGCATGTAGCATTTTCAGATTAGTTTCTTTCAGTTAGTAATAAACATTTGTTTCCTCCCTTTCTTTTCATCCTTTGACAGCTCATTTCTCTTTAGTGCCAAATAATATTCCATTACCTAAATATGTCAGTTTCTTTATCCATTCAACTCCTGAAGGCTACGTTGTTGCTTCCAAGTTTTAGCAATTATGAATGAAGCTGCTGTAAACATCTGTGTGCACATTTTCTTGTGAACCTAAGTTTTCAACTCATTTGTATAAATACCAAGGGACATGATTGTTGACTCATATGGTACAGTATGTTTAGTCTCACAACAAACTACTCAGCAGTTTTTCAAAATAGCTCTACTATTCTGCATTCCCACCAGCAGTGAATGACAGTTCCTATTGCTCCACAACCTTGTGTTCTTGCCTTGCCAGCAGTCACTGTCAGTGTCCCATATTTTGGTCATTCCAATAAGTTTGTAGCGGTTTCTCATTGTTGTTTTAATTTGCAAGTCCCTAAATCCCATGGACAGAGGAGCCTAGCAGGCTACAGTCCAAAGGGTTGCAAAGAGTTGGACACAACTGAGCAAATGAGCACTCACAATGATATATGATATGGAGCTTATTTTCATATGCTTATTTGCTATGTATATTTTTAAAATGCTGAGATGTATCTTCAAGCCCTTTGCTTATTTTTAATCAGAAACTTCATCTTATCATTGAGTTTCAAGGGTTCTATGTATATTTTAGATAACAGTTCTTTATCAGATATATCTTTTGTAGCTATCTTCTCTCAGTCTGTGACTTGTTTTCTCATTCCCTTGACTTTGTCTTTCACAGAGCAGAAGTTTTGAATTACAATAAAGTATTATTGACCAACAAATTATTTCAACTTCGCATTTGATTTTGTAGCTATGAAAGCCATCATTGAATTCCAATGTCATCTAGATTTCCGCTATGTTATCTACTAGGAGTTTTATAGTTCTGCATTTTACAATTAGATCTCTGATCCATTTTGTGTTAATCTTTGTGAATGGTATAAGGTCTATGTTTAGATTTTTTTTGCATGTGGATATCCGCTTGTTCCAGCAATATTTGTTGAAAAGTCAGTCTGAAAGAATTAAAAAAAAAAAGAAAAACAAACAAACAATGAAAAAGCCTTGAAACTCATAGCAATTATAGCACGGTATCAAGATCTGCACAGTCATGTCGTCTGCAAGCATAGATTCATTTCTTAATTTTCGTGCCTTTCATTTCCTTTTCATATCTCATTCATTAGCTAGAATTTCTAATATTATGTTGAAAAGGATCTTATAGTTTATAATTGGAGAAGGAAATGGCAACCCACTCCAGTACTCTTGCCTGCAAAATCCCAAGGGTGGAAGAGCCTGGTGGGCTGCTGTCTATGCGGTCGCACAGAGTTGGACATGACTGAAGTGACTTAGAAGCAGCAGCAGCAGCAGCAGCATAGTTTATAATATGATGTTGAAAAAGATTCTTAATCTTTTTCCTGATTTTAGAGTTTCTCACCATTAAGTATGATATTACTTTTAGGCTTTTCTAGGTTTTTAAAAAATTAGATTGGGGAAGTTCCCTTCTAGTCCTAGTTTTCTGTGAGTTTTTAATCATGAATTGTTGTTGGATTTGCCACTTTCTTTCCATGTGTTTATATGATCATGTGACTTTCCTTCTTTGGCCTATTGTGTTTTGTGCTGTCCTTAGCTGCTCAATTATGTCTGAGTCTTTGAGATCCCGTGGACTGCAGCCTGTCAGTCATCTCTGTCCATGGAGAATTCTCCAGGCAACAATACTGGAGTGGGTTGCCATTCCCTTTTCCAGGGGAACTTCCCAACCCAGGGATTGAACCAAGTTCTCCTGCATTGCATGTGGATTCTTTACTGTCTGAGTCACCAGGGAAGCCCAAGAATACTGGAATGGGTAGCCTATCCCTTCTCCAGGAGATCTTCCCAACCCAGGAATTAAACCAGGGTCTCCTGCAGTGCAGCAGATTCTTTACCAACTGAGCTACCAGGGAACCCTTAGCCTACTGATTGTAGTCTATTATTTTTTCACCTGGCACTATTTGGGAGAGGGGCTAAAGTTTTTACTAACTCAATTCAAGATGAAGAAATATAAAGCCTGGTTTTGCCCTTATTTCCAAACGGTCTTCTTCAGTGCAGCCCTATGTTAGTAAAAACTAATATTTTCATAGCTACCTGTAGTTTCTCAATCACTTTAGAATTTGGAGAGAGGAAAGAGTGTGATTGATTTTTGCCATATGAATAGAGCTATCAGAATTCCTAATAAGAGTAGTACCAAACTTAAAGTGAGAATATTATGTGTGTTAAATGAAATTTGTATTTGAGAGAGGTAAATTAAGTACTTGGTATATGATAAACAGTCAATAGTTATTTCTTTTTCTTATTTCCTTTTTCTTCTAATGATGATGATAATGATGGCTATGATCAGACTGAGCTTTTTTGAGTATTATAATACATATTTTTTTTACTACCTAGATTACATATGCATATTTCCAAAGTTGTACTACATGTGCTAATGTTTTTAATGCATTTCATGTCTCAGGTAAGGTAGAATATAAAAAATATAATGTAAATTTAACTGTACAAAAAGGATCTTCACGACCCAGATAATCACGATGCTGTGATCACTCATCTAGAACCAGACATCTTGGAATGTGAAGTCAAGTGGGCCTTAGAGAGCATCACTACGAACAAAGCTAGTGGAGGTGATGGAATTCCAGTAGAGCTATTTCAAATCCTGAAAGATAATGCTGTGAAAGTGCTGCACTCAATATGCCAGCAAATTTGGAAAACTCAGCAGTGGCCACAGGACTGGAAAAGGTCAGTTTTCATTCCAATTCCAAAGAAAGGCAATGCCAAAGAATACTCAAACTTTTTGAGCACAATTGCACTCATCTCACACGCTAGTAAAGTAATGCTCAAAATTCTCCAAGCTAGGCTTCAGCAATACATGAACCATGAACTTCCAGATGTTCAAGCTGGTTTTAGAAAAGGCAGGGGAACCAGAGATCAAATTGCCAACATCTACTGGATCATGGAAAAAGCAAGAGAGTTCCAGAAAAACATCTATTTCTTTATTGACTATGCCAAAGCCTTTGACTGTGTGGATCACAATAAACTGTGGAAAATTCTGAGAGATGGGAATACTAGACCACCTAACCTGCCTCTTGAGAAATCTGTATGCAGGCCAGGAAGCAACAGTTAGAACCGGACATGAAACAACAGACTGATTCCAAATAGGAAAAGGAGTACGTCGAGGCTGTATATTCTCACCCTGCTTATTTAACTTATATGCAGAGTACATCATGAGAAACGCTGGACTGGAAGAAGCATAAGCTGGAATCAAGATTGCCAGGAGAAACATCAATAACCTCAGATATGCAGATGACACCACCCTTATGGCAGAAAGTGAAGAGGAACTAAAAAGCCTCTTGATGAAAGTGAAAGAGGAGAGTGAAAAGTTGGCTTAAAGCTCAACATTCAGAAAACGAAGATCATGGTATCTGGTACCATCACTCCATGGGCAATAGATGGAGAGACAGTAGAAACAGTGTCAGACTTTATTTTTTGGGGCTCCAAAATCACTGCAGATGGTGACTGCAGCCATAAAATTAAAAGACGCTTACTCCTTGGAAGGAAAGTTATGACCAACCTAGATAGCATATTCAAAAGCAGAGACATTACTTTGCCAACTAAGGTCTGTCTAGTCAAGGCTATGGTTTCTCCAGTGGTCATGTATGGATGTGAGAGTTGGACTGTGAAGAAGGCTGAGTGCCGAAGAATTGATGCTTTTGAACTGTGGTGTTGGAGAAGACTCTTGGGAGTCCCTTGGACTGCAAGGAGATCCAACCAGTCCATTCTGAAGGAGATCAGCCCTGGGATTTCTTTGGAAGGAATGATGCTAAAGCTGAAACTCCAGTACTTTGGCCACCTCATGCGAAGAGTTGACTCATTGGAAAAGACTTTGATGCTGGGAGGGATTGGGGGCAGGAGAAGAAGGGGACAACCGAGGATGAAATGGCTGGATGGCATCACTGACTTGATGGGCACGAGTTTGAGTGAACTCCGGGAGTTGGTGATGGACAGAGAGGCCTGGCGTGCTGCAATTCATGGGGTCACAAAGAGTCGGACACGACTGAGAGACTGAACTGAAATGAACTGTACTGATCTGAACTGATAATAAAGGTAAGTAAATTTTTATTTTTACCAAGTTAAGAGAAAAATATGAAAAGGGTATTAGTACCTCAGCTTTCATAAGAAAAATATAAGTAAAGAATACTGCTATAGAATGACATACAATATTATCCCAGTAAAAGCATCCTGGTTAGGGAAATGAATAGATGCTTAGAAAGGCCACTGAGATCCTGAGTTTCCAGTGCTTGTGATTCCACTGTGTACTGGATTGAGGGAATTAAAAAGGAATCAAACTATTCTTGGGAAGGAGGGGGCAAATTAAATTGGGAAATTAGGATTGGCATATAATGATATATACACTTTGTGTACATATCCAACTCTTTGCAACCCCATGGACTGTAGCTTGCTAGGCTCCCCTGTCTGCGGAATTCCCCAGGCAAAGAATACTGGAGTGGATTGCCATTTCCTTCTCCAAGAGTTCTCCCCAACCCAGGGATTGAACCCGGGTCTCCTGCATTGCAGGTAGATGTCTGAACCACCAGGGAAGCCTGATATATACACTACAATGCATAAGATAGATAGTGGGAACCTGCTGTATAGCACAGGGGCACAGGGGCCTTACTATGGGATGACCTAGAGTGGTAGAATGGGATGGGGTGGGAGGGAGGTTCAAGAGGGAGGGTATATATATATATATATATATATATACACACACACACACACACAAACACAGACAGCTGATTCACTTCTTTGTACAATGGAAGCTAATACGACATTGTAAAGCAATTATACTCCAATAAGAAAAATTAAAAAAAAAAAAGAAATTGAGAATGACTTTTAGAAACTATATAGCAGAAAAAGATATGCAGTTTTGTAGGTGATAGCAAAAGAGGGATGGTAATAGGAGCAGGATATTATGTCTGTGCTTGTAGTTTGGTGTGCAACACAAACTCTCTCCATTATTTATCACAAGCTTTTTCAATAAACTCCAATAAATCTGCATGGCTTATGAGCAGTTTGATAAAAGGATATGTTTTGAAGGAAGAATGTGCAGGACTAAATTTATTTTTAATTATTGGCGTGGTGTGAAAACAAAGGCCACCTATTGAAAAATAGGCACGTTTTAACCAATAATTCAAATTCTCTGTTACGAGTGGTAATGTGCTGCCTCCTATTGATGCAGACCTGAACATGATACAGACCCTGCCTTCACAAAGGTCACAATCCTTATTACAGCATACCTTGTAAATCTCACAGTGTATTAGTTGAAAATCTGTTTAAAGAGTTATTGGCAAATGTGCCTTGAAAAAGGATTCCTTAGTTAAAGAGGTTTGAAAAATATCGCTCTAACTCCTCTTGGAGATTCCCAAAGCTCTTTAGTACATTAAAGACTGAGATGTCTGTAATTAAATGTACTCTATAGTCACACGTGCTTATTTAAGTGTATTTAAGCTAGTCTTTCCCAAATGTATTCGTTCGTGAAATTAATTTTTAAAAGAACATCCCTGTTATCTACTCCTGGACAATATTCCCTGGGAAAATCTCATTTAGAAAACACAACTTTAGCAGGAAAAAAAAAAGTGTAAAATGTTATGCTTTTGTAAGGGGGCATGAACTTGTTAACATAATAGCGTACATGAAAGAGCTCTCTCTCTTTGAAAATACTCACCCTGTTAGTTCATTGTATAAGTAATAAGAGCTGCTGTAACAAATAATTCTTAAATCTTAGTAACTGAGACTAATAAAAGTTTATTTCTTGCTTAAGTCACAGTTGCAGTGTTGATTGGTAAGAAGCATTGATCCTTGGAGTCTTTCAGTGAGTCAGGCTTCCTGAAACCATATTCTGAAGCTTCAAGGGCTTTCCCTTGATTCTGTGCCCTCTGTTAGCATATAAGCAGAAGAGATTCCTCATAGAGAATTATGCAGATAATTTGGGGAGCCATACCTAGAAATGGAAAATACCACTTTTGCCCACATTTCATTGTCTGGAACTTGATCATATGGCTTCGTATCTGCTATTATTCCAAACTAGAAGACGAGAACACAGATAAGGATAGGCAGTCACTGTTCCTATGATAAATCTTGGAAAATGTCCAAGAATTTACTAGTAGGACCAAAAAGGTAGGAATATTTTAGGTACAAAAAGCTATGTGAATAAAGGGCACAGATTCATACAATGGAAGGATGTTTAGAAGACCTGTAAGAAGTCCAGGCAGCAGATGAGTCTGGAAAGAGTTTGGAAGGAGACTATGAAAAATGTTAAGTCATGACAAGGATTCACACTTTGTTTTGTAAAGGATTGGGGATCAATGGAGGTTTGCAAGGTGAGCGAATGAACACTTTTATTTCATATAAACACCTCTGAGAAGAGTATCCCAGATGGACTGGAGAGATAAAAGACTTCTGGTAACAGAATAATAGACAGGAAGCTGTTGCACTTGCTTGGAAGAGAGGGTTCATATTCATTACAAGGACTGCACTGGAGATGAAGAGGATAAGCTAAATTGAATAGATAATTTCTTAGAAAAATTAATAAGATTTGATAAAGAGTTTGTTGTGGTGAAGAACTAGAAGAGAGAAGTGGTTTTAAAGCTTCAGGTTTTTGAGTTTGAGAGAATGGTGTCCTAATTTACCAAATATTTTGGAGCTGGAGCAGACTTGAAGGTAAAGATAATTAGTTTATTTTTTCATATAGAGTTGAATATGGCTGTTGGAGGTACATGGCTGGGGTTTGGAAGAGAATAAACTATTTTTTGAAGAGAAATAAGCAGATAGAATCATTTTAGAATCTTGAGATTCAGTGAAGTCACTCATGTGTCACAATTGGAGAAAAAATGGACAAGAGAGCCAAAGAAAGAACTCTAAATAAGGCTGAGAGTTTAATGATGGGCAGGCAAAACACTGTGAAATTGCTTAGTGATCAGAAATAAAAATTTACCCAGGGTAGCATGGTATACAGTAGATAAAAAATGCCCGTTCATAAAATATGATACCTAAGAGCTTTCCCTCCTTGAACAAAAGACATTTTCTGTCCATGTCTTAAAAATAAAATGTGTTGCTATTGGAAAAAAAAAAAATAAATCTCTATGACCTTTACTTAAACATGTTTCCCAAATTGTTTCTTGACTAATTGCTGCATTTTTAACACAGATGCTTTTCTAAAAAAGAAAAAGTTATATCAGTTTTTCTCCATAGTATCACTATTTAGTAAACACCAGATTTTATGGAAAAATGGGGGAAAGTGATTTCAATGTCTGCATGAATATTATGGAATAAGTGAAGGTAGGGAAAGTCAGAATGCTCCAGTAGTTTTTGACCACTGATGTTGGCATGTGGACTTTGTGAGAAGCTGGAAATGATTGTCACATTTTAATTTATTTGGAGGAAGAAATACGACATGAGTTTCCTGAAAAATGCATATCCAAGAGATATGTCTGTGTAGGAGAAAATAAATAGCTGCTAAGCGGGTTTTGATTTGGGGCATAATCAAAACTTGACAATTTCCATATTTATGTATTTGTGAACATTTCCTTTGTGGATTTTTAAATGGACATTTATAAAAAGCTTAGTATATTTGGCAGGGGAAATGAATAAGGAATATGTTGCCTTGGACCTTGAATAAGGAAACAAAAATACATTAGTCTATCCATTTCTAACTTTGTCTAAAGAAAGAGAAGACTATTGAGCTTTAGCTATATTATTAAATCAGGGCCCCTTATGGATCTGCTTGTGCCTCATTGCACTAAACATTTTTTTTTCTCTTTCTGTCTCCCTTGCTTCTAGACAAAGTGAATTAGTAGTGTTCTTTTTTTTAATTTAAATTTATTTATTTTTTATTTTACTTTACTATTCTGTATTGGTTTTGCCATACATTGACATGAATCCACCATGGGTAGAATGAGAGTGGTATGGAATAGAGAAAAACTATGGAGAGAATTTTATCTCTACTTTCTGTGCAACACAGCCAAAGTTCTCCCCAAATTTTTAGTAGTCACAGCTCACTTCACTTGCCTGTGGCTTAGACACTTCCCTACTCCTACATTCCATCAAAACAGCTCTGAGTAAGGTTGCCAAAGATCTCTTCAAGCAGTGGACCAAGTACAAAATGCTTTATGCATGCACCCAGTTGAGAGCTCTCTTGTTTTGCTGCTTTGACTTTTGGGAAGCTATTCACTTCTGGTTCTTCCCTTTATTCTATAGCCACTCTCTCTTGTTTCTGTTCCACACCTCAGTTCAGTTCAGTTCAGTCACTCAGTCATGTCCTACTCTTTGCAACTCCATGGACTGCAGCATGCCAAGCCTCCCTGTCCATCACCAGTTCCTGGGGTTTACTCAATCTCATACCCATTGAATCGGTGATGCCATCCACCATCTCATCCTCTGTCGTCCCCTTCTCCTCCCACCTTCAATCTTTTCCAGCATCAGGGTATTTTCAGATGAGTCAGTTCTTCGCATTAGGTGGCCAAAGTATTGGAGTTTCAGCTTCAACATCAGTCCTTCCAATGAACACTCAGAACTGATCTCCTTTAGGATGGACTGGTTGGATCTCCTTGCAGTCCAAGGGACTCTCAGGAGTCTTCTCCAACACCAGAGTTCAAAAGCATCAATTTTTCGGTGCTCAGCTTTCTTTATAGTCCAACTCTCACATCCATACATGACCACTGGAAAAACCATAGCCTTGACTAGATGGACCTTTCTTGGCAAAGTAATGTCTCAGCTCTTTTAATATGCTGTCTAGATTGGTCATAACTTTCCTTCCAAGGAGTAACCGTCTTTTAATTTCATGGCTGCAGTCACCATCTGCAGTGATTTTGGAACCCAGAAAAATAAAGTCTGCCACTGTTTCCACTGTTTCCCCATCTATATTCCATGAAGTGATGGGACCGGATGCCATGATCTTAGTTTTCTGAATGTTGAGCTTTAAGCCAACTTTTTCACTCTCCTCTTTCACTTTTATCAAGAGGCTCTTTAGTTCTTCTTCACTTGCTGCCATCTGTTCCACACCTAACAGAAACAAAAGCAGGATACTTAGGGATGGTTTGTTTCCGATTCCTGTCTGCTGACTATACCATATATTCCTAATTTTCTATTAGGAGTTTATGACATTATAATATTAGAAATTTGGGCTTAGAGTTAATATTCAAATGGATTGAAGAATTCAAAACCACATGAAAAAGTCACTAATAATATGACACAAGTAGCTTAACAATATTTCGTGATGTGGGGGAAATCCATAATCATTGTACTACTCAAGTGGGTGAGCTTGTTGTCCTGATTAGATATTCTCCTTGACCAGCTGATAAGCTTCTAACACATCCCAGAAAGCTTCCAGTCATGCTTTGCACTAGTCTGTCATTATAATAGACTGTACTTATGGCACTTTGTAACTTGCCTCACAAAATATCACCATCCTACCAAATACCACATACCCAGTCAGGTCATTGTTCTGCTTCTTAGAATATTCCACTGCAGCATATTAGGATTTATACACAGATGCAAATGCACTAGAACTGCAAAGGTGGTTTTGAGATTCATGAATCTCCCAGGACCCCCTGCTTGGTTGCCATGCTCCTTCTGGCCATGTTCTCAGCACTCCCCAAGGACCTACAGCTCCTTCTAAGTGTCAGTGACTCCCAAAGAGTATTTCCACCTATGTAGTTAGAATTTCTAAGCATAGTTTTGCATCCACATCAGGTAAAATTTGAGTCCTTAGCTTTTGTTACTTCATCACATGCACTCACTTGCAGTCTTGATACAGTTTTTAGCATTACCCCTGCTAAGCGTTCCTACGTCCTGCTAAGCATTCATTGAGACATACAGAATAGAAGCTAGCAGGTTCATTTTCATGAACACACAATACTTTGCTCCTGAGTTGGAGACAGAAAACTAAGTGCTGTGTAACATGAGACACCGACTCCCCTGGGGCAGAGAGTGAAGGCATGCTCACACAGTGGGTGCCACTAAATACTGTTGATTAACTATCAGCTTCTGGGAGTATAGGGACAAGCATTATTCCTCTTGCATATTGTATATTTGTTTATTCATGCATAAAATATTTATGGAGCAAATAGCACTAGAGAAGAAACAGCACAAGCTTCTAGAAGCTCACAATTTATGGAAGACTTCCCCCAATTTCAGACCACATCCAATATCCTGGTCAGCAATTACTGGTAGTCACTCAAGGAGAACTGTCCCACAGCCACTGGTAATACCAAGTACACAACACAATTAACCCCTGCTTATATTGAGTCCTTTAAAAGCCCATCAGCTGTTTGAGGGACAATGGTAATCTTTGATTGTCATGCCATGCCTTGCTTGAATGGCATCAAAAATGCTGTTCTCCCCTTTGCCTTCAGGACCAAGTGTGAGTTCTATGTTGTGGTGGGAGAGGCTCTGTAATTACTGAGACCTGACTAATCTTGACTCATCTCACACCACTCTCTGGTTGGTGCTTTGCTCACTAAAAAAAAATCAGACTGCTGAACATTCCCCCCACACATCATGTTTCTCATTTCCTTTCATTCCTCTCTGCCTATAACGCTTCCCATTTCCATGATCCCCTTCCCCTCCCCAACTGCAATTTGGTGCAGCACCTCCAACCAGCTAATTTCTAATGATCTTTAACAGTTCAGTTGGCCATGACATCCACAGGAAATCACCCCTGACTCCAAGAACACTGGATTTTGGTACAATTCTGTATTCATTAAACACTATTTAGTGTACTCAGTTGCCCCTCTGCAATTTTAACAACCTATTTCTGTGTCTGCCTGATCACACTGCTGTGACCCTCACAGGTCTCTGAATTATCTATTCTTATATACTCATGTTGTGGGTTGGTATCTGATACAATGCAGGAATGAATGGAAAGGATAAACAAATGCAAGAACAGTAAGATTTAGCATTTGATTGTCATGCTAATTAAATGACTGATTGAAATCACATTTGGTATTGGATAACTAATTCTGGCACGTAGAAAATACTGTTTCTCGAATACTATGAGGACATTGGTGGTCCTGCATTTGTACATGTGCTCCATGTGTGTCTTCAGTGACCCAAGTTTTCTATAGTTTTGTTCTTCGTCCTTAATAAATGATATCCTTCAGATCTTCTCATGGTCATAAATTGGCTGCTTAGCTCCAGTCATCATGTCTGCAGCCTAGGCAGGAAGAGAGCCAAGGTGTCCATTAGGATCTTGGATATCAGTGGGAGTTGCCTGGAAGAGCCTGGTCATAGAGAATATGCAGCTACTACCAGACATAAAAGAGACAGTAAGAAGTAGTTTAGATTCTCTCTCCTCCTGTCTTTAATCTTGACCTGTGCCTTCCATTCACTGCACATAGTCAGAAGCCTCGGCTATAACTATAGAGTTAGGGCAGCTTGAGAAAAATTTGCAAGGTCAGCTCACTACGATCAGGATATTGATCTGAGAGAAAATAAGCAAATGTCTGGCACAGACAATGGTAGTGGTAGTTTCCGTGGAATTTTTGGTTTTGCTTATTAAACTCTAATACGTGTATGGTGCTAGAGGGAATGGATCTGACTTAAGGCCATGTCCATTCTGGTCATTCCAGACCTTGTCTGTGGTCAGAATCAAGGTAGGGTACGATTTGTGTTTGCCTGTTTCTGGGCTTATGTAGGTTTACATAGTTTTCTATATGGTCCTCTGTACCTGTTTCCATGTGTCAGATTTTGTGGATATGACAGAGGATATTGCAAAGGGGAAAAGGAGCACCTACCATCTCTGCAAAACCCAAATCTACTTTAGAGTAACCAGAGATTGATCTTTTCAAGATCACCATTACAACCATGCTACACGCAATATGCCAGCAAATTTGGAAAAATCAGCAGTGATCAAAGGACTGTAAAAAGTCAGTTTTCATTCCAATCCCAAAGAAAGGCAATGCCAAAGAATGTTCAAACCACCGCACAGTTGCAATCATCTCACATGCTAGGAAAGTAATGCTCAAAATTCTCCAAGCTACTCTTCAACAGTACATGAACCAAGAACTTCCAGATATACAAGCTGGATTTAGAAAAGGCAGAGGAACCAGAGATCAAATTGCCGATATCCATTGGATAATAGAAAAAGCAAGGGGATTCCAGGAAAACATCTGCTTCTGCTTCATTGCTATGCTAAAGCCTTTGGCTGTGTGGATCACAACAAACTGTGGAAAAGTCTTTATGAGATGGGAATACTAGACCACCTTACCTGTCTCCTGAGAAATCTGTATGCAGGTCAAGAAGCAATAGTTAGAACTGGACATGGAATAATGGACTGGAGCATGGGTCCCTGAATCAGCACTTGGAAGACATATGACAAACTTTGTACTTCACATGCGATAAGAAAACAACTTGTGAAGTTAGAAGGGCTTCCCTGGTGGCTCAGAAGGTAAAGATCCTGCCTGCAATGCAGGAGACCTGTGTTTGATCCCTGGGTTGGACAGATACCCACTCCAGTATTCTTGCCTGGAGAATTCCATGGACAGAGGAGGCTGGTGGGCTACAGTCCATGGGGTCGCAAAGAGTTGAACACAACTGAGTGACTTTCATTTTCACTTTCTGAAGTTTGAGTGTTGAGTGAAAAAGAAACTGACACAACTCTAAAATACCCCAGATCTGCAGCGATCACTCAAGGTACTCTTACATTGATACGAAGAACGTCTTGTCTTCCTCCGGCTCACCATTTCCTGTGATTGATTAATTTCTGCCTGTAATTTGCCTGCTTTGTGTTGATTTAAGAATGAGACTTTTGCCTCTGGAACAGACTTCTGGTAGGGTTCAGCATTCCACTCAGCAGTTAGAGCATGGCCAATCAGCCGAGAAGCAAGTTGATATTTGTGCAGTCATCTCACTAGGCTTTCTTTGAGAACTTCTTTACTGCTATGCTGCAGATCTTTGATTCAAACTTCCCATTTGCTTCAGATATATTATTGAATCAAGCATGGAGAGCAAATTAATCCCCAAGGGCTTTCTGGAAATCAGCAAAACAGACTTTTGATACCATCAGATGTTCTTCAACAACATTCATGAGGTTAGTGTCATTAGAAAGAAAATTCAGATTATCTGCCTTCCTATGTATTTTTAAATGCACTTTAACTAAATAGAGTCTGATGCTACAACTGGTTCTCATTATGCACTAATTACTTGCTAAATCTGATTCAGAAGAACAAAGAAATTTTGAGTTATTCAAGGACAAAAAAATCACCAATTCTCAAAAATGTACATTTTTTACATTTTTACTACTCAAAAATAGCTAACACATATTTCTTCATATTTGAGGGGAAAATCTCCCAGGCTAAGGAATTTGTTCCAAGTTTTGTCAAGGAAAGAATTTATGCTTTAATTTGGTTCCCTAAATAGAAGGAAGTTGGAGTAGGCAATCTTTTTGGTTCTAAAATGTATCTAAAACACTTAATAGTATTTTTAGCATGAATTTTTACTTTGATTTTTTTATCTTGATTTTGACTTTCCCAAAGTGTTGTAACTTTTGATTATCTGTTAAGATTGCTCTTTTTCTCAAGTGTTTATGGACAACTTTTCACACTAGGCGCCTTCTTTGAAATTTGCAGTATCACCAGCGTATTGAAAGTTCTGGCATATCCCTCTCTTAAGACAATCTCCCCATTCCCTGCCAAACTTCGTTTCACAAAATAACTTATTTTCTAAACATGTTTAGTCACTGCTGTGTTTTCACTTTCCATAGAAATTCTTTTTTTTAAAAACAGTCATCCTCTTGTTTTTTGCTAAGTTTACTTGATTCTCTCAAAGTAAATCCTTAAAATGTGATTCAAATGCATCTGAATTTCTATCATTTATGTAATTTACTATTTCCTTCATCATTTAGTGTAGTGCTATGCTAGATATTCAATGCATGGTTCTTTAAAACTTGACTAATAACAAAATGATAGAAATGTGTAAAAATTATGTTTGCTTCTCCAAGTGAGATTTGTGATAGTTCTAAAGTTGCTTTAGGTTTTTTGGTTGAGGCTTGACCTGTTTGAGTGAGATTGTACTACAGTCAGTCTGGGACAGTAATATGTAATTGGGAAAAACATGTTTATTGTAATGATGCACTCTTTAAGGTCCAGAGAACCTATTTCTGACCTAGAAATTCTTTCATAATACAATTGCATTATAATTACATATTGTTTGTCTTCCCTGCTGGACTGTAAATCCTTGAGGGAAAGAGTTTTGTTACCTCCGTAACTAGTGCAATGACTGACAGAAATACTCAATGGATATTTCATAATGCGTGACTGAACTTGCTATTTGCATGGAGAAACTCTGCTTATAGTTCAAACTCATCCAATGCATCTACACAGTCAAGTTCTGTTTTGGAGCATAATTAAAAAAAAATACGTGCACCCCTATGTTCATAGTGGCACTTTTCACAATAGCCAAATCACAGCAACAATCTAAACGTCCACTGACAGGTGAATGGATAAAGAAGATGTAGTATATATACAAAATGGAATATTATTTGGCCGCCAAAAGAATGAAATAATGCCATTTGCAACAATATGGATGCAACTAGAGATTATCAAGCTAAGTAAGTCAGAAAGAGAAAGACAAATGCTATATGATCTCAATTACATGTGGAATCTAAAATAAGATATGAATGAACATATATATAAAACAGAAACAGACTCATGGACATAGAGACCAGACTAGTGGTTGCCAAGAAAGAGGGGAATGGGGAAAAGAAGGCTTGGGAGTTTGGGATCACCAGATGCAAACTATTATAAATAGTATGAAAAAACAACAAAGCCCTACTATATAGCACAGGAAACTATAGTCAGTATCCCATGGTAAACCATATGGAAAGTCATGTGAAAAAGAATATATACAAATATATAATAAATACAAAAAATGAATATTTATATCACAGCAAAGTAATTTATATGTACATACCCAGCAGAAATTAACACAACATTTTAAATCAATTATACTCAACAAAATTTTTTTAAAAGTTCCATAACATGAAGGTCATGAGCTCAGCTCATGATCTGGTAGGGAAATTTCCATACTTACAATTTTCATCATAAATATAATTTTAAAGGAAATGTTTTAATTCTCACAGTTTTCCTTGTATTCATGAATGGCTTATTTCCCAGAGTTTGTTTCTTACACTTATTGCTATAAGTTTGAAAACTTTATTTGAGATTGAGCTGTCATGTTAAACACTAATAAACTTCTTTCATGCATCATATCCACAAATGATTGTGCTGTTTTTGATTTCCAAAAAGTGAAAGTTGCTCAGTTGTGTCCGACTCTTTGCGACCCCATGGGCTATACAGTCCATGAATAATGGAGTGGGCACTTTTCCCTTCTCCAGGGGATCTTCCCAACCCAGGGATTGAACCCAGATCTCCTGCATTCGAGGCGGATTCTTTACCAGCTGAGCCAGAAGGGAAGCCCCAAATTATTTTTAAGAGATGAGTCAGCTGAGATACCTTCATAAAGCTGGATTCAAGAAGTAACTGCCCATAATTTGAAGCTGTTTGTTTTCTTGAAAATTTGTGACTTCTCCCATAAATGGAAGTAAACTCAACTAAATCAAGCTACAAATCAACTAAAAGGCATATAACAGAAAAAGAAAAACTACATTTAAAGATGATTTTAAAACCTCTTAAGTGGTAGGAAATGTATGGACTTTGAAGATGAGCATCAGGGTTGCAAAAAAAAAAAAAAAAAAAGCTAACCCCATATTTTTCCTTGAATTTAATACTGGGAATAATAATACTTATTCTTCAGAGTTAAGAAGAACCTAAGATGGTGCCTCGTGCTCTTAGGTGTGCTATAGATTTGAACTATTATTCTACAGCTTTATATGGGATTCTTATTCCACAGGTAAAACAATGTAGCCTTTAATTCTCCACATTAAAACTAGCTTTTAATGCACCCCACTCAACACCCCATAGAATGTGTGGTCTTTAATTTCTGCCTTGAACTCCCTTTTCCACTATAGCTTCTGTAATTAAAGCCATAAAGGAACTTATATGTTGGATTTCCTGGCAAATAGATGGGGGAAAAATGGAAATAGTGGCAGACTTTATTTTCTTGGACTCCGAGATCACTGCAGATGATGTCTGCAGCCATGAAATTAAAAGATGCTTGCCCCTTGGAAGAAAAGCTATGAGAAACCTAGACAGTATATTAAAAAGCAGAGACATCACTTTGCCAACAAAGTTCTATATATTCAAGGCTATGGTTTTTCCAGAAGTCATGTACGGATGTAAGAGTTGGACCATAAAGAAGGCTGAGCATCTAAGAATTGATGGTTTTGAACTGTGGTGCTGGAGAAACTCTTGTGAGTCCCTTGGATAGCAAGGAGATCAAACCAGTCACTCTTAAAGGAAATCAACCCTGAATACTGAAGCTGAAGGTGAAGCTCCAACTCTTTGACCACCTGATGTGAAGAGCCAAATCATTATAAAAGACCCTGATGCTGGAAAAGATTGAGAGCAGGAGGAGAAGGTGGCAACAGAGGATGAGATGGTTGGATGGCATCACTGATTCAATGGACATGAGTTTGAATAAACTCTGGTAGATAGTGAAGGACAGGGAAGCCTGGCATGCTGCAGTCCACAGGGTCTCAAAGATTGGGACATGACTGAGAGACTAAACATCACAACATGTTGGGCTTATTACACTCTCAAGGCTAGGGTGTAAGAACTAAATGGAATATCTTAAGAAGAAAATACTTGATAAACTTCTTGAGGGCTGAAGTTTTCATCTGATTTTCTGAGTCTGTAATATTGGTGGAAATTAGAGGAATGTGCTAAGGGATTCTGTAATCATTAGAATGATTATTCTATGTAAGAGCCATGGAATGTTAACCGTTTAGAGGGAAAAAGCTATCACCAAAGCATACACATAGTCGTCTTCAATATTGGAAGATAGCAACTGATAGAATTTCTCATCTGAGTGTATTATCTAATTCATCTACAGAATCAGTTAGATACAGTTTTCCTTCCATTCACTATTTGTAAAGTGGAGTTAACACTGGCATCAGAGATAAAGAGTGTATGCTATGGGTGTTATTATTACCTTTAATTATTTGAGGATTCAGAGACCCTAAATACATAAGATAGTAACATCAAAGGTCACTGATCATGATCACCATAACAAATACAATAATAAAAATTTTCAAAATGGCAGGAATTCCCAAAACGTGACATAGAGACATGAAGTGAGCAAATACATTTGGAAAAATGGCATCAATAGACTTGCTTGACACAAGGTTGCTGCAGATCTCCAATTTGTAAAAATTACAGTATTTGTGACCCCACAGTCTGACCCAGTCTTGCCCGTGAGGGTCCAGGATCTCAGGCAGAGGTGTGGGTTGGTGGTCGGGACCTTTTGAAGGAGGTCAACATTATCTTCATTACCTCCACCACACTTTGGCCTCAGGTCAAGCAACAAGGAGGGAACACAGACCCACCCATCAACAGAAAATTGGATTACAGATTTACTGAGCATGGCCCTGCCCATCAGAACAAGACCCTGTTTCCCACTCAGTCAGTCTCTCCCATCAGGAAGCTTCCATAAACCTCCTATCCTTATTCTTCAGAGGGCAGACAGAATGAAAACCACAATCACAGAAAACTAGCCAAACTGATCACATGGCCACAGCCTTGTTTAACTCAATGAAACTATGAGCCATGCCACCAGGTAGGGTTACCCAAGACGGACGGGTCATGGTGGAGAGTTCTGCCAAATTTGGTCCACTGGAGAAGGGAATGACAAAACACTTCAGTATTCTTGCCTTGAGAATCCCATAAGCAGGATGAAAAAGCAAAAAGATAGGACACTGAATGATGAACTCCTCAGGTTGGTAAGTGACCAATATGCTACTGGAGAACAGTGGAGAAATAGTTCCAGAAAGAATGAAGAGATGGAGCCAAGGCAAAACAAACACCCAGTCATGGATGTGACCGGTGTTGGAAATAAAGCCCGATGCTGTAAAGAACAATATTGCATAGAAGCCTGAAATGTTAGGTCCATGAATCAAGGCAAATTGGAAGTGGTCAAACAGGAGATGGAAAGAGTGAACATCAACATTTTAGGAATCAGTGAAGTAAAATGGACTGGAGTGGATGATTTAACTCAGATGACCATTATATCTACTACTGTGGGCAGGAATCCCTTAGAAAAAAATGAAGTAGCCCTCAGAATCAACAAAATAGTCCAAAATACAGAACTTGGATGCAGTCTCAAATGCAACAGAATGATCTCTGTTTGTTTCCAAAGCAACCAACAGTATCACAGTAATCCAAGTCTATGCCCCAACCAGTAATTCTGAAGAAGGTGAAGTTGAATGGTTCTATGAAGACCTACAAGGCCTTCTAGAACTAACACCCCCAAAAGATGTCTTTTTCATTATAGGGGACTGGAATGCAAAAGTAGGAACTCAAGGGATACCTGGAGTAGCAGGCAAATTTGGCCTTGGAGTAAAAAACAAAGCAGCAAAGGCTAACAGAGTTTTGCCAAGAGAACGCACTGGTCATAGATAACACCTTCTTCCAACAATACAAGAGAAGACTCTACACATGGACATCACCAGATGGTCAATATTGAAATCAGATTGATTATATTCTTTGCAGCCAAAGATGGAGAAGCTCTATTCCGTCAGCAAAAACAAGACGGGGAGCTGACTGGCTCAGATCATGAACTCCTTATTGAAAAATTCAGACTAAAATTGAAGAAAGTAGGGAAAACCACTAGACCATTCAGGTATGACCTAAATCAAATCCCTTATGATTAGATAGTGGAACTGACAAACAGATTTAAGGGATTCAGTTCAGTTCAGTCGCTCAGTTGTGTCCGACACTTTGTGACCCCATGAATCGCAGCACGCCGGGCCTCCCTGTCCATCACCAACTCCCGGAGTTCACTCAGACTCACGTCCATCGAGTCCGTGATGTCATCCAGCCATCTCATCCTCGGTCATCCCCTTCTCCTCCTGCCCCCAATCCCTCCCAGCATCAGAGTCTTTTCCAATGTGTCAACTCTTCACATGAGGTGGCCAAAGTACTGGAGCTTCAGCTTTAGCATCATTTCCTCCAAAGAAATCCCAGGGTTGATCTCCTTCAGAATGGACTGGTTGGATCTCCTTGCAGTCCAAGGGACTCTCAAGAGTCTTCTCCAACACCACAGTTCAAAAGCATCAATTCTTCGGCACTCTGCCTTCTTCACAGTCCAACTCTCACATCCATACATGACCACTGGAAAAACCATAGCTTTGACTAGACGGATCTTAGTCGGCAAAGTAATATGCTTTTGAATATACTATCTAGGTTGGTCATAACTTTTCTTCCAAGGAGTAAGCGTCTTTTAATTTCATGGCTGCAGTCACCATCTGCAGTGATTTTGGAGCCCCCCCCCCAAAAAGTCTGACACTGTTTCCCCATCTATTTCCCATAAAGTGATGGGACCAGATGCCATGATCTTCCTTTTCTGAATGTTGAACTTTAAGGGATTAGATCTGATAGAGTGCCTGAAGAACTATGGATGGAGGTTCATGACATTGTACAGGAGACAGTGATCAAGCCTATCCCCAAGAAAAAGAAATGCAATGAGGCAAAATGGTTGTCTGAGGAGGCCTCACAAATAGCTGAGAAAAGAAGAGAAGTGAAAGGCAAAGGAGAAAAGGAAAGATTATACCCATTGAATGCAGAGTTCTAAAGAATAGCAAGTAGAGATAAGAAAGCCTTCCTCAGTGTTCAGTGCAAAGAAATAGAGGAGAACAATAGAATGGGAAAGACTAGGGATCTCTTCAAGAAAATTAGAGATACCAAGGGAACATTTCATGCAAAAATGGGCACAATAAAGGACAGAAATGGTATAAACCTAACACACTGTATTACGAAGAGGTGGCAAGAATACTCAGAAGAACTATGCAAAAAAGATCTTCACCACCCAGATAATCACGATGGTGGGATGACTCACCTAGAGCCAGACAACCTGGAATGCAAAGTCAAGTGGGCCTTAGGAAGCATCTCTATGAACAAAGCTAGAGGAGGTGATGGAATTCCAGTTCAGCTATTTAAAATCCTGAAAGATGACGCTGTGAAAGTGCTGCACTCAATATGCCAGGAAATTTGGAAAACTCAGCAGCGATCACAGGACTGTAAAAGTTTAGTCTTCATTCCAATTCCAAAGAAAGGCAATGCCAAAGAATGCTCAAACCAATGCACAGTTGTACTCATCTCACACGCTAGCAAAGTACTGCTCAAAATCCACCAAGCCAGGCTTCAGCAGCATGTGAACTGAAACTTCCAGAAGTTCAAGCTGGATTTAGAAAAGGCAGAGGAACCAGAGATCAAATTGCCAACATCCACTTGATCATTGAATAAGCAAGAGAGTTCCAGAAAAACATCTACTTCTGCTTTATAGACTATGCCAAAGCCTTTGACTGTGTGGATTGCAATAAACTGTGGAAAATTCTGAAAGAGATGGGAATACCAGACCACCTGACCTGCCTCCTGAGATGCGTATACAGGTCAAGAAGCAACAGTTAGAACTGGACATGGAACAACAGACTGGTTCCAAATAGGGAGAGGAGTACATCAAGCTGTATATTGTCACCCTGCTTATTTAAATTATATGCAGAGTACATCATGAGAAATGCTGTGTTAGATGAAGCAAAAGCTGGAATCAAGATTGCCAGGAGAAAAACCAATAACCTCAGATATGTAGATCACACCACCCTTATGGCAGAAAGTGAAGAAGAACTAAAGAGCCTCTTGATGAAAATGAAAGAGGATAGTGAAAAAACTGGCTTAAAACTCAACATACAGAAAACTAATATCATGGCATCCAGTCCCATCACTTCATGGGAAACAGATGGGGAAACAATGGAAACAGTGGCAGACTTTATTTTTCTGGGCTCCAAAATCACTGCAAATGGTGACTGTTGCCATGAAATTAAAAGACACTTGCTCCTTGGAAGAAAAGCTATGACAAACCTAGACAGCATATTAAAAAGTGGAGACATTACTTTGCCAAAAAAGTTCCTTCTAGTCAAGGCTATGGTTTTTCCAGTAGTCATGTATGGATGTGAGAGTTGGACCATAAAGAAAGTTGAGCGCCAAAGAATTGATGCTTTTGAACTGTGGTGTTGGAGAAGACTCTTGAGAGTCCCTTGGACAGCAAGGAGATCCAACCAGTCCTTCATAAAGGAGATCAGTCCTGAGTGTTCATTGGAAGGACTCATGTTGAAACTCCAATACTTTGGCCACCTGATGTGAAGAACTAACTCATTTGAAAAGACCCTGATGCTGGGAAAGATTGAAGGCAGGAGGAGAAGGGGACGACAGAGGATGAGATGGTTTGTTAGCATCACTGACTCGTTGAGCATGAGCGAGGCACTCGGGGAGTTGGTGATGGATGGGGAAGCCTGGTGTGCTGCAGTCCATGAGTTTGTAAAGAGTTGGATATGACTGAGTGACTGCCCATAATTGAACTGAAAAATATTTGTGAAGCATGGTAAAGGAAGCATCTATAAAATGATATATACTTATAACCTAACAATTGAAGTATACTTTAAAACTGAAAGATGCATACAGTAAAAGTCACTATTATAATATAGATTGAAACATAGTATGTGTGTGTGTGTATGCCTTTTGGCTGTCTTTTACATTTTACATTAAACTTCCCAAGTGCTCAGGGTACTATTAAAAACTGCACAAACCAGAAACTTATTCTACTATATGTAATGATTTCAGTTCAGTTCAGTTCAGTCACTCAGTCATGTCTGACTCTTTGCGACCACGTGGACTGCAGCATGCCAGGCCTCCATGTTCAATACCAACTCCAAGTTTACCCAAACTCATTTCCATTGAGTCAGTCATGCCATCCAACCATCTCATTCTCTGTCATCCCTTTCTCCCACCTTCAATCTTTCCCAACATCAGGGTCTTTTCCAATGAGTCAGCTCTTTGCATCAGGTGGCCAAAGTATTGGAGTTTCAACTTCAACATCAGTCCTTCCAATGAACACTCAGGACAGATCTCCTTTAGGATGGACTGGTTGGATCTCCTTTCAGTCCAAGGGGCTCTCAAGAGTCTTCTGCAACACCACAGTTCAAAAGCATCAATTCTTCGGTGCTCAGCTTTCTGTGTAGTCCAACTCTCACATCCATACATGACTACTGGAAAAACCATAGCTTTGACTAGATGGACCTTTGTTGGCAAAGTAATGTCTCTGCTTTTCAATATGCTGTCTAGGTTGGTCATAACTTTTCTTCCAAGGAGTAAGTGTCTTTTAATTTCATGGCTGCAGTCACCATCTGCAGTGATTTTGGAGCCCCCAAATATAAAGTCTGCCACTGTTTCCATTGTTTCCCCATCTATAAGCCGTGAAGTGATGGGATCAGATGCCATGATCTCAGTTTTCTGAATGTTGAGCTTTAAGCCAACTTTTTCACTCTCCTCTTTCATTTTCATCAAGAGACTCTTTAGTTTTTCTTCACTTCTGCCATAAGGGTGGTGTCATCTGCATATCTGAGGTTATTGATATTTCTCCCGGTAAATATAATGATTTAATATTCTATAATGAAGGTATTGCACATCCATGGAGAAATGGAAGATTACTTAGTAAATTACATTGGCACAACTGGCAAGCTATTTGAAACAAAGGTCGATTTGTTCCTTCTTCTTTAGGGAATATTTGTCATTTTTTGCCAACTCAACATCTTCTGAATACCTATGTTATACTTGGCAAACTTCCCATATTATAAATTCTGTCTCTCTAAAGTCAAAATTTGGAATTGTCTTCCAGCTTCCTTCAAAGGTAGATAAGGGCATTAGACCAAGGCTTCAAAAACTGTGTCTACTAGCTTATGACTCTGGTCATAAATAAGTGAAGAAATGGGTGATGTTCAGACTGCATCATTTGACTGGGCTGTCTGATTTTTCTTGTTTGTAATCCTGGTTCCTGACTGATATGTCATTTCACCCAAGGTAACCAGAAGAAATTGGAGATAGATTAAATAATTAAATTTTAAAATTTAGATTTTCAAACTTATACAAATTTTAAAATTCCCATCAACTCTAGGTATGAGAAAGCATTTAACTTTTTAAAAAAGAAGAAATTACAAAATAAAAAATAATATATTATTTTACAATATATATATACAAACACATGAAAAGATGCTCAACATCATTCATCATTAGAGAAATGCAAATTAAGACCATGATGAGGTACCACTTCACACCAGTCAGAATGGCTGCGATCCAAAAGTCTGCAAACAATAAATGCTGGAGAGGGTGTGGAGAAAAGGGAACACTCTTACACTGTTGGTGGGAATGCAAACTAGTACAGCCACTATGGAGAACAGTGTGGAGATTCCTTTAAAAATTGCAAATAGAACTGTCTTATGACCCAGCAATCCCACTGCTGGGCATACACACCAAGGAAACCAGAATAGAAAGAGACACATGTACCCCAATGTTCATCGCAGCACTGTTTGTAATAGCCAGGACATGGAAACAACCTAGATGTCCATCAGCAGATGAATGGATAAGAAAGCTGTGGTACATATACACAATGGAGTATTACTCAGCCGTTAAAAAGAATACATTTGAATCAGTTCTAATGAGATGGATGAAACTGGAGCCGATTATACAGAGTGAAGTAAGCCAGAAAGAAAAACACCAATACAGTATACTAACACATATATATATGGAATTTAGAAAGATGGTAATGATGACCATGTATGCGAGACAGCAAAAGAGACACAGATATGTAGAGCAGACTTTTGGACTCTGAGGGAGAGGGAGAGGGTGGGATGATTTGGGAGAATGGTATTGAAACATGTATAATATCATGTAAGAAACGAATCGCCAGTCTATGTTTGATGCAGGATACAGGATGCTTGGGGCTGGTGCACAGGGATGATCCAGAGGGATGGTATGGGGTGGGAGTTGGGAGGGGGATTCATGTTTGGGAACCTGTGTACACCCATGGTGGATTCATGTCGATGTATGGCAAAACCAATACAGTATTGTAAAGTAAAATAAAGTGAAAATAAAAATTAAAAAAATAATAATATATTGATAATAAAAATAGAATTGTTTTCTATTCCTATAAATACATCCAACAAATACAACATGCAATAGATTAATTGCTTTATTATCCAATAAATTTATATAAGATTTCTGACTATACAAATATTACTACTTAAAGCTTGAATTGGAATTGAGAAAAGATAATTTGTGAAGTCAAAAAAAAAAGGGTAGTATTTGTGTATAATGTTCAAACTCAAAAATGAAAGAAATTTAAATTAAAGCTATGATGAAACATAATTTATTGACTGTCAAGTCAGTGATTTTTGGCTTTTTAATGGAAATATCTCATACTGTAACATATAGAATACTAGTTTCCTTACATGCTTTTGGAGACAGTTTAAATTGATAAAACTTTCTTTGGAAAAAATTTGGAAATATATATCAAAATATTAATATTTTCTGAACTAGTAATTCCTCTCCTAGGAATATTCTGTTAAGAAAACAAGTTGAAATATCCACAAAAGTCTATACATATGATGATTTTTTGAATCATCAGTTATTAAAGTACATAAACTTAAAATATGTAAAACAACTTAAATATCCAAAAATAGAAATATAGTTAAGTACATTTTGTATGATCATATGAGTGAATGTTACAGAACTGTTAAAACTGTCAAAATTATGTTTCTGAAGAGTTTTCAATAACATGAAAAAGACGCAGAATTTAAACGAAAATTGAGGTAACAAAATTGTCTCTATAGTCTGAGCTCAACTGCCAAATACAGAGAAACAAGGTGGGAAAGATGTGAGCAATCATTTCCTCTGGGATTATTTGATATAAATTTTTCCTGCTTTTTTATGTATTCATATTTGCAAACTAAATTTCTTTTTGTAATTAGGAAGAAAAGTTTCCTAAAATTAATTTTGTCCATAAGAACAACTGGTTTGACTAAATTTGGTATAAAAATAAAATGTTAAATTAAGTTAAACAGTCCTTATTGGAAACAACTTGATGGAAAAATTAGTTTTTCATTTTTCCACTGCCAAGATCATTTATTTGAGACAATGTTTTTATCTTGTGCCCTGCTTAGAAACCTCATAGGCTCCCTGTTTTTTTTTTTTAATCCCTTCAAGTCTAAGACTCTATGACTGCTTTTCAAGACCTTAATTTTGTTCCAGTGAAAATTGCTCCTTTTTATTCTGCCTTCTGCTTGTTCATGTTCTGATGGGTATTGAAATCACCCTTGAAAGTCCATGCTTGCTCACATAGCTCATGCCCCTCCCTCCACACACACACTGACACACATCCTTGGACTGTCTGCTTGCCAGTCTAAGAGAAATCATATTCATTCATTCAATAAATACTTGAGTCTCCAGTATGGATCAGGTGCTGGAGATAAAGAAGTGAAAAGATTCAGTAGCTTACTCCCATGAAATTTTTGCCCATAGGAAAAGTTATGTAGCAATACTTCTCTAAAGGCTATTGACGTGCAAATGTAAAGTCTAGTCTTTCAAGTGTGGCTTGAAAGACTTCTGCATACTGGGTTAAATTAATCTTGGAGGGGGAAGAAAAAAACAAAAACTTCACTGATTTCTATGTTTAGCTCCCCCCCCAATATTTATAAGAAACAGCTATATAAAATGTACTACTGTATGTGTGTAAAGGAAATGCTGTTGAAAGCATTGTTTTTATGTCATTATGTTCTACACTACAAGGTTTATATATCAAGTTTATAAAGTATTATTTTAAAAAGCTTTGTTTTCTCTAAGGAATTAGTTTTCTTTTCCTCTCTGATAAGAATAAGGATATGACACATTGTGTTTCCCTTTTTACCCTGACTACCAGGAAGACTTCCCTGATGGCTCAGATGGTAAAATGTCTGCCTGCAATGTGGGAGATCTGGGTTCAATCCCTGGGTGGGGAAGATCCCCTGGAGAAGGAAATGGCAACCCACTCCAGTATTCTTGCCTGGAAAATTACATGGATGGAGGAACCTGGTAAGCTACAGTCCATGGGGTCACAAAGAGTCGGACACGACTGAGCGACTTCACTTTCACCAGGAAGATCAGTGACATATTCTTCAATTGCATTGACATCTGCACATATTAGTAAACTTACATTGGCATTGTTTTTGGATATTGATGTTTTTCATTTTTAAGTGGATTGCTTTCTTTTGTTGCCTGTAACTTCTTGTAAGAAAGCCGAAACTTCTCAAGGAAATAGTGAAGAGTGCCAACCTCTTGCTGAGGGACTCATTTTTAGCTGCTTGGAGTAGTGGTAACCATTGGTTCTCAGCTGAATCCCTCTTTGTTAACAACCCTTAATCAAAAACAGCCTCCTTCCCAAGGCTACATCCCCATCATGGTGGAAGCCCATATCCAATATCTGGTTGACTGAAGTAGAGGCAGAAGGGCCCTAATCCCTTTTTCTCAGGGGAGGGTAATGCTTGAGACCATCCTAATTCTATTGCACTGCAATTTAGTGCCTTCCTTAGCCAGCTCTACTTCTCTCACCCTCGTGGTATTGTTCCCTACAGCACTCACCAGTACATCTCATTCATGCAAATTTCAGTCTCACATCTGTTTCCCAAGACATCATACCTACAATAATTAAATTAATTAAAGGTGAAAATGGTAATACGCCCTGTTAGTTACCCATAGGTACTCTATACTGCATCAGATCAGTATCCTTGCAGCTCTAACCTCACAGGTTGAGTTACATCCATGAAAACATCATCAGTCATCTGCATTTTGCCATGAACTTTTGCAGGGCTTAGAGTTAGAGCAACACTACTTAGCACTTAATTCTTAATTGACTTATGTGGTTCATTGTTATTTCAGAAAGTTATAGCCATATGGTTGTACTTGAAATTCCTTTTCAGTGATTTGGACCTGTTCTTTGCATTTATTGTAAGCTTTCAAGTAAGGGGTTCCTTGATGGCTCAGTGGTGAAGAATCCACCTGCCAAGCAGGAGACATGGGTTCAATCCTTGGGTCAGGAAAATCCCCTGGAGAAGGAAATGGCAACCCACTCCAGTATTCTTGCCTGGGAAATCCCATGAACAGAGGAGCCTGGTGGGCTACAGTCTATAATATGGCAAAAAAGTCAGACACAAGTTAGTGACTAAACAACAGCAGCAAAGCTTTCAAATACTGGAAATTTTGGCAATGCTTGTAGAGATATTAAGTTGCCCTCTTAGCTATTGTGCTATTTACTTGTTCACTTTTAGCCTGTATCACTACTTGTGCAGAGAATGTAACTTTGTTGTCTGGACATTGCTATCTTATGTTTACAAAAGGCAAGGCTGTAGTCTGTACATGGCCATTTGTGGTTCTCCTTGAGAACTGTGATCTCCTCTATGCCTGTAATCAGAATCAAGGTTGTTTTGATTTGCTAGGTTCACTGAAACAAAAACCACTTGTGGTGGCTCAGTGACAAAGAATCTGCCTGCAATACAGGAAACACGGGTTCTATCATCCCCTGGAGAAGGAAATGGCAAACCACTCCAGCATTCTTGCCCGGAGAATCCCATGGACAGAGGAGCCTGATGGGCTACACTCCATGGAGTCACAGAGTCAGACATGACTGAGCAACTAAACAAGACAACAACAACAACTTGGCTTAAAACAAGAAAAACTTACTCTCATACACTTCTGGAGCCCAAAAGTCCAAAATCAAGGCGTTGGAAGACCCTTGCTCTCTCGGAGGGCTCTAGGGAAGGATTCTTCCTTGGCACTCAGTTTCTAGTGGTTGCTGGCAATCCTTGGCGTTTCCCGATCTGTAAATTCATCTCTCCAATCTCCATCTCCCTCATCACGTGGCTTTCTCCTGATATATCTCTGTGTTCAAATGCCCCTTTTTCTTACAAGCACACTTTTAGTATTAGATCAGGATTGAACCTGATCTAATGTGACCTCATCTGAAATTGATCACATCTTCAAAGATCCTGTTTCCAAAAAACGGTCGTGTTCACAGGTATTGGGAATTGAGTTAAACATATCTTTTTGAAGGACACAGTTCAACTCACAACAAAGGTATATCTCACTCTGCTCTTAGCTTCCTGACCCAGCAAGACTAATATGACAGATAAGCATCTGCGGGAGAGTCAGATTATTTTACTGATCGATTGAAACTTGACACCACACCTATGAAAAGTTCAGAGTGCAATACAGTAACTACCAATAGAGCTAGCGTTGTAGGTGTTGGGCCTTTCCCCTTCTTATTTGATGCTCCTCATCTTTGTCTGACTGTGCCTGCCTCTTCTATGCCCAAGGTATGCTGAGTGCCACATTTGAATGAATTCTATAATTTCCTCTCACCAACTGTGCCTGTTTAAAATCTTTTCTTTCTTTCTTTCCATGTCCTGTATATCAGTCTTCAGGATTATGTAAAATGGTAGCTCATTTTCTAAATTTTCTATATTAACTTTTAAAGTGAAATGAATATGGAACATTAATTCAGGAAGATGTCAAGACATATTTTTTAAAGTGTAGCTTGAAGTTCCTCTATGGACAAATATTCCATAAATTTAAATATCATGTACTATGTCTCCTTTACCAGATTCACAAAATTTTTAGACTATTTGGGTTATGAAAATTCCCACAAGCAAACAAAGGCAAACCAACAAAACATGTTTAGCATAGTTTGCCAGCATTTCCCAAATGTATTTAATCACAAAATGAGCTGAGGAGACTCACATAGAAGATTTTCAAAGCTTCTGTCTGGGGAACAAAATAAAGCTGTCATCATCTTGGTATGTTTCTCCATCAGAGGGCTTTTCTAGATTAGTCTGTGACCAAAACTGATTAGAGCCAATAATGAGAACCTCAGACAATAGCACCAGTTTCTAAAAGAAAGGCTTATCACTTTTTAGAATACACTTTGGCATTGCTATTCATTTGCTCAATTGTGTCTGACTCTTTGCAACCCCATGGACTGCAGCACACCAGGCTTCCCAGTCCCTCACCAACTCTTGGTGGTGAAGTTTGAGCTTGCTCAAACTCATGCCCACTGAGTCGATGATGCCATCCAACCATCTTGTCCTCTGTCATCCCCTTCCTCTCCTTTAGCATGGGTATTGAAAATGTGTGTTCCACATTCCCTGAGCTTAAATTACTTCTCCTCAATTATAAGCTGTGTCTTCGACCAAATTGTCTAATCTCTCTTAGCTCAGTGTCCTCACTTAAAAAATAATTATATGACACAGTAGTTACTCATAGCATGATTATGGAGATGGCACAATTCATATGAAAAGCTTAACAAGGTCTTTATGACACAGTTCAGTTTCAACCTGGAAACTTCTACTGGGCTCCCTAGTTCCCTGTTCCATTACATACACAGCATTATTAATGCCAAAGTCACATGGGATGGTGTAGAACTCCAGCACAGCACTTAGAGGTGGAATTTGCTTTTTGGCTTTGCAAAGGACCTATGTGAGAAGTCAGGCTATCAAAACTTGTGTTCCAATTCTGAAAGTACCCATCTGAGAGATCTTCAGAAATCAATTTTCCTCAGGTTTTATTATCTTCACCTGTAAAATGCATGCAGAATGCAAAAGATTGCTTCCATTCCCAAACTTTGAAAATCTAATTAAAAATTCAACAACTAGACTCCAGAATAATTGGTGTTTTGTTGTCATGATTAAACACTTTGTTTTCACATGCTGCATAGTACATCCCCATACTGTGATAGCTTTTACTTTCTGCTAATTGTTGCCCAGGCAAATCAAAACTTGAGAAAGTCACATTAACATGATCTTATAAGATGCCTAAAAGATTTTTTAAAAATATTGAAATGCTAGAAATACATGTACCATAGACTATCCTCATTTCAGTGAGGGTTTCCAGGTGGCACCAGTGGTAAAGAGCCTGCCTGCCCATGTAGGAGACATAATGAGAGGCCGGTTTGATTCCTGCATCAGCAAGATCCTCTGGAGGTGGGCACGGCAACCCACTGCAGTATTCTTGCCTGGACAACCCCATGGACAGAGGAGCCTGACAGGCTACAGTCATGAGGTTGCAAAGAGTCAGACCCGACTGAAGCAACTTAGCATGCAGGCATCCTCATTTCACTGGGGGCTTAGATATTAGGCAACTCAATGTAAGCTTAAAGGCATGAATCTGGAATCTCAAGATCTACATAAATATCTCAGTTCTACCACTTTTCATTTACTCAGTGTTCTCTGCCTCAGTTTCCTCATCTATAAAATGAAATCTTTACCTTCATAAGCTATTGTAGGATAATAAATGTAAAGCACTATAAAACAATGGCCATTGTCCAGTAAGTGTTCAATACATGTGTGCTCTTATTGCTAGGCAATTGAATTTATTCACAGATGAGAAAACTGAGGCTGAGAGATTAAAATGCCAGCCCTGAAAGTCACAGAAAGAATTAATTATACAGCAGTGACTGGATTCAGCTTTTGAGCCTGATTATCCTTCCTTCTCCTCAACAACTGCATTTCAGCAACAATGGTTGTAAATCCAATCTTAGTTGGTTTAGTCATCCAATTTGATCACTCTCTCAAAAGCCCTAAATAACTTGGCTTACTTCTTAAAGTAAATTATTTTTTTCAAGCAAAATCTTACGATTCAGTGGCTTTTCTGGCAGGTGAGACGTAACAGGAGGTGTCTATAAAGATGACATAAAAAATAAATTTATCCAATTCCAAGGACACATATAAAATACTATATAAATGAAGAAAATATATGCAATTTTATTTTAGACCTGGTTAGGGGAAAATCTGTTCCCTCTTCACCCTTCTAGTCTTTCATGAGGAAATTCTTAGCCAGACCTCAGCATGGGTGTGTTTGTTCACAGGACAATACATGTTTAAAACCTTTTATATTCCAGATATTATTCTATGTGAGAGGAGAGAGTGGTGAGCAAGACAGATGAAGTCTGTTTTCATGGAGTCAGTGTTCTAATACAGGGGTCAGAGAACTATGTCCTTGTTGAAATCTGGCCTGCTATATGTTCTTGAAAATAAAGTTTTATTGGGACAGAGCGATGCTAATTCATTTATATTTTTCTTATAACTACTTTTCATTACAATGATAGAGTTGAGAAAGTGCAGCAGAAGCCCTGTGGACATCAAAGTCTGATATATATACTATCTGGTCCTTCACAGAAAACTGTTCACTGCAGCCAGTAGGATAAGCCATTCAATAAACAAAGAGGCAAGATTATTTCTCTGTGAATAAGTTTAAACAGGGTAAGAGAAATAATAGGGGGAGCCTTTATATTTGGGGGGTATTGATCTTTGAACTAAGACTAGAATGCCAGAAAGGAGTGAGTTATATTGAGAACCAGAGGCTGAAATGTTTCTGGAAATAGGAAGTTCAGTTCAGTTCAGTTCAGCTCAGTTGCTCAGTCGTGTCCGACTCTTTGTGACCCCATGAACCACAGCACACCAGGCCTCCCTGTCCATCTCCAACTCCTGGAGTTCACCCAAACTCATGTCCATTGAGGCGGTGACGCCATCCAGCCATCTCATCCTCTGTCGTCCCCTTCTCCTCCTGCCTCCAGTCCCTCCCAGCATCAGAGTCTTTTCCAATGAGTCAGCTCTTCTCATCAGGTGGCCAAAGTATTGGAGTTTCAGCTTCAACATCAGTCCTTCCAATGAACACTCAGGACTGATGACTGGTCAAGAACTGTCTTTGACAGAATGTTGTGATTGAGGGCAAGATCAATAAGAGAAGTCAGAGAACATGAGATGGCTGTATCACCTGGGCCCTTATTTGAGGAAGGGTGCCATTTGACTTGGGAAATGAAGGAGAACTCAACATCTGTTACATCAGTTTTTTTTTTTTTTTTTTTTTTTTTTATTGTTTGGGGATAAAGATCAGTGTCCATGTAGGGCCTTGTTTTCCTGTGCCTACCACAGGGGATAGAGCAAAGTCATCTCTTTCTGTATGGATAAATGTCTTCAGTCTGCATATTTCTTTCTCTGCTTCTTCTCTTGCCACTGTGTGGAAAACTTTGGGTGTTTTTGGTCTGAAATCCTAGGTTTTGAGAGGGACCTGGCAGACCTGCTCAATTCTTCAAATAGTTTTGTCAGTAATAAAGTTGCTCCGTGTTTTCGTTTTGACTTATTGTGTGAACTTAATTGACAACATCCCAGAGAAGAGAGGAATAGGGATTTATCAGTAGCCTCATGGCCATATAATCTTCCAGGTAATGGTTTTAATATCATAGCATAGCGTTTCATGCAAATTTTCACAAATATCAGACAACTTAAACACAGGTAAATAAACCAGCTGGGAAATATAGACTCTAACATCATATCCTGAAATGTAATCATGAATCTTCCTGTGGTCTGCATTTTAAAGTGTAATTGTCTGTATGAGTCAGGGTCAAATGAGCAAAGGATAATTAAAATTCAGAACACCATAAAGGTAACCACAGCTTTTCTAACTAAAGAATCTCTGTTAGGAAAACAGAGATACAAAGTTAGCAAAGTCATAGTAATTTCCTAAGCATTTTTCCTAATAACCCTCAGAGACTACCACACTGAGAGTATACTTATATTAGTTTTGCTTTCATCCAAGGCACTCTTACCCACTCCAGTATTCTTGCCTGGAGAATCCCATGGACAGAGGAGCCTGGCGGGCTACAGTCCATGGGGTAGCAAAGAGTCGGACACAACTGAGCGAGTTCACTTCACTTAAGTCACTCTTAAGCTGATTCACTTATATAATTACTATGATCCCTTGTTATTATTATTACTAATAACTGTTGGCATTAATGTTATTGATAATATTATTAAATAAATTATTAATAATTATATTCATTCATATAATTGAATTTAGTAGCAAAACTGAGATCCCAATCAAGCCATCTGATTCTAGAACCTGTGTCCTTAAGACATGGTTCTCGCAGCAAGGACGGGGGTCATTGTGGGGCAGGCTGTATGCAAGAATAGAGGTGTGTGGACTTTGCAGTCACGTGGATCTCAGTTCAAAGCCAAGATCTGTTTCTCACAGGCTGTGTGATTTGGACCATCTTATTTGCGTAGCTGTGCAGCCCTGTTTCCTTATATTTAAGTTGTGGATAAAACACATAGCTTATAATATCATTTAGAGCATTAAATTAATTAAAATGAGGAATGCATTAAATATAGCATTGCCCACAGGGTAGCCATCCTATTGGGAACATCCGTTTTTAGAGTGGCTGTGTTTACATAGCAATAGAGTGAACTCCAGCTAAAAGTAGTAATATATAATAATCACTTGCCATGTTGGGTTTGCATACCTACAATGTAACTGATACATGTTTTAAAAGGAAAGAAAAGAAAGCAACAAGATGAGAATAACACCAAACCCCCAAACTGAAATTCTGCAGACAGAGGAATTTAGAACTTATTTAGAACTTATGTATACTGGCTTATCATAGCTCTGATACTCATGTGGACTCACAACAGGAGCATGATGAGGTGAGTGTTACAGTTGTGAATCAGCAGATGACACAGAATCACACATCAGAGCACACAGAGGACCCAGAGCAGAAAGAGAGAGCTATTATTATAAGTGTGTTGTAAGCAGTTCATCTTGTCACGTGAAAGCTTCTTAGTGAAAGCTTCTGTTGGCCTTATGAAGTTACAGATTAAAGAAATCCAATCAGTTATATTTAAAACAAGAAAATCATACTTGTTGAACCCATTATTATTTATAGTCAGTTCCTGTAAGAATGGTGGTTTAATCGCTAAGTCATGTCTGACTCTTTGCAACCCTATGGACTGTAGCCTACCAGGCTCCTCTGTCCATAGAATTCTCCAGGCAAGAATACTGGAGTGGTTGCCATTTCCTTCTCCAGGGGATCATCTCGACTAAGGAATCGAACCTGGGTCCCCTGTGTTTCAGGCAGATTCTTTACTGACTGCTAGGAGGGAAGGCTCCCTGTAAGAATAAGAAGGACAAATAAGCAGCATCCCTAGACACAGGTCAAGGCAGAGTGTATTTTTCCTTGGATGTTTCACCTTTCATATTGCTGTTCCAGGTGAAGTCAGGATCAAATTTGCCTCCCCATAGTAGAATTTTCTTTTATTGTGAAGATTTTTCACACTGGCTATCATTCATCAGGCACTGTTCCATGCTAGAAGAGTCCTTAGTTCTTTTAGATTTGTCTCTAATCCTTTCAAGAAAGCCATAGCACACTGTGGGGAGACATGAAGTTCAGGACATTAATGAACCCACAGCGATCACACATCTGGCACTGAGTAGCAGAGTTTGGGCAGAGCAGTAGCAGAGCAGGTTTTTGTTTCTAAAAGTCTTACCTCATTCTCCATGCGATGGCTCTTCACACTTGCAGGGGATGAATGATAAGCATTGTAATCTACCAGTAAAACCTAAAATTATCTATAAGATATCACGTGAGTCTTCTGTGGGCTCATCAATGTTTCTGCTCATGTTCATATTTTAAAGCATTTTTTTCAGTGGCAGATAAAAGAAAGGAAATCAACATATGCTTCCAATTCTCTATCTCCATCCTTATGCCCCAGAAAAATACCTAAAAAAAAAAAAAATGTTCTCATGGTCATATCATTTGAGGAGCTAGCATTAGAAACTGAAAGGCTATTTAAATGTGCTTTCTTACCATCCAAATATCTTGTCTGTCTGATCAGAATTTCTTTCAACTGTCCAGAAACATTTTCTAAGCTATCTGTCAGCTAGTCATGCATTTCTCAACCAGATGGTGTGTTAGAAAGGTAAAACTATAATCTAAAAAAAATTTTTACATTTGTCTAAACAGATTATTTTTGGTTCTCCAGGTCAGAGTGAAGGCTTTGATTTAGAAGAAAGATGATAAAAATATAAGACCAAAATTTCTTTTATTCTGAATGTTAATCTCTTTTGGCGAATTCTCTGCAGAGTGGTGGCTATTGAAATTTATTTAACATGATCCTTCATTTGTGACTTGGCACATCTGGTGTATATCTGAATACTTTTTTTAATTTGGAAAAAGCAAGAAATGATGAGAATCTTGGAAAAAAAAAAGGGATAACAGAAAAGCCACCTGTACTATTTAAATAAAAAATGATGAATTTTTATGTCTATTTTTAAAACCATGCCAGTGGAAAAACACATGGTTTAATTTTATTCATTCACTATGGAAATTTTAATGAATAGAGATTCTGAGCATAAAAATATACAATGCTGTTCACCTGGACTAAAACAGTGATCTGGCTTGTAAAACCACCTTGGACCATTTGAAGAGTCTGGCGTATGTACAGAATTTCAAGCAACAGGGGAAGGAATTTTAGACTATAAGGAAAAATGAGGCCATTGGTGAACCCACGAAAGCTGTTATGGAAAGTCCAGTGGACATCTGGGGACTTTGATGAATAGATGATACTTTCTTTCCTCTGAGAGACCTTTCCTTCCCTTTCTACAAAATCTTGCTAGAACCGTCCATCAAGATGCCACTTTGTCCCAGCAAAAGGAGCTCATTTGATTGCAGTTAATACCACATATACAGTGTCAGATGCAATAATTCCCAGAAGACTGTGCCTTAAGCTGTGCTACCCAGACACGCCTTCCATAGACAAGTCCCTTAGGAACATTTCATTTTCTTACTACACCCCACCCAATGACTACTATGTTTTTCACCCATTCTTTTTGATTCTGTGTGAAACTTCAAATTCTAAATGCACTATTCAATCGCTTTCTTGATCTTACTCTGTCACTTTTTTTCCAACCCAGTTTTATTTAGATATAATTAACATTCAGATTGGATACTTTTGAACTGTGGTGTTGGACAAGACTCTTGAGAGTACCTTGGACTGCAAGGAGATCCAACCAGTCCATCTTAAAGGAAATCAGTCCTGAGTGTTCACTGGAAGGACTGATGCTAAAGCTGAAACTCCAATAATTTTGCCACCTGATGCAAAGAGCTGACTCATTTGAAAAGACCCTGATGTTGTGAAAGACTGAAGGCAGGAGGATCAGGGGATGACAGAGGATGAAATGGTTGGATGGCATCACCGACTCAATGGACATGAGTTTGAGTAAACTCTGGGAGTTGGTAATGGACAGGGAGCTGACTGTGGCTCAGATCATGAACTCCTTATTGCCAAATTTAGACTTAAATTGAAGAAAGTAGGGAAAACCACTAGACCATTCAGGTATGACCTAAATCAAATCCCTTATGATTATACAGTGGAAGTGAGAAATAGATTTAAGGGACTAATCTGATAGACAGAGTGCCTATGAACTATGGACAGAGGTTTATGATATTGTACAGGAGACAGGGATCAAGACCATCCCCAAGAAAAAGAAATGCAAAAAAGCAATATGATTGTCTGAATAGCTGTGAAAAGAAGAGAAGAGAAAAGCAAAGGAGAAAAGGAAAGATATAAGCATCTGAATGCAGAGTTCCAAGGAATAGCAAGGAGAGATAAGAAAGCCTCCCTCAGCGATCAATGCAAAGAAATAGAGGAAAACAACAGAATGGGGAAGACTAGAGATCTATTCAAGAAAATTCGAGATACGAAGGGAACAATTCATGCCAAGATGGGCACAATAAAGGACAGAAATGATATGGACCTAACAGAAGCAGAAGATATTAAGAAGAGGTGGCAAGAATACACAGAAGAACTGTACAAAAAAGATTTTCATGACCCAGATAATCATGATGGTGTGATCACTAATCTAGAACCAGACATCCTGGAATGTGAAGTCAAGTGGGCCTTAGAAAGAATCACTATGAACAAAGCTAGAGGAGATGATGGAATTCCAGCTGAGCTACTTCAAATCCTAAAAAATGATGCTGTGAAAGTGCTACACTCAATGTGCCAGAAAATTTGGAAAACTCAGCAGTAGCCACAGGACTGGAAAAAGTCAGTTTTCATTCCAATGCCTAAGAAAGGCAATGCCAAAGAATGCTCAAACTACCGCACAATTGCACTCATCTCACACTCTAGTAAAGTAATGCTCAAAATTCTCCAAGCCAGGCTTCAGCAATATGTGAACCGTGAACTTCCAGATGTTCAAGCTGGTTTTAGAAAAGGCAGAGGAACAAGAGATCAAATTGCCAACATCTGCTGGATCATGGAAAAAGCAGGAGAGTTCCAGAAAAACATCTATTTCTGCTTTATTGACTATGCCAAAGCCTTCGACTGTGTGGATCACAATAAACTGTGGAGAATTCTGAAAGAGATGGGAATACCAGACCACCTGACCTTCCTCTTGAGAAACCTATATGCAGGTCAGGAAGCAACAGTTAGAACTGGACATGAAACAACAGACTGGTTCCAAATAGGAAAAGGAGTACATCAAGGCTGTATATTGTCACCTTGGTTATTTAAATTATATGCAGAGTACATCATGAAAAATGCTGGGCTGGAAGAAACACAAGCTGGAATCAAGATTGCCAGGAGAGATATCAGTAACATGAGATATGCAGATGACACCACCCTTATGGCAGAAAGTGAAGAGGAACTAAAAAGCCTCTTGATGAAAGTGAAAGAGGAGAGTGAAAAAGTTGGCCTAAAGCTCAATATTCAGAAAACGAAGATCATGGCATCCGGTCCCATCCCTTCATGGGAAATAGATGGGGAAACAGTGGAAATAGTGTCAGACTTTATTTTGGGGGGCTCCAAAATCTGCAGATGGTGATTGCAGCCATGAAATTGAAAGACGCTTACTCCTTGGAAGGAAAGTCATGACCAACCTAGATAGCATATTCAAAAGCAGAGACATTACTTTGCCAACAAAGGTCCGTCTAGTCAAGGCTATGGTTTTTCCAGTAGTCATGTATGGATGTGAGAGTTGGACTGTGAGGAAAGCTGAGCGCCAAAGAATTGATGCTTTTGAACTGTGGTGTTGGAGAAGACTCTTGAGAGTCCCTTGGACTACAAGGAGATCCAACCAGTCCATTCTAAAGGAGATCAGTCCTGGGTGTTCAGTGGAAGGACTGATGATAAAGCTGAAACTGCAATACTTTGGCCACCTCATGCAAAGAGTTGACTCATTGGAAAAGACTCTGATGCTGGGAGGGATTGGGGGGAGGAGGAGAAGGGGACGACAGAGGATGAGATGGCTGGATGGCATCATTGACTCGATGGACATGAGTCTGAGTGAATTCTGGGTGTTGGTGATGGACAGGGAGGTCTGGCGTGCTGCCATTCATGGGGTCACAAAGAGTCAGACACGACTGAGTCACTGAACTGAATTGAACATACAGCAGTTATGTTTAAGGTGTACTGTGTGATGATCTCACTTGCATACAATCATAGAATGATTATTATAATACATTTAGTGAACATGCATCATCTCATGTAGATAAGAAATTAAAGAAATAGAAAAATTTTTTCCTCATGATGATAGTTCATAAGATTTACTCTCTTAACAACTTTCACATATAACATACAGCAGTGTTAATTCCATTTATTCTGTTCTACATTACATGCATAGTACTTGTTTATCTTTTTGAAGGTTTATTTATTTATTTTTTTCTGTGCTGGTTCTTCCTTGCTGTGAGGGTTTTTTTTTTTTTCCCTCTAGTTACGGAGAGTGGGGGCTACTCTTCATTGTGGTGCCTAAGCTTCTTTGTGGTGGGTTCTCTTTTTGCAGGTACTAGTCTCTCACGTAGTGACAGCCTCTAGGTGCATGGGCTTCAGTGATTGTCGTGTGTGGGCTCAATAGCTGTGCGCTTTGTTGCCCCAGAGCATGTGAAATCTTTCTGGACCAGAAATTGATCCCATGTTCCCTGCATTCGCAAGTGGATTCTTAACCACTGGACCACGAGGGAAGCCCCTTCCTTATGACTGGGAGTTTGTTCCTTTTGATTGCCTTCATCCCATTCCTCTAGTAACCCCAAATCTGATCTTTTCTTCTGTAAATTTGTTTATATAATTGTTTGAAGTACAATAGACCTACAATGCTATGTTAGTTTCTGTTACACACATATTGAGTATTTTTATATACATTGCAAAATAATCACCACCAGTTATATACATCACCATACAAAGAATTACTTAGTTATTACAAAATTCCCCACATTGTACATACACCTGTGACTTATTTATTGTGCAACTGGAAGTTTGTACTTCTTAATCTCTTAATCTATATTTATTAATCTTTTTCTTTCCTCTCCCTCTAGCCACTACCTGTTTTTTCTCTGTATCTATGGCTCTGTTCAGCTCAGTTCAGCCTCTCAGCCATGTCTGATTCTTTGCGACCTCATGGTCTGCAGCATGCCAGGCTTCCCTGTCCATCACCAACTCCCAGAGTATACTCAAACTCGTGTCTCCTGAGCCAGTGATGCCATCCAACCATATCAGCCTCTGTTGTCCCCTTCACCTCCCATCTTCAATCTTTCCCAGCACCAGGATCTTTTCAAATGAGTCAGTTCTTTGCATCAGGTGGCCAAAGTATTGGAGTTTCAGCTTCAACATCAGTCCTTCCAATGAACACTCAGGACTGACATCCTTTAGGATGGACTGATTGGATCTCCTTGCAGTCCAAGGGACTCTCAAGAGTCTTCTCCAACACCACAGTTGAAAATCATCAATGCTTCACACGCCCACCTTTCTTTATAGTCCAACTCTCACATCCATATATGACTACTGGAAAAACCATAGCTTTGACTAGACAGGACTTTTTTGGCAAAGTAATGTCTTTGCTTTTTAAAATGCTTTCTAGGTTGGTCATAACTTTTCTTCCAAGGAGCAAATGTCTTTTAATTTCATGGCTGCAGTCACCATCTGCAGTGATTTTGGAGCCCCCCCCAAAAATAAAATAAATTCTGTCACTGTTTCCATTGTTTCCATTGTTTCTATTTGTCATGAACTGATAGGGACCAGATGTCATGATCTTTCTTTCCTGAATGTTGAGATTAAAGCAAAGTTTTTCATTGTCCTCTTTCAGTTTCATCAAGAGGCTCTTTAGTTCTTCATTTTCTTCCATAAGGGTGGAGATATCTGCATATCTGAGGTTATTGATATTTCTCCCGGCAATCTTGATTCCAGCTTGTGCTTCATCCAGCCCAGCGTTTCTCATGATGTACTCTGCATAGAAGTCAAATAAGCAGGGTGACAGTGTACAGCCTTGACGTACTCCTTTTCCTATTTGGAACCAGTCTATTGTTCCATGTCCAGTTCTAACTATTGCTTCCTGACCTGCATACCGATTTCTCAGAAGGCAGGTCAGGTGGTCTGGTATTCCCATCTTTTCCCCACAGTTTGTTGTGATCCATACTGTCAAAGACTTTGGCATAGTCAATAAAGCAAAAGTTGAGGCCAGGATACTGGAGTGGGTAGCCTTTCCCTTCTCCAGGGTATTTTCCCAACCCAGAGACTGAAACCAGATCTCACGCATTGCAGGCATATTCTTTACCAGCGGAGCCACAAGAGAAGCCCATGACTCTGTTACTGCTTGGTTGTTAGCTCACCTGTTTTGTTTTTTTAGATTCTATACGTAAGTGAAATCATACAGTATTTGTCTTTCTCTGTCTGATTTATTTCACTTAGCGTAATACCCTCTGTGTCCATCAGTGTCATTTCAAAAGGCAAAATTTCATTCTTTTTTTATGGCAGATTGTATATATATGAGCACAATTTGGTTCTTTCTTATCTTTAGTTATAGAATATCTGTTCTGCTAATCTGGTCTCTCTCATCAATAGCCTCTCTGTAAATAGAGAACTTTTAGTGTGACTCTGGGAGGAGATGAATTAGGGGTCTTTCTGTTTCATCATCTTGGCTACTTCCTCCTGCCTCTTTCACTTTGGTTAGTCAGATTTAGGTTTTGTTCCTTGCAACTAAAGAGCCCTAACAAATATACAGCTTATAAACATTTATTTAAATATATAAGAACATAAAATTAAATTGAAAGCACATTACTATTTTACATATTTATAATACATGTGCTAAGTGCTAAGTTGCCTCAGTCATGTCCAGTGATTTGCAACCCCCATGGACTGTAGCTTGCCAGGCTCCTCTATCCATGGGATTCTCCAGGCAAGAATACTGGAGTGGGTTGCCATGCCATCCTCCAGGGGATCCAGGGGATCCAGAGCCAGGGATCCAATCCACGTCTCTTATGTCTCCTGCATTGGCAAGTGGGTTCTTTACCACCAGTGGCACTGGAAAGCCCATTTATAATACATATTTCTATTGAAATAGCAGGAATACTGTAGTCACATAAATTTTCAATTTTCATTCCTCAGTTCTTGGACCAAGTTCAAGGCCTTTCTTTATAATAATTTCATTGTAATTGACAGGTGATAGACATGAACAATGCCAACTTTTCAGGTTTAAGGTGAGAATAGTTAGATACAGGCTGACAGGTATTGGAGGAGAGCTTATCAGCCTAATTTAAAGTGCATACTGAGGAAGATAGTTACATACAGATTTTTTTGTTTTGTTGTACCTAACTTTCACAAAAGCCTGTGTCTTTTATTGTTGCTCAGTTGCTCAATCGTGTCCAACTCTTTGCAACCACATGGAATGCAGCGTGCCAGGTTTCTCTGTCCTTCACCATCTCCTGGAGGCTGCTCAAACTCATGCCCATTGAGTCGGTGGTGCCATCCAACCGTCTCATCCTCTGTCATCCCCTTCTCCTCTGGCCCCAGATCTTTTCCCAGCATCATGGTCTTTTATAATGAGTAGGCTCTTTACATTAGGTGGCCAAATTATTGGACCTTCAGCTTCATCATCAGTCCTTCCAATGAATATTCAGGGTTGATTTCTTTTAGGATGGACTGGTTGGATCTCCTTGCAGTCCAAGGGACTCTCAAGAGTCTTCTCCAACACCGTTCAAAAGCATCCATTCTTCAGTGCTCAGCTTTCTTTATATTCCAACTCTCACATCCATACATGACCACTGGAAAAACCATAGCCTTGACTAGACGGACCTTTATTGGCAAAGTAATGTCTCTGCTTTTAAATATGCTGTCTAGGTTTGTCATAGGTTTTCTTCCAAGGAGCAAGTGTTTTTTAATTTCATGGCTGCAGTCACCATCTAGAGCAATTCTGGAGCCCCCGAAAATAAAGTCTGTCATTGTTTCCATTGTTCCCCCATCTAGTTGCTATGAAGTGATGGAAGCAGATGCCATGATCTTTACTTTTTGAATGCTGAGTTTTAAGCCAGCTTTTTCACTCTCCTCTTTCACTTTCATCAAGAGGCTCTTTAGTTCTTCTTTGCTTTCTGGGATAAGGGTGGTGTCATTTGCATATCTGAGGTTATTGGTATTTCTCCCAGCAATCTTGATTCCAGCTTGTGCTTCATCCAGCCCAGCATTTCACATGATGTACTCTGTATATAAGTTAAATAAACAAGGTTACAATATACAGCCTTGGTGAACATCTTTCCCAATTTGGAAGCAGTCCATTATTCTGTCTGGTTCTAACTGGCTTCTTGACCTGCATACAGGTTTCTCAGGAGTCAGGTAAGGTGGTGGTAGTCCCATCTATTTTAGAATTTTCCAGAGTTTTTTGTGATCCACACAGTCAAAGGCTTTAGTATAGTCAATAAAGAAGAAGTAGATGTTTTTCTGGAATTCTCTTGCTTATCTTTTATATCTGGCCATTTATTAAATTGTTTAACACCAAAGTATTGATTTTACAATTACATGAGTAACCATCTTGATTTATAACTTCTCAAAAGATATAGAAATATAAATCTCCACATGGAAAATTTTCATTTACATGGACTTTGAGGGAAAAGGTTAGTATACATATTTCTGGACTCAAATGCATTTCTGGACAAATAAAAAAATTGAAACCATGTTTATTGTCCCCTCTCCCTTTTCCATGTTTCATTGAACCACATGAGTACCAGATGAAGATTTCTTGGACAGACTGGTTTCCCTCCCCAGAAAAGAATTAGTAATGGTATAATTTCAGGTATAATGACACCGTAGAGGTTTTGCATTTTAGAAAGCATGTAGAAGTTTACATGGAGTACAAGACTTCTAAATCTTGATATTCATAAGACATAGGGCATTTTGTTTTGGCCAAGTTCCTAATTTTAACTCCACTACAGTCTGATGAATCAGATTATTTGATTGTTATTTTAGGGATGAAAAATCTGAAGCTAAGAATTCAGGTGAGATCCACTAAATTCCCTCAGGTGGGAAATGTAGGAACATAGATTATAATCTTGGCTTTTTGGCACTAGAGCCTATATTCTTTACATTTCCTCACCTTTCTGAGTTCCTTTTAACAGGATGGTTCAGCCCAACTTCTCAGCAACATAAATCCCCAGATATCCTTCATTTATTGCTGTCAGCCACTCCCTTTAAAAGTTTTCATTCACTTTACAGGAAGATTCTTGTTATGGAGATTTTTAGCCTTATCCTCTTTTAAGATTTGATTTGTTTGACATGAGAGGACATGAACACACGTGTAGCGAACCTCCAATCTTCAAACTAATAGAAACTGTAGAGGAGATAAAAAATAAAAATATCGACTTGCAATTTCAATGAACCACAGAATTTCAAGACTTGAAAGGAATCTGAAGTCGTCACGTTCAAAGCCTGGCATTTCTGAATTTATTCCGTGCAACCAGCTCAAAACTAGTGTTATTTCAGAAAATCTGTGTGACACAGTCACAATGAAAATTTAGTCAGTATTTGTGCTAGATACTATTCTAATTGATTTACCCAGATAGTCATTAAGTTAGTTTGATTTTTTCCATAACATATTAATGGAAAAACCATTAAGGAACTGAAGGAACTTTTTGGTTAACTTCATATATATATATATATATATATATATATATATAAAAGCACAGCCCCTCATGTATATGTATGTATATATATATAATAATTATAGTCATAACCTATAATGTTTATTCATATAAAACATGCTGTTCTCACAATAACTCTGTTAAGTATTTTCCTCTAATTATTCCATTTTAGAGATGAGGAAACTGAGACATACACTTATTTGCTGTTTAGTCGCTAAGTTGTGTCTGACTCTTTTTCAACCCCATGGACTTTAGTCCTCTAGACTCCACTGTCCATGGAATTTCCCAGGAAATAATACTGGAGTGGGTTGTCATTTCCTTCTCCAAGAGATCTTCCTAACCCAGGGACTGAACCCATGTCTCCTGTTTGGCAGGTGGATTCTTTATCACTGAGCCACCTGGGAATCCTATAAACTTACTTAACTTCCTTAAAGTCACAGTGCTAGCAGCAGTCAGAATCTGAACACAAGAGATCCGGCTCTAGGACTGCTGTGTTACATTTCCTCATGGAATTGGAGAATAGACAACTTGCCTCCCACAGAGATCCTGCCACTACTCAGGCCACAGATATGATGACTTTGGGAATGATATTCTTTTTATTATCTCTCCTAACTTTTTTTCCTGTTATATAAGAAGCTATTGATTTTTAGTTATTTACTTTGCTATTGGGTAACTTACTGATCTCAGTGGTTAGCTGTAATAGCTTTTCAGTGATGCTGTCTGAGTTTTCTAGGTGTACAATCATAACATCTACAAATAAGAACACTTTTTCTTCCTTCATTCCGATTGTTGTACCTAATATCAGTTACCTGGTTTATTAGATTGAGTATAAGGCAGTTTTTCTTATAAATTAATTGGAATGATGAAAATGTTGTAGAATTTTGGAGCTTCAATAAGCAGTTAAGAAGCTTTTCAAGTATAATGTAGTAATGGTCTGGCCTAAATAATGACATGGGAAAATCAATATTTGTTTAGACAGGGGTTTTATATAAAAATTGACTAAACTTAAAGATATGGCCTGGGAAACCACTAAAAGGTTTTGAAACTAAGGCATGCAAGTCTAATTGATAATGATCAGGAAATTGACTCTATTTTAATAGCTGCTGAATTCCACTAATCTATTCATCTGAAGTGAGGTGATTAGAAAGAAATAATTAGACTTTTCAGTTTGTAAACAATTCTATGAATGTGTTTCTAAGAGAAACAAGCTGTAGCACTGTTTATGACATATATTTTTTAATCTGTACAGCCTCTCTGTGGTCTGATATTTGCTCTACCTATCTATAACATATACTGTATAAAGTTAGCATGATGCTTGTCCAATTTATAAAGTAACTTAAACACTATTCTGACTCATTTAACCTTTTAAACTCTGAGATGGATAATACACTGGTTTTTAAATTTAGTCCACTCATCTCAGAATTATTAGGATAGATCTTAAAAGATGGGTGTTGAGGGAAGATTCTTAATTTAATTGTTCTAGCACAGATCCTCAATTCAGTTCAGTTCAGTCGTTCAGTCGTGTCCGACTCTTCGCAACTGCATGGACTGTAGCACACCAGGCCTCTCTGTCCATCACCAACTCCCGGAGTTTATTCAAACTCATGCCCATTGAGTCAGTGATGCCATCCAACCATCTCATCCTCTGTCCTCCCCTTCTCCTCCTGCCCCCAATCCCTCCCAGCATCAGAGTCTTTTCGAATGAGTCAGCTCTTCGCATCAGGTCGCCAAAGTATTGGATTTTCAGCTTCAACATCAGTCCTTCCAACGAACTCTCAGGACTGATTTCCTTTAGGATGGACTGGTTGGATTTCCTTGCTATTGGGACTCTAAAGAGTCTTCTCCAACAGGAATCTACATTTTTAGCTATCAGTGCAGGTGATTCTGATAAATTTGTTCACAGACTGCAAATTGAGTAGTACCTTTGTACTACTTTACATTTGCGCCAGCACTTTGAATTTCTCTGCTGAATTTGGAATGCCTATCACTGCCATTCATATTCCAAACTCAAGCACCTTCTGATGTTTCTCTGAGTTTGGCAGTGTGTTAAGTTTTTTTGTATCCCTGTTCATATAGTTCTGATTTCTTAGAGTATCATGACTTACCTACCAGATTACTAGTCAAGCTATCCTTCTAAACTCTATTCAGTCTCAGGGGAATCTTGGTTCTTGTCTCCAGGGTGAGACTGAGGGCTTGCGTGTCCCTCACAAGTGGGAGATGCAGCCAAGCCATTCTTCCATCGTAGTGGGAATGAGCAGAAGGACCATAGGTGGGGCATCTTTTCTGAAAATATATGGAAGCCTCTGCAGCAGGCTCCAGCCTGTGAAAATATTCCACCCTTTGATCAACTTTCTGTCACAAGCAAATGAGGATCCAATAAAGGCAATTAAAAATATATATATATATATATATACTTCTGTCACTACTTGTTTTACTGCTTACTCCCAAGGAGAGGCAGAACAATATTTAGTATGGTTTACTTTATTAAAATGAAAGGAGATACTGTATTTAAGCACAAGGAAAGAAAAAAAGCTGAATGCACAGAGATTTTACCTACTTGCCATGCTTTCCTCCAGGGATAAAGAAAATGAGGAAAGGATAAAAATATGTTACCACTAAAATTGAGCAGTGATGATCAACCTCTTTCTGTAATGAAGGATAGATTTCCAATAATTGCAAGAGTAATAGGGATTAAAAAATCTAATAGTGAACCAGAAATGTAATATACTTAGACTTGTTTACTGGGAAGTAGGTAGACATATTCTCCATCTCTTGTTCAAAACCCAACTTACATATGACCGGGAGGATGATCAGGCAGCACTCTCAGATACCTGAAAAAGGAAAGGTAGAGTGGTGGTGTATCATGGGAGCTATACACCCCACCAGCCAGTCTCTGGATTTGAGATTGAAACACAGCAAGCCCAGGTCACAGCAGTCATTGGTGAATTCAGTCTTGTATCACCGCCTCCGATTGCATGAGTGTCAGACAGTCATGCTACTGCTACTGCTGAGTCGCTTCAGTCGTGTCCGACTCTGTGCGACCCCATAGACGGCAGCCCACCAGGCTCCCCCGTCTCTGGGATTCTCCAGGCAAGAACACTGGAGTGGGGTGCCATTTCCTTCTCCAATGCATGAAAGTGAAAAGTGAAAGGGAAGTCGCTCAGTCGTATCCGACTCTTAGCGACCCCATGGACTGCAGCCTACCAGGCTCCTCTGTCCATGGGATTTTCCAGGCAAGAGTACTGGAGTGGGGTGCCATTGCCTTCTCCCAGACAGTCATAGACTGGCTCAAAGACAATCCCTGTCAGGGCCAGATACTCAGAATTCAACCATGAGCTCTACTTACCATGTCATTATAATGGCCAGTTTTAAAAATAAAATAAACAAAATAAATATAGCCTATCATACAAACCAACCAGCTGACCAACCAAAATACTGCAGAACAAGAGAAAGAAAATAGCATCCTGAAGACAGTCCTCAAAGAAGATATCCCAAGCTGTTTCAGTCATTGGCAGCATTTTTGCGGTGAATTTACACTTCCAGAACCAAATTTGGTAGTGGCAGTCCTCATATGAATGAAGAGTTCCCAAAATATCTGTTTAGAAACAGTCTGTCTTAGCATATTACCATTTATATAATTTGGAAGACGTTTTTGCAATATCTTTTTTTTTCCTGGTAAAAGAAAGGGGGAGCCCCATCTCTTCTTATTCTCCTGGGTGGTCCTGCACAGGAGCAGAAAGGGTGTAATTTGTTCTTCTTTCAAAGATCCTAAGTGGAGGTTATTGCTCTGCCTTTATTGTTGGTTGCATTATCAGCACTGCCTCACTCCTGCTAGTTTGTGTAAGAGCCCAACAGGGGGCTTTCATTATCTTTCCCTAAGTGTCGCCTTCTTTGCTTTCCCCCTTGTTTTCTTTCTTTCTGCAGATATCTTCATTTTCTTTTTGCTAGGATGTTTCTTTGAAAAAGGAGAAAGTCGTATGCTTCCTTAAAAGTATACCTCATTGAAAACATAGAGAAGAGAGATTAATAAATTGAGAGGAAGGGCATGAATTGAGAAAGTTACAACTCCAGAAACTGCAATTGTAGGAGAGAAAAAGAGTGAAAGAACAGTAGATAGTGTGAAACAATCTAAGGCAGAGCACTGAAAACCTCTATTCAGAAATGCAACAAATTAGACATCCCCTTTTGCCTGTCAATCTCCCATTCTCAATTCTTATATACCATCTCTTTTTCCTGATGCTCAGTCTGAAGTATTTCCTCTCATGAAAAGAATAGAGTTTTTCAAACTCAAGAGCCTAATTAGGAACAAGGTTTTCCATCCTTTCACTATTGTGTTGCCAGTTCAGCGTCTCTTTTCTGCACTATTTACAATGGAAGCATTTATAATAAAGGATATCACAGTAGGATACTGCCATCATTGGTAGTATCGAAATGAGAATTGTGGAGAGAAAATAGACAGGGGTTCAAGTACGGCAGTGTCCATTCTTTTTTAAGTGTTTTTGTCTAATGCAATAACAAGCAGGCACATACCATATTGGAACTATGCTAAATGGATGGTGAAACACCTCAACACTATCATTAAGTCACTGTGTCCATATGGATTGAGCCTCAAATTTAGTGTTAGAAAAAGGTTTCTCACTTCCAAATTTTGACACTATTCTTATAGGCTATGTTTGTTCAGCCTCCAGCAGAAACAGACCTAGAAAGAGAGATGTCAGAGATGGCTGGGAGAAAAGGAAGCATTTTTAGGGGAGGAATGTAGAGAATATTAATTACATGCATCAGTGCTTTCCAAACTTCAGCATTCATGAGAATCAACTGTAGGATGAGGTTCCTGGTTCTTGTCACAAGAAGTTATGCCAAGAAGCCAAACAATTTGCATTTTCTAGATAATTCCTGGTGATGCCAGTGCTTTCAGTAAACAAAAGGACCAGCATTTGTGTAGCAACGACATAGGACACAAGGTTTCTGGGGACAAAAATCAAAATAGGAGATGTGTGAAACTGTGAAATTATCCTTATCTCATTCACGTCCTGAGCTCTCTAACTCTCTGGCACGATTTCCAATCACTTGATCTTATAGATTCTATGCTGAAGTTACCTCTCTAGTTTACCCTCATATTTATACTCTCCATTTTAATTCAAACCCTGTTTTTTTGTGTGTGTGTGTGCCTGGATTTATAATGTTATCTTTAATGATCTCCCAGCCTCAAGTCTCATCTCAATTTAATCTAATCTCCATGTAACTTTCTTTTTAAAATAAAATCTGATCAATTTTTCCCTCTGATTAAAATCCAACAAAGGCCTCCAATTCTCTGCAGAGTGAAGTCCAAGCTTCTTAACGTTGCATATTAGGCTTTCTTGATCTCTCCCTCATCCATCTGTCCAGTTTTTTCTCCAGTGATTCCTCATTCTATCCCCTTTGAGCAATGCTATATTTATCTGACAGTCATATTGAGCTGCATGTGTTTCCTGAGCAGATTCTACCTGAGCTATCCTTACTGGGAGGAATCTCCATTCATCCTTCAAAATCCAATTTTTGAAAGCATAACTCCTCTTTGAGATTTTCCACGATTCTTTAGCTAGTCAACTGCCTAAAACGCTCCCTATTCTGTAGCCACTTGTCAACTTGCTGTAGTTACTTATTTATTTTCTTCTCTAAAACAGTACAACTTCCGAATGCCAATGTTGTAGCATCTAGCACAATGATGTTTGCTCAGTTAAACTGATTATAAGAGAGATTAACTCATATTTGAAGATTTCCATTTTTAAGATATGGAGAGAAGAGAGGAAAGAAAGAAATTGTGTCAAAGCCCTTAAAGTCAGACTACAGAGGCATGTGATGTCTTTGCTAAAATGAGACAGTTCAGTCAAATAGGATTTCTGTCTTGTTAAGAGGCTTAAGCAAATCACTCTAAGGACCAGGAAACACTTAGAAACTAGGGAGTGTGTCTGTCTATATTTATGTTTCAAATCTTATGCCTGAAGTGTATTGTTTAAATACTCAGTACAAATATCACCAATTGTATACAGAGCATGCAAATTGCTAATACTTGGATTATTTTATTCCAGCTGTGATGTTTTTTTGAAAAGCTATCAAATATCCTTTACCTCATTAAACACAAAGCCTTCAGCAAGTCTGAAGATTTATGAAGTATCTATTTTCCTATTAACTAAGAAGAAAAATAAAACTTCGTGAAGTAAAACAAAACAGTTCGCTTTCCCCTGTCCTCCTCTCTCATTCTGTTTGCAAACACCAACCAGTCTCTCATTCTGTTTGCAAACACCAACCAGATTCAAGGAAACTTGGGTTGCCCTAAAGTTACAATACATTCTTTCATATCACTCAGACCACAGGCTATTCTTAAAAACTTCAACTATAAGAGGGAATATGAGTTATAAAACCAAATAATCCTGTCTCCAAATGCTAAATGAATAGACCAAGGAAAATTCACTAGGCTGGATTACATGGAGTTATTCTGGTAGAAGTAGGTAAAGACCAGAGCCTCAAGACAGGTGGTACTTTGATAAATGTTACTTTCTGAAATACACGACTAGGAATATTGGTTCTCCATATGGCTCCAAGACAATTTAGGGAGTCTCCTAGCACACAGGCTACATTTTTTGTTTATCATAGCCAAAATTCTCATAGGAGAATGACTCACTTAACCTCTCCAGCTGGCTTCAGTCTCTTAAAGAACTTCACTTTCAACATGGGCTCTGGTCTGGGAGGGACGGAAAGAAAGAGGTTGTTGAGCTGATTCTGGCCTTTGATTTAATAAGAAGCTCAGTTATCTGCTAGCCATGATGTCACTGCACAGAATAGTTAGGGAACATCCTGTTTTCTCTGGTTCATTTGACCCTAGATCCTCTTTCTAAACCTCCCTCTCCTAATTTCTTACTATCATTTGACTCAGGGACAAATTCACACTTTCTAGGGCATTTTTGAGTCCTTAGGGTAGCCCTCAGATTCCCCTTGAAGAATACACCAACAATTGTAATCTTTGAAAGCATACTGAGCTCATAGTTGCCAAGGAAATCAAGAAAACAGAACACAGTTGTTCCAGGTTTATTGTCTGTTTCAGGAACTACAGCCTCCAGATAAAGCAGAGCCTGTGGGCCATTTATGGCTCGGTTTATTGCTTCTCCCTCCAGATTTTCACCTCTGTGTTTAAGAAGTGTCCACATAATCTTTTGGAAGTAACCTCCTGGTTCCTTTCTGAATATTTCCCAATTTAAAATTTGATTACGTCTTATTCAATTATGTAAATTTTATGTTAATTTAGTTTTTAATGACTAAAGTTTGATTATTTTTTAATTACTAAGCTATATAAAAGTTTATACGTTTAAAAACATTAAAAATTTTCCAAATAGAATAAGGTTTAAATTCTTAGTGTATATATGTGGGTATATATAATTATGTAAATATATATATATGGGTTGTTGGACTCTGAATGGGAGAGGTTTCCTGAGTACCACACAGCAAGATTTTCACATCTCCTATTTTAGATATTCATATTGTAATGCAGCATAAAGCCATCAAAGCCTTAAGCTGGAGTTTATAGCATGTTGTTCTGTATCACGTTGATCATGAAAAGGAAAACCCCGGGGTTGTTTACTTTTTCTTAAAAAAAAAAAATACACCTTATGCTTGTGTTCTGTATTTTTGACCTTAATGTTGGGCCTTATATAGTCTGTCTATCGCTGTAGTATCATTGTGAATCTGCCTGTTTTCCATTAGCCTGCTAATAACTTTGCACTCACGGCTTTGTTGTTCTAGTCACTGATCTAACATCAAACAGAACAGATTACACTATGGTAAATCTTCCCAGGTTGAAAATTTCACTTTCACAAATGAAATGTATATAAATATAAAATGAGTATGTATGTGTGTGTGTGTGTGTGTGTGCACATGTGCATGTGTGCAAAACTGCTTCAGTTGTGTCCAACTCTGTGATCCTATGGACTATATCCCACCAGGCTCCTCTGTCCATGGGATTCTCCAGGCAAGAAAACCGGCGTGGTTGCCAGGACCTCCTCCAGGGCATCTTCCCAAGCCAAGTGTCGAACCCCTCTTTTCTCCTGCATTGGCAGGTGGTTTGTTTGTTTGTTTGTTTGTTTGTTTTTGCCACAAGAGCCACCTGGGAAGCCTGCTTTGGGTGTATTTCATGATAAAGTGCAATTTATCCTGGGAATGTGATCTTGTTCAGCATTTGAGAGTTAATCAGTATAATTTAGCACAGTAACAATCTAAAGAAGAGAAACCATTTGATCCTCTCAGAAGGTATAGAAAATAACTTTTGACCAAATTCAACATACATCCCTGGTAAACCCCCCCAAAAAAACTAAGGACAGAGGAATCTTATTCAATTCAAAAATGGTGGTCTACACAAAACGACTGCTAATTTCCTGATGGTGGAAAATTGAATACACAGAGAACAAGGCAAGTATGCCCACTCTTAGCACACCTATGAGCATCATACTCTAGTTTGTAGTTAGTGCACTGAGATAAGAAAAATAAATACATACCAATATGTATGAAAGAAATAAGACTGTCTCTATTTTAAGCAACATAATTACCTACTTAATAAATGCCAGAGAATCTTAAAAACATGCTACTGGAACTAATAAGTGAGTTTAGTAGTTTCAGGGTTACAAATTCAATATGTAAAATTTAATCACATTTCTATATATTAAAATTTAACTATTTGAAATTTTAAAAATCATTTATAATAGCACCAAAACATGAAATTACTAGGTATAGATATTATAGAATATGTGCAAATTTTATACAGCAAACGTATGAAACACTGATGAATAAAATATTTAAGCAAATGGCTATAAACCTTATTGAGAGATTGCAAGGTTTATTGTTTATATCAGTTATCTCTGCTGCTGTTGCTGCTGCTGCTAAGTCGCTTCAGTCGTGTCCCACTCTGTGCGACCCCATAGAAGGCAGCCCACCAGGCTCCCCCGTCCCTGGGATTCTCCAGGCAAGAACAATGGAGTGGGTTGCCATTTCCTTCTCCACAATTATCTCTAATTATCTTTAACTCAATTTATGTTAAATTATAGCAGAAAATCTGTAAAATTCAACAATCTGATTTTAAAATTTACATGGTAAAGCAATGAAACTAGAATAGCCAAAAAACTTGAAAAGAATTCTGGAGTATTTGCATTATGTTAAATAATCGTACAGCTTTCGTATTCAAAGTGGTGTAGTATTGCTGAAATAATAGATTCATTGATGAGAGGAATGTAAAAGATTCCAGAAATAGTTTCAAAGTACAGGAACAGTGAAGTTTTAACAAAGAGTAAAGGCAACTCAAGTCAATGTTGAAATGGTGGCTGTCTTTTCAACAAATGATGAAAGAAAAATTGGACATCCATATGCAAAGAACAAAACAAATAAAAATGTTTGTTCTTGCACTCAAAATGAGTCATATACCTAAAAATAAAACCTTAAAGTGTAAATTATTTAGGCTATAACACAGCCAAAAGTTTTTGTGAGCCTTGGATGGACAAACATTTCTTTGATTGGATTACAAGAACACAATCTGCAAAGGTAAAAAAAATATATTATACATTGGACTTACTCAACATTTAGAATTTCAAAACTGCTCTTTGAAAGATGTGTGCATGCATGCTCACTTGCTCAGTGTCCAACTCTTTGTGACCCTATGGACTGTAGCTTGCCAGGCTCCTCTGTCCATGGGATTCTCCAGGTAAGAATACTGAAGTGGGTAGCCATTTCTTTCTCCAGGGGATCTTCCTGACCCAAGGATTGGACCCATGTCACCTGTGTCTCCTGCACTGGCAGCAGATTCTCTACCACTGAGCCACCTGGGAAACCCCCTTTGAAAGATACTCTTACAAAAATAAAAATGTAAGCCATAAACTGAGAGATAATATTTTATATTATATATTTGGTAACATATTTCTACCCAGAATTCAATGCTAAGGAAACAAACAATAACTGAAATATGTTTTTGAAAAAATACTTAGACAGTTACCTTACCAAAGAAGATATACACATGACATTCAAGCACATGTAAAGATATTAAGCATCATTAGTCATTGGAGAAGGCAATGGCACCCCACTCCAGTACTCTTGCCTGGAAAATCCCATGGACGGAGGAGCCTGGTGGGCTACAGTCCATGGGGTCGCTAAGAGTCAGACACGACTGAGCAACTTCACTATCACTATTCACTTTCATGCATTGGAGAAGGAAATGGCAACCCCCTTCAGTGTTCTTGCCTGGAGAATCCCAGGGACAGAGGAGCCTGGTGGGCTACAGTTTATGGGGTCACACAGAGTTGGACACAACTGAAGCTACTTAGCAGCAGCAGCAGCAGCAGCAGTCATTAAGGAAATGCAAATTAAAACCATTATGAGATGTTACTGAATTCACTGGGAAAAATTTCAATAGCTGACAATACCGTGTGTTTGTGAGCATGCAGAACAACTAGAACTCACATAAATTTGCTGTTGAGAATGCAAGTTGCTACATTAACTGTGGAAAAAAGTTTGGTAACTTTCTTAAGTAGTTAAATATTCACTTACTATCTGTCCTATTTCTGAGAATACACTCAAATTTAAAAAATATTTTTAATGCAAAATTATATGCAAATATTTGGAGCAATTTTAATCATATTTGGCAAGGGCTGAAAATAGCTGAAATGTTCATTAACACATAAATGGATAAGTAAACTGTGGTAAATCATACTATAGGATGCTACTCAGCAATCTAAAGGAACAAACCACTGATTCTACAACAATGTGGACAAATCTCAAATGTATTATAGTTAGTGAAAGTATCCAGTCCCCAAAATCTACAAACTATATGATTCAATATATATGACATCCTTAAAAAAACAAGTGATGACACAGAAAATGGATCAATTGTTGTCAGAGGCTGGGCTAAGAGAGAAGGATGACTCCAGACATGAATAGGGAAATTTTTTGAGTTAATACAATTTTTCTGTATTTTGATTTTGGTAGTAGTTATGTGGCAATGCATTTGCAAAACTCAAAGAAATGACATACAGTTAAAAAGTATGAATTTTATTCTGTAGCATATATCTTTTATAAAAGTAGTTGATAAAAGAACATTAAAAAAAAGAAAGCAAGTTACACAGGAGTTCCAGCCCAGGTGGTGTAGATAAAAAATGTCATAGAATTGTCAAAGTGAATCATCAGGAACTAGAGGATCAAGGAAGTCCTGATAGAGGAGGATATGATATTTTATTCAGATCTTGAAAAAAATTTGTTGGTGAAAGGGAGGGAAAAGGGCCAATTAAGAATGGTGAGGGGAACCTAAAATTGTGGTTGCTTTGTGTTGTAATAATTTATTTTTATCTGAAGACTTGAGAAAGGCAACCAAATGTAAGAAAAGATTTAAACCTCAGTTTATATCTTCTGCTTTATTATGAACCAGTTATGAGATCTTGGATAAGTTATTCAGAATATTTGATTCTTCATTTTGGTATGCTTATAAGAGGAATAACAACTCCTATATTAAGATTCAACAGCATTTACTTAAACCCTAAATAATCCCAAACTTGACTGGTAATTTCCAGTTTAGGGACCAGGTACACACAGTGGTAAAGAATTACTTGCCAATGCAGAAGATTCAAAAGACGCAGATTCTGTCCCTGGATCAGGAAGATCCCCTGGAGTAGGAAATGGCAATCCACTCCAATATTCTTGCCTGGAAAATTCCTTGGACAGAGGAGCCTGGCAGGCAACAGTCCCTGGATTCGCAAAGAGTCAGACACGACAGAGCACGTGAGCACACACATATATAAGTTACTTAGCTTCTCTGAACCTCTTTTCTCTTCTCTGAAGAGGGAATGATGATGATACTCATATGCTAGATTTTTCTGAGAGGATAGAATAAGATCATATGGTCAGTGGGTGCTCAACTTGTTTGTGCTTATTCTAGATCAAATATGAAACCAATTGATTGCAGTACAGGCAGAGAGAATACAAGATTTGAAACCAAAAGAGCAAGAGAAATCCGGTGCACTTGGGAGACTTAAAATACTTGATGTGGTTGATATTAAAGGTTCAAGGGAGAAAACCAGTGAGAAAAATCACCAGCTAAATCATAAACTATGTGTGTTTTGGCCAAAAGCCTTCATTTTCTCCCTAATTATGAGAATTGCAATGGACAAGTGTTGACTGATTTGAGAAATATTTGGGAGGCAGAATTTACACTGTTAACTGATAAATTGGAATAGGAAATATGGGTGAAGAAGGAATCTAGGACAACTCATCAATTTCTAGATCAAGTGACGAAGTGAAACGAATGTTTACATTGTCAGCACCCACCTAGGAAACAAAGGGCTAAAAAATGTGTGTGTATGTGTGTAGGGTCAGTGGGTGAGATGATGAATGAATTTGATTTTCAAAATGTTGTATTTGAAAAGGTACTGGATATCAAGTGGTAACTTTCACTATTCTGGATTTCTAAAAAGTCCCCTAAGAAATTACCAGGCTAGAGCAACTTTCATATCATTTTCTCATCAAGGAGATGGCTAGATTACAGAAAGGGTGGATCTATAGTTTAGGAGAGAAGTGTGACCTGAAGGAGATTTGTGAACTTTAAGAACAGACATGATAGTTGCAGGTATGGAATAAAAAGACATCAAATAAGTGAATTTTATACATCAGGCAGAGAAGAGGCTGAAAGATAGAACCCCAAGACATACAAATATTTCATGTCTAGAATGAGGAATTGAGCTCAAGATGGGAGGAAACCTAGAGGGAGAGACTAGGTGATTCTGACCATAAAAAATGGTAAAGCCTAGGTAATATTAATTGAATGCTTATTATATATCAAACACTGTGCTGGGTTATATATAATCATTATCTCAATTGATATAAATGGAAATTAGAACTCAGGGATAAAAAGTAATGTCCCAAGGTGTACATTTACAAGTGTTGAATCTGGGTTTGACCTCAGGAAGTCTGGCTGCAGAGCTTGAATTCTTATAAATTCAGGGTTGGAGAGTTGTCACAAAGGTCATGGGAAAAGAGGAATTCCAGAAGGGAAAGTTTAACTGTGTTAAACAAACTTTGTACATTTTACATTGGATGTAATGATTAGGAAGAGAAGTCATGAGTGAGATCTTGAAAAGAGGCTTTCCATGTAAAGGGCAGGAGGCAAAGTCAGTTTATGGGTCATGGAACAGGTGGAGCAAAGACAATAGCAGATATGATTTTATTGGTGATGCCAGGATCACTTTTTCAGTAATAATAATCCTTTGGGTTTCTGGAATAGCTTTAAGTAGACAAAAAGACCTGACGGGTTTATAGAAATTTGATTTTTTTTAAGATTGTATATTTGCCACATGAAGACTTGTAAGTAAAACTATTATGGTAAATAAGTAGGGCTGCTTATTTAACAACAATAATGATGACACACACTCCCTCTGAGCTCCTGCTATCCATTGAAACCCAATTTATGGGGCTGGTTCTTTTCACCAAAATCAGCAAAGTAGGTCAGTGTTGATGACTCTTCTGCTTATTATCAGATAATAAAAAACATTGTAACTTCTATCCACAAAGGAGTCCCAGTTGCATCATAATTTTGTCATGACAGGGCAATAATTAAAATCTTAAAACTTTGTTTGAAGGTAGTTTCCCCATCCCATGTCTTAGCTGGAACCTGTGCCAAGCTGATTGCATGCAGGGGTAGGAGTAAATCTTTATAAATTGTTTCCCTCTTTCCACTGCCAACACTTTTGCTCTTCCCCATCATCTTGCTAATAGATTTCTGACCAGTGAAAGTGGGAAAGTTTCAGAAATGGAGGAAAAAAATACAACTTTTATTTTGTTGTAATAAAATAAGAAGCAAGAAATATTTTCATTCTAAAAAAGTGAGTAAATTGGGTTTGGTGCTCTCTGAGCCTAAGAGGGGTTTGGAGTTGACTCATTCATCCTTTGATACGTTTTCTGTATTTTTACAAGTCCTTTTCCCCATCATTGGAAACTCTCTAATTCTCTAAATGGACAAGGGTGTTAATGTCATCGGCTGATCAATTACGACTTCTTCCCAAATGTGTAGGTGACAGAAAACGCAATTCTCGTTTTCAAGGTTTCCGAGTTACCTTACCTATCCACGAATGGGAGAAAGAGAATCTTTCATTCCACTTCACTCTCATTCATAGTCTCCTAGTAGCTCATGGGACCAGTCACTTGGGGCATATCTTCATAGGCGCTATTTCAAGTAGCCTCTTTAGTCAGTCTATCTTTATATTTTTCAAGGCAAGAAACAGAATTGAGTCTACTTTGCTTTTCAAGTCTCTGGAACATGAAATAAAAGCACTCAGAATGTGCTTTGAAGCCTTTTTCCAAGGTCCGAGGTGAGATATAGGCTCTCTCAGAGAACTCTCTCTGACCTCTTGGGGATAGTAGCACTTGTAAAATGTCAATGCATGCATGGGTGCTCAGCCACTTCAGTCATGTCTGACTCTTTGTGACCCCGTGGACTATAGCCCACCAGACTCCTCAGTCCCAGGGATTCTCCAGGCAAGAATACTGGAGTGGGTTGCCATTCCCTTCTCCAGGGACCTTCCCGACCCAGGAATCGAACCTGTGTCTCCTGCATTACTGGTGGATTCTTTGCTGCTGAGCCACCAGGGAAGCCCAAAATATCAATGGATTTCCCTATCATATCTCCTTAACTTCTAACTCATCAGCATTTTATACTTTACATGTGGGAAAAGTGTTACAAACTGTGTTAGTTGTTATAAAATCCTGGGTAGTCTTGAACCTCAGTCTGGAATGGGGCCGAGTTCTTAGGATCTTTGCTAAATTGATTGTAAAATGATTCACTTACATGGGTTATTACTTGAAACTGAGAGAAATTTTGTTCTCATCTACATGAAATTCCTCTCCAAAGAAGAAAAGCATGCTGAACAGTTCAGAGTGCTGACCCATGCCTGGAGGTGCTGGTGGTGTTATCTCTGGATGAGTAAATTCAGTTGAGCATTAGTTAAAATAGCAACACAATGAATTAGCACAACTTCCTCATGCAACATAATGATCAATAAAGGAAAGACACAGGTGCCTTAGAGAAAAATTTTAATCTAAGTGCAAATCTTTTATTCATAAGTTTCAAATTAAATCTGCTTAACTTTTGAAAGCTCCATTCAAACATTAATAAATGTTTTTATAACAAAGGGGGGAAATGCCATACTTCTTTTGTAAACTAAAATGCATATGATTTTATATATCCCCAAATTAAAAACATGATCCAAGCACAAACTATATATGAGAAAAAGAATTAGAATGAGTTTATCAAAAGCAGGATTTCTAACTTATGTCCACAATTGCACCTTGTACTTATGAGCAGTACTATTGTCACATATTTATGTTTGTCAAATATAAAGATCATTCTTGCCTAAAGAATTCAATTAGGGTGAAGAATTAAAATAAAGCATTTATGATCATAACTGCTGAACAGCTCTCTGTAAACATCTTTGCTATTAAGCCAAAGTTAAGTGGGGGAAAAAAAAAGAAAAAAAAGCTACTCTTGTTATGAACAATAAATGCTCATAGAGCTAAGTTGAGAATGGTCCAAAGTAACCCAGCAAAGGCCAGCACATTCACAGATATTCTCAAAGTATAAAGTATTATGCTTTGTGGAGAGATAAAATACAACCAGACTCTTTGACTCATGGCACTTGAAACATTTGATTTTATTCTGTGAAGGCAAAGGGCCCTAGTTAAGACCATAGTCAAAATACATGCAAAAGTATTCATGAAGATTTCTCACTGAAAAATAAACACAGAACACTTAAGAAACAAGAAAAAAATTACTAAATACAGCTCCAGTTTGGGAACCAATATAAATTCTGGTTCTCACTTTGAATTGTTTTAGAGATGTGCAGATTAATTTCTTGGGCTCCCTGTGAATCAACAGTATTCTCTTAAATCCACATTAGTATAATGAAATGAAAGCAGGAAATAAAGCGAAATAAAATAAGGTTTCTAACGATTTATAGAATCCTTCCTTCTTCCTTCTCACTGTGTGTGTACTCAGTCATGTCTGATTCTTTGTGACCCCATGGACTGTAGCCCACCATGCTCTCCTATCCATGGAGTTCTCCAGGCAAGAATACTGGAGTGGGTTGCCATTCCTTTCTCCAGGGGATCTTCCTGACCCAGGGATGAAACTTGGGTCTCCTGCATTGCCTGTGGATTCTTTACTGCCTGAGTCACCTATCACAAGGAAAATGCTGGTGATATGTGCCTGAGTGCTAAGTCGCTTCAGGCATGTTTGACTCTTTGTGACCCTATGGACTGTAAGCCATCAAGCTCCTCTGTACATGGGATTCTCCAGGCAGGAATACTGGAGTGAATTGCCATGGGCTCCTCCAAGTAGTGATACAAGGGTATTTATAATAGATTTGAATATGGACTGACTGCATAGTGGTTAATAGTGTGAGTTTGGGAGCCCAAAACACAGTATTCTAATTCTGGATTTTTGATTAATACCTTTAGTTACAGGCTAAAAATGTAGGAAGATGGTAGAAGCTTCTTCCTGCACAGGGAATACTTTCCCAGAGAAGCTCAAAGATGAGGGAGCAGATGGTGTAGTTGAAACCCTAAGGTTGTTTCCTGACACATTCGCCCCTTTGCTCCCATTGTCCCCACACAATGGGGGAGGATCACAGGAGATGATTATCACACCTCCTGACCCTCTCATGGTCAGTTCTGGAATTGACAACATTTACCAGCTGCTCCCCTAGCCCCATCATCTCCCTCCACCCATCAGTAAAATACTTTCATAAACTTGAGTTTAAAGACTTTAAGTATCATACTTCGATCTACTTTTCAAGATCTTTTAACATTTTAACATAAAGCTTCCCTGTCCTTCAAATTAGGTATGTTACTGCCCTACAGAGAATCAAACATCATTGATTCCACTCTTCTCGTTTCTCCCTGCTGTTAATGCTTACCTTGATTTGGAATCTTGTGTGTCCTCCTTCCCTTAAATATCATCTCACATCCTAAAGTTTCGTCTTCTGTAGAAATCTGTTTATAAAATTTCAGAGTGAAATAATAAATATTTTTTAAATGTTAGCAGTGTATCCTAGATACCTTTTGATGTATTTATGTACCTACCTCTAGTATGCTGGAAGCGCTGGACGTAGGAAAGCAAGCAGAAATCTCCTTTCTTCTTTGTTTGTCACTCACTTTGGTACATCATCCCTCCCCTTCCCAGTCCAGTACTGGAACTAATCCCACAGTTTTTCTGACCATTTTCAGATATAAAGAAAGTCTCGTTTCTAGATATCTTTAAAAGTCCAGTCAACCCTAATTAATATTACAATCTGTCTGATCTATTCAGTCCTCTTAGCTCCCGCTCTTCCTGCTGGGTCCCCAAAGCTGGCAGACAGGCCTTTATTATTGTATTATTTTAAGAGGATTCTAACTCAGCTCTCTGTGCCTTTGGCAAAACTTGAAGGCTGTTTTTGCTCTCTTTGCAATGCAATTCCAAGCAGCTCCAGTCAAGTTTAGATTTCAGTTTTTTGAAGAGAACATCCAACACCAAATCCCTTTGCCTTATCAAGGATACTAGTCAAAGAAAAGGTTTAATATGCTCTGACACAATAACAGAACAGATCTGTGGAATTCTATAACTCAACAGATAAAAGCCTGATGTCAGTGTACCTTCTAAGAAGCAAAAAAATCTCTCTGAGGAGTATCTTTCTATATTTCAGGTGAGTTGGGAAAACATAATAAGTAGTATTAGGCGAAATATCAACATGGCATCCATTTCTCAGCTTCCCTCTTGGGACAGAAAATAGAGTGGTATCAATCAATATCATACACTGTGTTCACAGAATGCTGGAATAAAGAACTCTCTCATGATCATCTCATTGATGTAGAGAACACATTGACAAAAGTCAACACCCTTGACAGAAACACTCAACAAACCAGGAAAAGAAGAAAACTGTCTCAAAAGAATAAAGACCTTATATGAAAACCCACAGCTAACATACTCAGTGGTGGAAGACTGAAATCTCTTCCTCTAAAATCAGGAAATGCCTACTAAAAAGAGTTGCAGGGCCCTATTCCAACATGTGTTTGTTAAAGCTTCCCTCCACAGACCAGCAATTCTCATTCGCCTACAGGGTGTCCAAAAATTCAACTCAATTCTGACACTATCTACCCAGAGATAGAATCAGATTCCCCAGATAAAGAGCTCAGTTGAAAAAGTGTGTTTGTGTGTTCAGTCACTCAGTTGTGTCTGACTCTGGCACTTCTGTCCATGGAATTTTCAGGCAAGAATACTGGAGCGGGGTGCCATTTTCTACTCCAGAGGATCTTCACAACCTAGGGATCAAGCCCATGTCTCTTGTGTCTCCTGCATTGGCAGGTAGATTCTTTACCACTGTGCTACCTGGGAAGCACCCCCAGGTGAAGAAGACTCCACTTCAAATGCCGGTCAGTAGTCCTGGACTTCTGACCAACTGGCTATAAATCAGAGGTTCTCATATTCCTTTCCTTGGGTTTGATTAGTTTGCTAAAATGGCTCACAGACTTCAGGAAATCTTGTTTACTTACTAGATTACCAATTTATTATAGAAGGATATTAAAGGATATAAATCAACAGCCAGATGAAGAGATACATACGGAGAGGTTCCAAATGAAAGGGCTTCTGTTTCTATGGAGCTTGAGGCATGACACCTTGACCCTTGGAAGTATTCCTGACATGGCAGCTCTTTGAAAAGGGGACAGAAACTCATCGTTTTGGATTTTCATGGAGGCTTCATTGTATAGCCAAGATTGACTAAATCATTGGCCAATGGTGATGGAGTCAACCTCCTCTACTGTTCCAGGAAATCAGGTGGTTAGGTGGTGAAACTGAAGGTTGTAACCCTCTAATCACATGACTGGTTCTCCTGGCAACAAGCCCCCATCCTCGGATGGGATCCAAAGTCACTTTCCCTGAGCCATTTTTAGGAACCGAGGACTAGATAACAAATATCTTATTACTCTTATCACTCAGGAAAATCCATGGTCAGGGAGATGTGAGCCAGGAATTGTGGATTGAGAGCAAGTATATTTTAAAAATACATATTTGGTTACTTGAATGACCAAATAATGACCAGACATGTGTGTGTGTATCCTAAACATTATAAGAAACCTGCTTTTTCATTTGTCTTCATTGGTACTGAATATCCTAGTCAAAACAATTAGACTAGACAAAGGAATGAACAAATTGGAAAAATGAATACAAATTGGAATACAAGAATTAACATTATTTCTGTTTGTAGCGACATGATTTTCAGTTCAGTTCAGTTGAGTTGCTCAGTTGTGTCTGACTCTTTGCGACCCCATGAATCGCAGCACGCCAGGCCTCCTTGTTCATCACCATCTCCCAGAGTTCACTCAGACTCACGTCCATCGAGTCCGTGATGCCATCCAGCCATCTCATCCTCTGTCGTCCCCTTCTCCTCCCGCCCCCAATCCCTCCCAGCATCAGAGTCTTTTCCAATGAGTCAAGTCTTCGCATGAGGTGGCCAAAGTACTGGAGCTTCAGCTTTAGCATCATTCCTTCCAAAGAAATCCCAGGGTTGATCTCCTTCAGACTGGACTGGTTGGATCTCCTTGCAGTCCAAGGAACTCTCAAGAGTCTTCTCCAAACCACACTTCAAAAGCGTCAATTCTTCGGCGCTCAACCTTCTTCACAATCCAACTCTCACATCCATACATGACTACTGGAAAAACCATAGCCTTGACTAGACGGACCTTAGTCGGCAAAGTAATGTCTCTGCTTTTGAATATGCTATCTAGGTTGGTCATAACTTTTCTTCGAAGGAGTAAGTGTCTTTTAATTTCATGGCTGCAGTCACCATCTGCAGTGATTTTGGAGCCCCCCAAAATAAATCTGACACTGTTTCCACTGTTTCCCCATCTATTTCCCATGAAGTGATGGGACCAGATACCATGATCTTCGTTTTCTGAATGTTGAGCTTTAAGCCAACATTTTCACTCTCCTCTTTCACTTTCATCAAGAGGTTTTTTAGTTCCTCTTCACTTTCTGCCATAAGGGTGGTGTTATCTGCATATCTGAGGTTATTGATATTTCTCCCAGCAATCTTGATTCCAGCTTGTGCTTCTTGCAGCCCAGCGTTTCTCATGATGTACTCATAGAAGTTAAATAAGCAGGGTGACAATATACAGCCTTGATGCACTCCTTTTCCTATTTG